>NC_141990.1:260912809-261220666 GCF_049901715.1 Pseudonaja textilis | reverse complement strand
GTTTGGGGCCAAGAATCAGTATTTATCTTGCTGCTAATCATGCTCAATTATTCTATAAAGCAGGGTTTTTTTCCAGGTCTTTTAACAGAAAACTGAAAAAGAAGACCAAAGCAGACCATTTCCCCCCCTGTAAGCTTTAATAGCATGCTCTAATTAAAAGACAAAGGAGCTGCATCCAATGCCTTTGCTGGCATGGCTTTCTCTTTTCGTGTCTCTCCCGCTGACAAGTTCACCTCCTTTTTTTCTTTGCTCAGGATCTTTCAATAAATAAATAAATAAATAACACAACATGCTTATCTTAGTGTGGGGTTGTCATAGAAACCATATCCCCCAGTAAGATGCTCTGTCATAACATTTCAGCATTGTGTGGTTTAAAGACACAGGCTCCTTTTTTCTGAGATTTGATGATCTGCCTCAGCCTAAGGTTCAGCCTGCAAAAAGACATGTAGGATAAAGTGGAAGCTGATGAATAGAAAGGACAGGTGTAGAAAAATCCAGACACCATATTCTTTGAGGAAAGCAAATACTACTTTTCTTACTCAGTATTTTCCACTCAAGACAGTGAAGTTACAGTTGCTACCATGAGAGGAAGGAAATTGACAAGCATATTCTATGCCTCGATAATATGACATTTCATTTCATACTGTCCTGCTGAGAGAGTTCAAGTTTCTCAGCCTTGTGTGAATGAAGAAAAGAGGGAAGAGAAACCACTATGTAGCCATAATTAATCAGAAAAGAAATAGGTTTCCAAAAGTCTACTTCTTAATTAGGAGTTGGGCTTCCAGGTTTTAATCACTTATGGATCCAGATGGAAGTTCTCTAGATTCCTGGAATGACAGAACGTGTTAGTTATTAATTAAATGCACAAGGCAATTAGCTTCAAACATTTATGGCAAAACATCACTGCAGCTGGGCAACATTTTGAAGAGGAACACATTTGAAGGCATGTCTCAGCTCATATGTTAACAGATGATTATCGGTTACTGCCATATAATAAAGTCCTTGTTGCTTGGAAGCATGCACTTTGCCCAGAAATATACTTGGGAAAGCCTACCCATCTGACAGACTACAAAGCAGCTTCATGCTTTTTCTTCATATCAAGCTATGCATGTGGAGTTACATTCTGAGGAGTCCTTGACGTTCTCTGAGCTTGCTTCTTTTCTCGCAGGCATTTCATTACCCAAACTGCATAACATCATCAGTGCTGGACAAGTTTGAGTTATGAAACATCTGCAAGAAACCAAGCAAGATCAGAGAGAACTAAGGACCCATCATGTCAACACTGAGCTACAAATATTTTCCTTTATTAAGAGTTTTATTCTTCCATAGACATTTGATGGAAGGGATATTTGTGTCTACAATAGATAGCACTGGATTTTTTTTCTGTGTCAGTCTCTAGCGTACCACAAACATGTATGAACATAAAAGAACCAATCTTTTGAATTATATGTTAGGTCATCTCCCAGAAATACAATGGCTATAATTCAAGCCTATTACAGAAGCCATAACTGAAACATCTGCTACATGTACTTTGCAATTTTTTTAAAAACAGATTTGTGCCCCCAAAGCACAACATAAAATTTCACTGAAAATGAATTGGAGATGCTCTGACAAAACATATATTACACTATATAAAAACCACTGGGGCAGACCATATTTATTTATTTATCTAGTTAAGTTTATTTATCTAACTTATATAGTTGCCCATTTCACCAGCAAGTGACTACAAAACTGAAACCAATAGTATACATTATGCATAAAAGTATCTCAGGGGTAGATAACTTCAAAGCATTAAAAAAAATAGCATGCACTGATGAGCTAGCATGCATGAAGGAAATGTCCAATAGGTTATTTGGGAATCCCAAATTTATGCTGAGGCTAATGAGGTAGCTATTAGTGAAACATTCAAAAAGAAATGCTTTGAATGTTTTATTTGTAAGTGTAAATGAAATACTGCTGTTCCACAATTTTAGACTCATACAGTTATTCTGAACGTTGCCCTTCCATATGAAGTAAGTCAGGCAAAACTTTTGAAGCAGCACACCAAATCTGCAAAAGTCACAGCTGTCCTAGGTGAAGAGATAACTAAAGAGATCATTCAAACCAATGTATTGAAAACAATTCTACAGGTCTGTTAAGCAGAAGCTAGTCAATGGTGAAGAGCATCAATATAGGAAGGTAGGTAGAACAAGTAGTCTAAGAACAACAACAGCAATCTAGCCTGAGGTCCAGCAGGCACAAATACAAATCTAGAATCTAAGTGTTGCCCAGTAAATTGCAGATTTGATCTAATAGTATTAATAGCTATCTTAGGGCTACAATGCTAGACCATCCTGAAATATTAAGTAACAGGAGGAAAATCCTATACGCTTTAATAAAATAATTTGATTTATTTGTCCCCTGAAATTGACAAATATGACAACTAAACAACTTCAATTGATCTCTTTATTAAAAGAAATCAGTCAGGGTAGATATTTAGAGAAATAAACACTTCAGATGATAAACAAGGTGTTACAAACAAGTTAGAGTTTTTGAAGCAACTACATTACAGTTGCTCTAATTTTGCTTAATTTTCATAATGCAAGTTTTCATACATCAGAAGAAAAAAATAAATTTATCTATTTGTAACATTTATAGGCTGCCTATCTTACCTCAAGGTTATCTCAAGATAATTCTGGGCAGCTTATCATAATAAAAAATAAAATTATATACATTAAAATAATTACTGTAAGTTAATACAAAATCCAAAACACTGTGGGCCAAATAAAAGGTGGGGAGGGCAGGACCAGAGAAGAGGAGGGAGGTGAGATCTGTTCTATCAACCACCTCTACGGTGATACTCTCCCATTGGAGCCCTAAGCTAATTGGCAGAGCCAGATCTTTAGGCTCTTCTCGAAGGTCAGAAGGCTTAGAGCCAACCTCACATCCAGGGGAAGATGTTCCACAAGACAGATGCAATGACAGAGAAGGCCCTTCTCACCAGCTGGAATAGTTGGCTGACAGGGCCCACTTCCTCTGCTGACAAAGATGTGGCGGGCCAGTTCCAGTGGGATGAGATGGTCCCTCAAGTAGCCTTGGTCCATATCATAAAGGACTTTAAAGGTGATTACCAACAGTTGTATACGTAATAGGCAGTTGCAGGGTTAAACATTTTGTTGCAAACAACCAGCTATATCAGAGAAGTTTGAAGCTGAGGCTTAGTGAAGTTTCCCCAAAAGATCTACTTACTGTCTAGGCAAACGAAGTCTAGGCAAACTTTGTAAAGAAAGCATTCTATAATTAGGACATCACTATCAAGAAGGTTATTTGTTTCTCAGTTGGTGATGTTAATCCACCAGAAGCCTTTCCACTGAAGATGAGGATGTAGTGATGCCCTAAAACCTAAACAGGAATATTATGGATCAATACCTATTGTTGAAACCAGAAAAAAGTCTAGCAATTTTGGAGCTGGAACCATCCAATAAAATGCTTTACATCTGTCATAATATTCAATGAAATGCCTTTTGGGGAGGGCGGGGGGAAGAAGGTAGTGTCAACAGTGGTTCTTGGAAAGAAAAAAACATGGACACAGAAGAAAAGAAAAACAATAATGGGAAGTAATAAATGCAATAAGTTAAAGCATGATACAACTGCAGGAGAAAAAAGTATAACTATAAAAATGGTTAAAAAAAAACCAACTGATTTGCTCATGAAGACACTGTGCAATTTGTTTAACATGTGTGAAAACCATATCTGCACCTGATTATTAGAATGTCATTATTGTTCTATGTACAAAACAAAACACAAGAGTGAAAACTACAAGTACAATGGGATTAACTTGTTCAGTGTGCTGGAAAAGTGTTGGATAGAATTCTCATTAAAAGACTACTAGAAGAGACAGTGAGAAAAATTTGAGAAGCGCAGTTCGGCTTTCTGATGGTAGGGGAGGGCTGATTCTTGTGAAGCAGATGAATATAGCAGAAGAAAGAAATTGTATTGTTTACTGGTTAAAAGATTGAATATGGTACATGGATAGCTTTGAATTACAGAAAGTCTTATTCTAATATGAAGTTAAAAGTTATTGAATGCAATAAGAGCAATGAATGATGGAAATGAAGTATGTGTCACAATAAACAGAATCTTCATGAATAGCTAAATATTGATCAGAAAGTCAGAGAAGATATAAAGATACAGAGAACTGTGATGGATATTGATATGTGTATAGCTATATGATCTTTTTATATAGCATGCCTTTAATTTATTTGGCTTACTATTTCTTCCTTGCTTCAGGCCTTTGCATAATAGTGCTTCGCCCAGTAAGAAGATGAGAGTATGGTATGCAGGGTATGTATGTTTATAAAACAGCATGAAAGAAGTTTATGTGGATTGCTTTATTTGTTAAGGATGACATCAAAAATTTAAATCAAGTCTTCTAGTATAAAGTCCCTTTGGCTTCAATATTTGCAAGGCAAAGCCTGGAAACTGGAATTCAGAGCTTGAGATCATGAATCAAAACATGCCATTGAGCCATTTTCCCCCCTTTTAATCACAATATGTTGAACAAGCAACAGTTCATAATATAACACTAGTGACACACAAGTTCTCCAAGGTTATGCCAACAAAATTTTGTAGAAAATCACATTACGGCTATGAGTTTTGTTTCTTTTTCTCCCAAAAAAGAATTAATGATACGACAGTAAATAAATGCTTCAGGCTTCTGATAAGGATCACAATTATTTTAGTAGCTTCACAAAATACATGTTAGAGTGAGAATTCTGTAAGATGAAACTTAACGGAGAATCTGTTAATCTCTTTTTAAAAATGGCAAGTCGGTGATTATTAACACTGCTCAGTAACAATGGAATATCATCAAGTTCCATTGAAACTACAATCCCATAGTTATATTTATCATATACGGTCAGTGGTTCCCAAACTTTTTAAGTCCACCGCCCCCTTGGTGCTACAAACTCATTCTCAGTGCCCACCACCCAGGGGTGGGATTCAAATTTCTGTGGGTGTGGCCTAATTTGATGGTGTGGCTTGCTGGTCATGTGACTGGATGAGCATGGCCAGATGATCAAATACAAGTGGTCCTCACTTAATGGCCAGTTGTTTAGCAAGTGTTCTAATTTATGACTGGCCTCCCCAGAGCTACTTGACCTGTTTTTGGAGTTTTGACAGCTTTAGATCAGGGGTCTAAATCCCACCCCTGCCTGTGTGTGTGAAAGAGAGGGAGAGAGAAGCTGGATCAGATCTCTCTCTCTCTCTCTCTCTCTCTCTCTCCCACCAATGCCGGAAAGCTTCCATCAGTCAAAATTCATATTAGTGGTCTCTTGGATTTAAAATTATGAGTTTGGTGATCCCTAAGGTCCAAAAGGTTGGCGAGCCTGAGAGAGGGAAACAGAGAGAGAAAAGAAAAGAGAGAGAGAAAGAGAGGAAGAAAGAGAAAAGGGAGAGAAAGAAAAGGGGACAAAAAAAGGGGGATGGAAAGAAGGGACAGAAAGAAAAAGAAATAAAGAAGGAGGGAGGGAGGGAGGAGAAAGATAATGAGATATCTATTCTAGTCCAATCACCAGCTCCAGCAGGGTTAGAAGGGAGTGTGTGTGTGTGTTCTCCTTGTAATTTACCAGTACATTTTGGTTTTACCTTCTTCAGAATTGGCACTGTAATACATTGCAGAAAAGTAATTTTTAGGGTGGAGATCTGGTCCAATGGATCCTATTTAAAGCCTCAACAAAATGTGAGAGCTTCCTGATAGTCTTGACCATGTTTCATCCACAAAACCTTTAATAGAACTCAAAGAGTTTTCAATGTGCTGGCAAAGAGGTTTCAATGTGGAAAGGGGCCTCAATCTAAACTAGGCCTCATTCAATCTGATGCACAGGGTTTCTCTCTCTCTCTCTCTCTCTCCCTCCCTCCCTCCTTCCCTCCCTCCCAGACTGGCTTTGCTCTACTTTCCCAATGTGCCTTTGGGGTTCGAACATGGAGGGAGGGAGGGAGGGAGAGAGAGAAAGAGAGAGAGAGAGAGAGAGAGGCAGGCAGGCAGGCAGATAGATATATTGATTGACAGATAGATAGATAGATAGATCTATATTGGTAGATAGGTAGGTAGACAGAAAGACAGACTTTTGGATGGATGGATGGATGGATAGATGGATAGATGGATGGACGGATGGACAGACAGAATGTGACAGTGGCAGCACTTTGGGAAAGGGGTGGTGGCGGCTTTTCCCAACGTGCTGCTGCATTCGAGGTGCCAGTTCCTGTGTGGACAACAGTCAATGGGGTAAGCCTGCAGGGCTGGTGCCTCAAACGCCCCCCTGCCACCACTTAGCATCCCCAAGGGGACTGGCAGAGGGGTGCTAAAAGGTGGCAGGGGGGCGTTCGAGGTGCCGGCCGGCCCTGCAGTTTCACCCATTGACTAGCACCACTCCGAAGCTGGCACCTCCAATGCGGAAGCAGTGGCACGTTATGTGCCGCCGTGGCCACATTTGACGTGCCACACCCTGCTGCCTCTTAGCACCCCTCTGCTGGCCCCCTTGGGGATGCTAAGAGGCAGAAGGGGGGCGTTCAAGGTGCTGGCCCTGCAGGTTCACCTATTGACTGTAGTAATGCTCTGGAGCCGGTGCCTCCATTGCAGAAGTGGTGGCACATTATGTGCCACCACGTTTGATGCGCCGCCCCTCTGCCACCTCTTAGCATCCCCAAGGGAGCAGGCAGAGGGACTCTAAGAGGCGGCAGGGGGATGTTCAAGGCACCGGCCGGCCATGCAGTTTCACCCATTGAGGCTCCAGAGTGGTGCTATAGTCAATGGGTGAACCTGCAGGGCCGGCAACTTGACCGCCCCCCTGCTGCCTCTTAGCATCCCCAAGGGGGCCAGCAGAGGGGTGCTAAGAGGCGGCAGGGGGGCAGCATGTCAAACGCGGCCACAGCAGCACGTAAAGTCCACTGCTTCCGCATTGGAGGCTCCAGCTCCGGAGCAATGCTAGTCAATGGGTGAACCTCCATGCCAGCTGGCACCTTGAACGCCCCCCTGCCACCTCTTAGCATCTCCAGGGGGGCTGGCAGAAGGGCACTAAGAGGCAGCAGGGGGGCAGCGTGTCAAATGCGGCCGCAGTGGCATGTAATGTGCCACCTCTTCTGCATTGGAGGCACCGGCTCCGGAGCGGAGCTACAGTCAGGGCTGGTGCCTCGAATGCCCCCCTGCTGCCTCTTAGCTCCCCCCTGCCAGCCCCTTGCCTCTTAGCGCCCCCCTAAGGCATCCCATCGTCCCCCAGGGTGGTACCGCCCACTTTGGGAACAACTAATATACATCTAATATCCTGTCAGAACCCACAGAAAATAGATGAAGTCATCAAGAGAAAGAAGAGGCAGACCTTGATATATGTTAGTTCACAGAAAGAATATTACTAAACTTTTAATTGGAAATGTTGTGATTTTAATACACATGAATTTATAATAGAACAATATAAAGGAGAATATTTAATAGCTTCTACCACTGCCAAACTTTCTTTTTATAAAGGCAAAGTCATAAAACTACTAATATAAATGAAAGCTACGCAATACAACATCAAAAAGTATTAATATTGCAGCATATCTTGCAAGAAAAATATATGAAAAATATCAGCACTGAGATAGTACTGATCTTCAGCTAATTATATAATTTATAAGTATTTTTTCTCACTTCTTGCGCTTTCAGATACATTGAACAAATATCATGAAAAAAGATGAGAGACTTTAATAATGAACTGATCAAACATCAATCACACGATTTCCCCAGATTGACCTTCAATGCATACAGATGCATTTATCCAGGTAGGCAACAAAATTGGTTCTCCAATTCCTGTCTTGTTTGCATTCCACATAGCAATGGAAATAATTTAATTCTGGAGGGGAGGAGACAATGGTAGACCTGGGCTACTTTTGAAATTAACTCCTGTAACTGATGTTTTATTTTTTAATGCATAAAAACTTGAATCACAAATTGGGCAGTGAAATGCTATTTGCCTATGGAGATTCTCACTAATTCAGGTCATAACTGTCCTGAAGATGCTTTTTCAAGAAGCAACTGGACTTTCTGGTTTTTCTTTGAAGATGTTTCACTTCTCATCCAAGAAGCTTCTTCAGCTCTGGCTGGAAAATGCAAAAAGAATGCAAATGACCATCTGTCTACAATGAGTATAAATCCTTACCATCTGGCCAGAGCTGAAGAAGCTTCTTGGATGAGAAGCAAAATGTCTTCAAAAAAAAACCAGAAGGTCCAGTTACCTCTTGAAAAACACCTTTGGGGAAAAATGCTATTATTCCTTTGCTCTACATAAAAAGGCACAATATTTGAAAAAGAACTAATTAGAAAGTGCTATTTAAGTCAGATTGTAGTTGGATGTAAGTGAAGTAGATCTAATAACTGCACAGATATGGGCACTTTGTTTTGTTTTTGTCAATACTGTAGCAGTTTGTCATTGCTTTCTTTCCATTCTAGCATGCGGTCCTGATAAATCCTAACGATCTTCCCTTCTAAGGACATTCAGAACCAATTTTGCAAAGGGTTTTGGGATCTATCAAGGCCATCTAGGAATCTGCTTTGATAATAAGAAGCAGAATTTGTTACATAGAAATTAAACACAATATTCAGTTCCAACAATCCCTTGGCTACTGAGCAATTTAATTCCATCACTCTCCAAATCTGTAAATAAACATTCTTTCTGTTGTATATAGACATTTGCATACTCGTAATACTACGTTCCAATTGGACGACCACTGCCGCCTAGCGATTGGTGATTAACAACATGTTATGATTGGCCGCCTAAACGGCGGGAGGTTTAAAATGATGCCATTGGTTGCAAGCCGCGAGCAGCCGCTATAAAAGAGGCTGCCGCGGCTCGAGTTTAGTTGAAGTTACTGACAGTTAATAAAGAGCTGAACTCAACTCCAGTCTCGAGTCTATCTTTGTTCTGGCGATAGAACACTTTCGAAACATTTTCAAACCTTGAGAAGGAAGTATCTTTAGACAAGGGTGAATTACTGCACACTTAGCTCTATTCCTGAGCTTATGCCTCTTCTTCTAGCACTTCACATGTTGGAATCACTGACTTCAAAAACCTGAACTGGATCAGGCTGCTTTCAGTATTCTGGAGGGCACAATTGTAATAAACCTAGCCAAGCAGATCTCATTTAGTTGGATGGCAATTTTAGCATGAAGTATTTTTTAAAAAAGTAGAATTGAGTCATTTTCTGCCTTTCATTCCTATCCCCCACCATATTCCCCACATTCCTGGCCCCCCACTATTTTCCTCACAAATGCTTTTTCCTTTGTCTAAATGGAAAGTTGCAGGGGGCTACTGGGGAATAACAGCAATCCCACAGAAAAAAGCTCAGTAGTTCTCTCCTTCTCTCTTTTCACATTATTACATCTAGCTAAGCCCAGATTTGGCAAACTGCATCAAGCATACTTGACTGTCTTCCATGATGAAACAAGCAGCATCTGTTTCTAATTCAACATGTACATAAGTGATACTCATATGATGCATCCTTGCAACCATGAAGTTCAGAGGCAATTCAAAAACAATGTCTGCAGACACTGAGACAGACTTAATAAAAGCAAATCCTCTAAATGAAAAGTATCAATGTTCCAGGAAATGTTAGCCTAATCCTTCACCGTTGAGAAATTAATCTCAAAATTTAGAGGTAAGAACAACATGAATTTATAATAAAGTACAAAACTTTACAAACAAATGTAACATACAACAAATGTAACATCCACATATCCAGGACCTTGAAATAGAGATTTATATCTTATAGTAATCTGACTATAGCAAATATTTATCATGTGCTTTATATTTGTATTTTGTATATGAAA
Source organism: Pseudonaja textilis (assembly GCF_049901715.1). Taxonomy (NCBI): domain Eukaryota; kingdom Metazoa; phylum Chordata; class Lepidosauria; order Squamata; family Elapidae; genus Pseudonaja; species Pseudonaja textilis. The sequence goes on along the minus strand of NC_141990.1, from coordinate 261,210,828 downwards.
GATATTCTTATTAAAAATATATTTAAAGAACTAAAATAAAAACAAAATGATAACCAGCAAAATCAGCCACTGGCTTCAGCTTCATTTGTCCAAACAAAAAGAACAGCCATTTATTTAACTCTTTAAAATGTAGGGGTTTGTTTATTTAGATAAGTATCTTTCTGGAATCCTTTGGGCATCTCCAGCATTTTCAATTCAAAATTATCATCAAGCTTTATATGGACTACCTGATGCCTAAAGTAAAAATTGGTACACATGAAAGCTTAAAGAGCTTAGCAGACTTGGAGTAAGTGTGCTAATCTTATTTATTTGGAAGCTTATTCTTGCTAATAGTTAATCTGGGGAGCAAATTCTTTCAAAGTGTGAGATTAATTCACTACAAAGTTTAGTACATCCTGGTGACATAAATTGCTTAAATAAGTCCAATGCAAAATGCCAAATCAAGTCTGCTTTTACCACTGAAATATCCACATATGAAGATGAGCTTTTCTTACCATTAGCACATGTCAGAGAGATATTTTAAAAGTCTTAAGTCCCTTCTCACAGTTGTTATCTGAACTACAAAATATCAACTTTAGTCCTGTTTGAACAATCAAGATCCTTTAATATATTTTTTTTCCTTCAATGGTATCTGATTCTTGGAGACTACTTTGACAAGTGCCTGCAAATTTTTTTCATGAGGTTTTTCAGAAATGGTTTGCCATTGCCTACTTCCTAGGGCTGAGAGAAAGTGACTAACCCAAGGTCACCCACCTGGCTTTGTGCCTAAGCAGAAACAGAACTCACGATCTTCCCATTTTTAGCACTCTCAGTACTGGGACTGAGTGATATCTAGAAAGAATAAATTTTCTAAAATAAATAAAATACTTCGCTTTAATTTCATCTTTAACAGAGCATTCTTTGTTGCACTGTATCAATTTCACTGTACTGCATTAAAGCATTCACTTTATCAATTTTCTACCATCTTCTGTACAGAATACATATTTTGTTGAAGCAAAACAGTTTGGGGAAACAAAAAGAGCTTGCCAAGATGCTGTACTTTGGGACATCCTTGTAATGGCACCACATTATTTCAGTTGAAATAATTACAAACTGTTGCCCTTTCACATGACCTTATTCTACTGTCAATTTCCATTGTCCAAGTCCTCAAAACCAGTATGAGACTAGCCTATACATATCTTCATTCCTGCTTACCTCCATGTATTAAGAAGTGGCAGACAATAACATGGATCAATCAGAGCTCCCGCTAGCTAACTAATATAAAATATTGTATTTATTACTTGCCTTGCATTGAGGAAGTAAGGCAAGGTAATAGATCCTGCCAATGGAGAAACAAGTTCAGCACTTCAAGTATTGCAAAAGGAAATATTACATCCACTGTCATTTTATGTGTATTATTATAGCTGAGGTGAAAATAAATGAGAGTCTACTGACATTGTAGGATCACAGAGATACAGAGTTACTCTTAAACTCATCTACAATCTGCATATGGAGGAACTGGGAGTTTGATAAGCATATTATTATTTCTTCGAAAACACGGCCCATTCCATAAAATTTTAAAATTAGAGAGATAATCATAAAAAATATGTCAGCTGGGAGCTATGAAATTTAAGTATTTGTCATATCTGTTGGATCAACTCATCAACCAACAAGAGCATTTGGAAGATCTAGGAAAGGAATGATCTGCCAACAGAAGAACTAGGAAAAAAAATATCTTCCTAGGACTTTGCTACAGTAATCATTTGGCTTTATGTACCATTGACTATGTTCCACCTCACCAAACCAGTATGCATCAATCATCATTAGTTCAGTTTCATCTCAACCCAGTCCAAACCCCATTATGTGGGTCTGTTTAGTCTTCACATAGCATTACAGACAGGAAAAACTAGGCATTTTTATCAGAAAACAGTTATTCGTTCATTCATTCAGACTGACAACTTTTTAACTTGCCTATTTATATGATTTTGGTCTAAATTCTCCCTTGCCATTCTATGAGACATTTAAGCTCATAAAATTCCAAGCAACAACAGAAGAAGAAATGGTTAACAGGATTGGAACTACTGTCCTGGTTTAGAATTAAAGGATTTCCTTTCTTATCTCTACCTTTCTATCATCATCAACACAGTGTCATAAAAGCAATCTGTCCTTGGTAAAAGATGATTTTTAACATTTTCAGGGATAGCAGATAACAGATTAAAAAAAAGAAACCTGCACTATCAAAATAGAAGGAAGAATTTTGATGAATGAAACTCTTCCCACAAGTTTTTCTTATTCCAACTCTCTCAATGTTAATTCCACAATCTAATGCTTGTATTAGAGAACTCAAGTAACCTTCTTTTTCTTCTAATGATCTCTCAATAGCATTCTTCTCTAACACAGCATGATCCTTACATATTTGACTACACCTCCCTTAATTCCCAGTCAGAATGGCAATGACTAGGAATTTGGGGATTAGGACAGAAGGAAAATCATGAGAGCAAATGTTTATTAATTGAAAGCAAGTAGTGCATTACAAAGCACTACTCTATGGTTGAGAGAGGCTGAGAATTAAAAAAAAGTAAGGAAAGGGGGATCTAATATTGTATTGCTGCTTAAAAATATTTAATTATCCCACATAAGCTAACATTTTGTACCAGAAATTTGCAAAGATACCCTTGCTACCCTTGTTCAGCTTGTTCCAACATTTGATTTACTACTATTAGAAATTTTCCCCATTTACACTGCATCACTAAAAATCTGTTGTACAAATAAAATTTGAAAATTTAAATTTTGTCTCTCTTTTGCCTCTGGTTCTTTTCTCTGAGTAAGTGAACAAGGAAGTTTCCTTAATAGTGGCTAAAAGTAATATTTCCTGACAAACGAGATTAGGATTACAATTAAAATGTGTGTTTATACTGAAGGAGACAATTGTACTAGCAAAGAAGTATTTCTGAAACAGGAGTCTTTTTTGCCCTTGTTTTGTAAATCTCTGTCTTAGATCACATACATGTTTGTCAAAAATATTAGCAAAAAAAAAAAATCTTAAAGATACATAATGTGGAGCTATATTTTTTAATTCCCAAACCTAATTGTTCTGGATTATGCTTCTATAATGTAGTACACTGACAAAAGTTGCATTAATCATGCTTAAAAATAAACCATGTTTGATGCTACAATTGGCGATCATCTGTATAGGCCCCGGTTTAATTCTCTATTTCTAATCTAAAGCAACTCCCAATGTTGAGGCATTCACATTTATCTGTTGATTGAATTCAGAAGATGAGGCCAGACCCTACTTCTATCTGAATTATGAAACAGGACTCATTTTTTAATCAATACCTCCAGACATTGCTATAAAGATTTTGCTTCCTCCACTAAGCTTACTTTATGGACCGCTTCCTCTCACGTGAAGTTGCCAGACAATTAAAGAAAAGTTTCAGAGGCATTAATGTGATTCTGAAAAATTGCCCAGTCAAGACCTGTCAATCATTTTATTTAATTTATCAGCCACCCATTTTGCTCTCATGCAACAATCTTCTTTGAATACCTCCCTTCAAAACTAAAAAATAATTCATCTAAAATCACCCATTTCAATTAAGCATTATTGTTAATGTTGACTATAATGTACATGCTTTAATCTTCCTAATAAAATGTTTTCTTTTTGTATTTCAGGGGCTGTATCGTATTTATATCTGCACACATGGACACACATATACACATCAACATACATACATACATACATACATACATACATACATTCTGAAAGTCAATTTTGAAAAAAATAAACAAGAAGAGAAAATTATTACTGAAATCTATCTAGCTTTCTTAAGTGTAATTAAAAATACCATGATAAAACAACAATCCATAGGCTTGTGATGAAGATATTATTGTTAATATATTATAGAAATGCCTCCATGAAAATCTGGGCAGTTCTTGGATTGCAAACATAATATTATGAAGAACATCTAAATGCTCTTAAATTGGTTCCCTCCCATCAACAAATTTTCTAAGAAATGTTAATTACTATTATTTAAATTCATTATTTGCCCAACTGCAATGGACTAAGCTATACATGAACTGAATTCCAATTAACAGGTATGAGTAACCTGTGAATAGGTGGTTTCTTCCAGCATTCTGGGACATTATCTAAAACCTGTAAAGAACCCAGTCTAACAAATTACCTCTCCTCCTCTCCTCTACATTAAAGACTTAACTCATGACAGATTTTATGGTCGTACAGGTCGTCCTTGACTTATAACCAATTTTTAGTAACCGTTAAAGTTACAATGGAACTGAAAAAAAGCTACTTATGACTGGGTTTCACACTTGCAACTTTTGCAGCATTGACTATGGTCACGTCATCAAAATTCAGGCACTTGTCTCAGAGTCACATGGTTGCCATCTGCAACCTTCCCATCCAGTTTCTGACTAGTAAACTCAATAGGGGAAGCCAAATTCACTTAACATTTGGCTGATTCACTTAACAATTGCAGTGATTCCCTTAACAACTATGGCTACAAACATCATAAAATGGAACAGGACTCACTTAGCAACTTCTTAGATTAGCAATGAAAATTTGAGGCACAGTCGTAAGTCAAAGATTACCTGCATAACAGAAAAGCCAACCCTTATATATATTTTTAGGTTGAGCAAACAACCATAAGAAAGAGTTCTGGAGAACTTAAAAGCTTGTTTGATATTTTGTAATATTTATAGTTCGTATTACATTATGAGGATTTTGGATTTTTTTTTCTCATGGCCAAACAATTCAGTTTGCTTTTTGATTGATTGTGGGCCACCAAGTCATTGTCAACTCTTAGCAACCACATAAATAGGTTAGATTATCCATGGCAATTTGCTTTTGATACCAGTAAACAGAGAATGGATTATTTCTTTGTACTGGCCTAATTACTTTAGTTTAGTATTAATATTTCAATAGAATTGACTCATTCAGGAATATAAATCCTGGTTTATCTCATTTTTGCACTCTTGCATCATGTTCTAATCTAACCTGATTAGAACATTGATTAGCTTTTGAACAGTGACCACTCCTAAAACTATTAAGTTTCTAAAAGCAACAGAGTAAATGCTCTGCAATTCCCCTACAAATACATACATACTGAGTCATGCTCTATCTCTGAATGTTTGCTATCATGCAATCGAAGTTACATCTCTCAAAATATTCACCACTGAAAAATGATTCTAGTCAGATGAGACTGACTTGTGTAAAAGGCATCCTGTAGCTACAAAGTGGTCTGATAACAAAGATTAAACTATATCATTTCTGCTGAGGATTCAGAAGGGCTTAGACAAAGAAGAATGCCTCTTTCATTTAGCCAAACAAACCTCCTGTCTCTTGATGATAACTCGACTCTTTCCTTTCTTCTTACTTGGGAGAAGACATTTTCAAACTTCTCTATCTCCTTCTTATATTCTTGTTCTGTTTGTGCACTAGAGGGAGAAAAAAAGAAAAGATAAGTGAATAAATAAATTCCAAAGCTTTATTCAACTGCTCCAAATGGACATTTTCTTGTCACTGTGAACTTCAATCACGATATCTTTTGGAAAGCCTTACAGACAGTTACTTTGCTGAACTCCCCATCTGCAAAACAGCTTTGGAACCCCCCCTCCCTGCACGTTTTTGTCAGGGTTGTTAAAATATTACTCTGTTAGAACATTTGGGGGACTCGAAGATCTGCTCTGACTCTGGTGGATGGTTCTATTAACCGCTTCCCTTCTCTTTTACAGTTGGAACTTAGACTGTTTCAAAGCTTTTTTTTAAGTACCACTCAAAGCTTGTGACAATAAAGTGGCATAAACTATCAGTAAATGAATATACCTGGTACAATCCACACAGTCCATTGTACAGGCATTATTGCCTTTTAAACCTTAACAATTTCATTCACTTACTATAAAGATAATAAACAATGGTCCTTCCTACCAACCCACTTTTTTAGATTCTATTACTTTAACAATGCATCATATTTGGCTAAACTGCAACCTTCTTGTACGCTCTTTTGATCTGTACTTTTTGTTTTCCAAAAAAACCAAAACAAAATATATAAGGCTATACTGGAATTTTAATTTTGTTCAATGTAAAAGTCTTTATTTAATTGATATAGTCATTCATCTGAACCAAGTGACTTTGGTGGCTTACAGATCTAAAACAATAAAATACTTTAATAAAACAATTCAATAAATAAAACAATAAAAACATACACACACCAAATTGTTTTTAGTAGCCGTGATAACTAACGAATTAACAGTAGAACCAAGAAATGGAGCCCTTAATACATTTGAGACCCCAGGCCTGGCTACACAGTCAAGTTTTTAAAGCATTATGAAAGGCCAACAGGATTGGGGCCATTCTAATCTCCAAGAGCAAAATATTCCATAGGTCAGGGGCTACAGCTGCGAAGGCTTATCAGTGCTGTGACACTGTTTGACTAATGCCAAACAAAGAAGAGGGGGTCAACTTATTTTCCAAAGTACCAGAAGGCAAGAAGGACAAGAAATAAGTGAGAACAATTAACCAGTGGAACAGCTTGCCTTCAGAAGTTGTGGGTGCTTTAACACTGAGGGTTTTAAAGAAGAGACTGGACAGCTACTTGTCTGAAATTGTGTAAGATCTCCTGCTTGAACAGGGGATTGGACTATATGATTTCCAAAGTCCCTTCCAGCTCTGTTCTGATTGATTAGTGGGATTTCCAACATGCTCAGTCTGTTGGACCAAATTGGATGAGTCGAGACTCTTGGAAAAAGGCAGTCACTCAGGTAACCAACCCATATAGGGCTTTAAAGGTGATAATTGCACCTAATCCCACTGGGGGCCAACACAGCTAATGTAATAGTGGTGCTACTAATGCCCTGTATCCAATACCATTTACTATCCATGCAGTCACATACTGCACCAGTTGAAATTTCAAGTGTTCTTCAAGGGCAGCCCCCATGTAGAGCACATTGCAGTAATATTTAGGACTATGGTTTTTTTTAATTTATCAGTTGAATACATGAATTCCTGATACTGAAGAAAATATCTATTTCAAAAGTTAAGTACCTATTTTACCTGTATCTTTTCCATCTTACTCTGAAATTCCTCTGAAATTGCTTTACCTCCATCAAGATAAAAGTAAAAAAAAAAAACTATGCTTCTTTCTTTTCTTAATATTTCAAGCAAGACAGAAACTTAATGTATATGATTCTTAGTGTAAAGGCTGGAATAACTACATAATTTTTTCCTGCCCACCCATACTAGTCCTCCTTTGTTGCCATTCCTCCTTTGTCTATTTTAATTGCAACTCTTTTTAGACCTGGTCCACATATCTAGTTAGCCATGATTTACTCATTTTGAACTCATTTTGATTTCTTGCCATACTTCAATTGTTTGTAAAACATAATCCACACAAGGACTTAAGAAACTTCCTTATATACAGTGTGACTGGGTCCAGATAACCCAGTAATATCCAGAACAACAATCCAGGTTTTCAGGAGTTCTTCAACCCTACCTACAGACATTGGAAAAGGATCTCTTGCATTTCAAATGCATGCTCTACAATAAAACATGCCAGCATCCTGAGTGCTAAACAATAAGCTGCATTTGTTTTTTTCTATTAGCTCTTGCAGTAAGCATTTGTCACAACTGTTCTTTGAAAGCACCTGGATTAGTGATAACAGTCAGGATGAGGAGAAGGCACCAGCAGCAGTAGTAGTAATAGTACTAATAGAAGCAACAGCATTTATCTTATTTGCGCACAAACTAACCAGAATGTTAATGTCTTTGAAAAATAAGCAAGGTACCATTCTAAGACTTATGGGGAGGATCATATCAAATTCAGCTGAGAATATTCTTTTTTTTTTTTTGATCCTGAAAACTTCCTGCCATTCCAAAGCCAGTGCCAGTTGAAATAACACCAAACTGATGAACTACCTGAAAAGACTGTATTCAATTCCCATTTCTGATAAGAGACATGGTGGTGCAGTGGTTAGAAAGCAGTACTGCAGGCTAACATACTGCTCACTCGATCCTGATAGGACTCAAGGTCGACTCAGCCTCCCATTCTTCCGAGGTGGGTAAAATGAGGAGCCACATTGTTGGGGGCAATATGCTGACTCTGTAAACTGCTTAGCACTATGAAGTGGTATATAAGTTGAAGTGCTATTGCTATTGCTATTTATTTTATTTACCTCTAAATTATTGAGATTACAGAAGAATCTTTGTGAACCAAGCATTGTCCTGATACAAGCATTTGTGTCGATCTGAAGGTTTTGTTTCATCGATTTGTAAGATGTAATAATGTGTGTCTTTTTAAGAAAAACAACAACAGCATGGGCGTTATACCAAACCAATCTAAAAAGAAACCCAAGCATTAAGCATATCTCATACATTAAACAAATGTAAGAGGTTTCTTGAAATATTACATTTTCAATGTAACTGAGTTGAAGCTCCTGAATATCAAATTTTAATTCTTTATAGGCTTTAAAATTTCTAACTGCATTTAAGGGAATATTTTCTGCCTACCATCCTTAAGAAGATTAGGTTATTACCAACAAGAAATAAATCCACCATTTTAATACTAATTCCAACTAAATCAAATCTACATTATTCAGGGAAAAGCACACATGAATTTCTTCCTTATCCATATTCTGCTGTATGCAGTCATCCAAACAATAAATAGACTGTGAAACTTTGGTATGCATGAGACAGATATTCCGACAATGGCTGCTACAATTATGCAAAGTGAAGAGAGATATTGGCAGCAAAATCTCACCATCCTAGTTTCTAGGCAGGCATATTATAAAAAGGGATTAATATGATGATGTTGTACTGGCAATATCAGGAATACTAAAGAGTAAGTGGTATACTTCTATTGCTTATTTATTTTCAATTTCTTATTATCATTAGAGGGTATGAATCTGTGAGAAATGTAGACATCATGCCAATATCATAGTGAAACAGAAGGTTTATCAGGAAATAACCAAATTATATGTCCACTCTACTGGCTCTAGGGTGCTCCTTATTCTCTTATTAACTCATAAAAAGGTAAAGGTAAAGGTTTTCCCTATCAAATTGTGTCCAATTCTAGAGGTGGTGCTGATCACTGTTTCTCAGCCAAGGGAGTCAGCGTTGTCTGAAGATGTTTCCATGTTCATGTGGCCAGCATGGCATCACACCACAGCACACAAATGCAGCAAAACACAGAATGTTTTTACCTTCTCACTAAAGTAATACCTATTTATCTACTCCCATTTTCATACTTTCAAACTGCTAGGTGGGCTGAAGCAAGAACAGGAGCCCGGTCACACAGCACTAGACTCTTGAACTGGGGCTGTTAGCTTTTCAGCTGACAAGCTCAGTTTCTTAATTGCTGAGCCATCATATTCCCAATTCACTCATAAATAATAGTGCAATTCTTGCCACCAATTCTTCAGATAACTCTTTCATGTTTGTAATCTGAGATAAAACATTGTTCTGTCTTGGTTCCATCATAGAAAATATAGCTTTCTGTGTGATATACTAGTTACAATAGGGATTGGAGAGACCCAAGATTAAACCAGCCTCAATTATGAAAGCTGACTGAGTTGACTTTTGAACTATCCGTCATCACTCAGTCCTGTCTATTCTGCTTACATAAGCAGCTGCTCTGAGTTCCTGTAGGAAAAGTAGGATATCAGTCAAACAAACAACACTTCTAACAACATTATTCTGATAGAAGTCTAAGGACCAGTTGGAAATGAATGTTTTTTTTTCTTTAACATAGTTTTTAAATCCCAAATATTTGGAATAATTATTGGCTCTTATATTATTGTAATCAAATAATTGTCATCTTATTCTATTTGTTACTACTGTATTTATAAACCACCTAGAATCTCTCTAGGGAGGCAGGGATAAACCACATAAATAAATAAGCACAATGCTTGACCAAGCTTTTGAAAAATTTCCTCTCCAATCATTCATTCAACAGACAGAGGCAGTGAAGGGGATTTATCACATGCACAAGAGATAGTGCTACAACAGACAGAATGGCAACCATATGACAGATTGGTGAATTTGCTCCCTAAAAATCAAGGGTAGGGACCCAGCCTGTGCATTACTTTTGCACCACATGCAAATTGTGAGTGCAGCCTGCCAAATATCACCAACTGCATGACTTCTACAACTCCCTTATTATCCTTAAGATGCTATACCATTAAATGAAATGTTTACAAAACACTGAACATGTTGAAGGTTAAGGCAGCAAAACCATTAGCATTTTGATAGGTTTCCAGAACACATAAAAGAAGCAAGTCTTTAAAATTCATTGCCTTAAGATTAATCTTTCTCTTACAGCATTTCCTTCCCAGCTTGAGGCAGCTCTCAAGCTAGCTTACTGTTCTATAAAACTTCTTAAACTGTCCTGTAGGGATGAATGCAAAGACAGGAAGTTTCAACTCACTCAGTAGTCAAGCCCCAGTTTAGAAAGTATTTGGAGAGAGCCCCTTGTCCAATCACTCTTGGAGAAAGTCCAGTATGTTCACCACCGATGCTGAGGTGGGGTCTATCTTCAAAGTACCTTCTGCTAGATAGAACATACTGTATATGCTCATCACAAGCAAGTTGACATTTAAAAAAATTAAAAGGCTGATGTTGCAAATGCTCTGAAGAGAAACTGGGTGAATCAGAAATGCAGAATCCAACCCCTTCCACCCTGTCCCTAACCGATTTGAAAATAAAATTGAAGTATTATTCATTACTCTGCCTAGCTAATTCACTAAGAAAAGTGAAAAGGTAACTGAAGCAGCTTGAGAAAAGATGGAAGGTAAACTTTTAGCTGCTATATCACTGCAGTATTGGACTGAACTCATCACAGGCTATAAATGCTTTCTCTTAATAGTAGAGCTTGGAGAACTCAGTTGTAAGGTCAATCAACTGACAAGAGTGTCTCAATAAACATAAAAATAATTTTATCAACTAAAGCCACTACAAAAAGAAAAAATATATTAACACATTATATACCACACAAACACACACACACATTCAATTCTAACATTTTAATTGTGAGGGACTTCCACCTTAACAGTCTTCTATGTTTGATTTGTCCCTAGGCAACTCATACCTCTTGAGAATGTTCAGATCAAATAAGCTTAACATTGGCTTGCCTTTATTACCAGAACTTGAAGATGGATGCCATTTCCTATGTAACCAAATGCCTTACAGGATGTCCTAGAGGTGAAAGATTTAGATATTCCCTCCCATGGATTTGCTCTTTGTTGCTTGGTTGAGTAGCTGGAAAACAGCTGATAAAGGATGCTGTAGAGTCCTGTCACTTCAATAAGAAAAGCCACCTTTAAACTACATACCTTTCAGGTTGTATATTCCTGTCACTGTCCTAAGCAAAGGCACATTGCAGCCATGTTTAAAACAGTTTTCTAGCGGAACATGTAGAAGAAATTGGAGAGCACAACAAAGCCAATGAGAGCTGCTATCATGATCATATCTGGAGACAACACCTGGCCAGATTATAGAAGCAAGTTGCCTGCCTGGGAAAAATGAAGGAAATGCATAGATTGACACTAATACCAAGAAGTTTCTCTAGTTGATGGACAACATTGATTTTTAGCATCCCGTCTGCAAATGTATTCACTTCATTTTTCCTTCTTTTTGGGGGGTGAGTATAGCAACAGTGAAAAATATAGCAAAGCCTATCAAAATCCCTGAGGTTGACTATGATACTTACTGTCTAGATCAGGGGTGTCAAACTGGATTTCTTCAAGGGCTGCAATAACTCATGTGGTAAGACAATGGCTTTTTCACTGCTTAGGTCAGCAGTTCGGTGGTTCGATTCCTGTGAGCGAATAAATTGTGCAGGGACAAGAAAGGAGCCTCCCCCAAATGCCTACTGGCATTAAGGCATCCTGCTGGCAAAGTAACACCCACTGAAAAAAATCCTTTCACAGAAGCAGCCAGCTACCTTGGTGTGCCATATGCTTGCTAAATAAATAAACAAACAAACAAACAAATCTTCAAGGGCTGGATCAGCACTGTAGTTCTCCTCCATGGGCCGGCCAAAGGACAGATGGACAGATGGGACAGATGCCTCCAGCAGCACTATGCTGGCCAAAATGGGGTCCAGTCCATTTTTGGCCTGGATGTCATCCTGTAACATTTTACTGGCCAAAACGGGGCACGTTTTGACCAGCAAAGTGTTGCAGGATACCATTCAGGCCAAAAATGGGATGCATGTGGCCCGCCATGGTCCATTTTGGCTGGCAAAATCCTGCACGAGGTCGGCCAGACTAAACACAGGCCCTGTAGGGGGGTGCATGCTCCTTGCATCTCATTTTGGCTGTCAGAGGTACTGCAGGCCAGTCCTTTGCTATTTCCAGGCTGGCCCTGTGGGCTAGATTTAAGCACCCCGCAGGCCGGATCCAGCCTGCAGGCCTTGAATTTGACACCTCTGATCTAGATCAACTACTGGCTTCCTCAAAATATATTGTGTTTAGTTAAGTACCTTTTTTGAACCCATCTGAGATCGAAGCTATTCTATTTCTTCGCAGACATATAAAATCTGCTTCATGAATAGTGGAAAGTAGGGCCAAAATCAAATCTACCAAATCACTAATTTATGAAATTGGACAAAATAAAGGAAAGTTGAAAAAACTGACAAATACATAATTCATTGCCAGTTGACAAAACTGGTAATGAATTAAGCATACTCAAGGAATTCAGAACTGGACTGGTAGCTAACAGTGACTTGTAACACTGTTTAAGAGCAAAGCTCAACTGGAAAGTTTTATAACCTGGGCTCTTAGAATCCCATCTGAAGTCAGTTGCAAGTGTTTTATGGAATTCTTCTCAAGTACTTGCTATATTTAATCTGCCACTTTAGTCTAAATAATTTTGTTTTTGACTATTTTTTCTGCACTAAGTATATGCTCAGACTAGACACCCTTGATGACAGTAATCATTAAGATTTAGGAGTAAGAGAGAGAGAGAGAAGGAATCATCATCTGTTTTTTTTTTTTTCAGAACTGAAGACGCGTTTTGGATGAGAGGAAAAACAAAGTCCAGTTGTCTTTTGAAAAAGTACTTTTGGGACAACCATGACCGGGATAACTGAGAATCTCCATAGACAAATCATCATACTCTCAGAATTACAGCATAGCAACTTTCAGTGATGGATCAGTAAAATATCCTCTAGCAGACTGGAATCTTAGCGAAACTCTGGCTCTCCTGAATTAGAAGGTACTTACCTTTTCTCAAAGGAAGAATTAACCAAGGAGGCACAACTGAAGCCTTAAGTGATTGACTTGACACTATCTGGACATCCTAGGAAAACTGTCAGCATTGTAATCATGATGTCAGCGTTCTAGGGAAAATCCATTTCTGTCCGTGACTCCAAGACACACTTCATCTCAAAGTACTTTTATTAGAATAGCATCTGGCACTTACTGCGGAAACCCGGAACTGAATCTTCCTGGCTTCTTCAAAAAGTCCCAACCTATAAACCACCCCCTTTTCCTTCATCACCACATCACATGAACCAATCCCAAAGTAAGTTCTAATTCTTTCTGCGCCATTCTCTGTAACCTTGAACTATCAAAATAATATATTTTGTCTACTAAGAGCTACTCAATAAACATCGCCCCCCTCCCACTTTCTCCAACTATGTGGCAGCAATGAATTCCATAGCTGGCACATGAAAGGAGCATAATCTGATTGATGCTTTGTTTTCTTTCTTGACAATGATGATGACTAAGGAAATCTAACAAGTTGAACCTAAGAATCTGGGTTTACATCCCAAAATATACACAATCATAGTTCTTCCAGGTCCTTGAAAGGCTAAAAAGAACAATGCTGTACACAATTCAGCCCCAATATCTTTGTATAAAAGTGCCTATGAGAAGAAAATTTACTTGGTCATAGATTTCCACAAGTACTGTAGAGTTTAACTTTAATCGTTTATCACACTGGTCTTTGGAGAGATCACCAATTTCCCAAAACATTGAACTGCAAAGTTGCCCAAACTCTTTGACTTTACTAAAGGTCTCCCAAATGCTAACCAATCATCTTTGAATTGGCAGAAAACTGGCATATAACTTCCTACGCTCTTTTACCAATCACTATCCTACCATTATTGCTTGTAGTTGTGATGCCTCTCCAGATACCTCTCCAGATGTCAACTCAGAGAATGAACCAGTTCCAGCACCTCTGGAGGGCATTTGGTCAATGGCTCCAAGCAGCCACTTGAGAGAGATTTGGCTGAGACACAGCAGCAGCAGGACAGCCCTAAGACTTCAGGTGGGACAAGTATGCAGTTGCAGCTGATCAGTAATGAGGAAGAGGAACTGCCATCTGCACTGTTCCAAAAATATGTAGGGCAGAGAAAAGGCAGCAGCAGTGAATATCAGCCTGATCACTCACAAGGAGGCAACCTCATCACTCACAAGGAGACAATCTCACCCTTCTTGATGGGCTGCACCAGAATCTGGCTATTTAGCACAGCAGATATATGGAGGCAATGTGCTGGGAACATGTTCATTTCCTACTGTGTGTTTCCTGGTTGCTGTGATACCTGCCTTGCTTTGGATAGATGACACCTTGCCTTGATTTGGATTGTGCCTTGTGAACCCTCTTGTATTGTGGATTTAATTCATTCTCTGGTGGGTTTATCTTGATTGGGAAACTTTCCAGTGCACTCATTGGCCATTGTTTTGCAGACCAGCATTGGTTTGTTTTTGGCTGGACTTAATTGGGACAGTTCTGGGCTTTTGATGAAGGGAATTACTGGGGAATATTAATAAACCCACTAAAACACCATTATGTCTGCATGAGAGTGAGTGAGAAAGCATAGAAGCACTATAAAATAATGACAATGCCTAATAAATTTGATTACTTTGAGGATTCTTTTGGACAGACCTGAAAGGGAGAAAATATTTTATCACCAGGACGCCTGGTTTGGAACATGGCTAGGTGTATGGCAGAGGTGGTATTCAGCAGGTTCTGACCAGTTCTGGAGAACCGGTAGTGGAAATTTTGAGTAGTTTGGAGAATTGGCAAATACCACTTCTGACTGGAGATTTTACAGTATCCTTCCCCTGCCTCGCCCACCAAGCCACGCCCACAGAACCAGTAGTAAAAAAAAAATGAATCCCCCACTGGTGTATGTGATGATTTTCCTAAGTCTTTGTGGAAAAAATAATGGAATACTGGACATCCTAGGAAAACTTTTTAGGGGTGCTTTAACTTTGAGATTAAGTTCTGTAACATAAAGATGGATAGTTAACCACATATTTACATTTTTAAGGCCAATAAGGTTGGGAAATGATTGATCTTATAAGCTAAAAGGGAGCTAGGCAAGATATGCTGTAGTTTAAGAGAACAAATTAGGTTTTGTTATGACCCTCTTCCTTATGCTGAAACAGCCTTGAGAAGCTTGTTTTGTAATTTGAAACTTTATTGTAATATTATCCCTTTTTATTTAGTGATTGCTGAGCTCGGATTAAGTACATTTTTGCCATTTGAGGAGTAGAAATTATTTTAGTGCTGATGTTTTTTCAGGAATTTGCTACATGTTATAGATAAGATATAGTTATCATATAATGACCAAAAGCCAATATTAGAAAGCAGTGAATAACTACTTCCCCCAAACTCTTAACGTTGCATTTCTAAAATGCAATCCTTTTTAAAAAGAAAATATAGAATTAAGATGTCTTCTTCCACCCACTTAATCTCTACCTTCTCTTATTGATCATTGACTACAGATGACAGTGGTATTACCCAATGCAACCCCCTCCCTCAAAAAAAAGGAGGTTCCAAGATCTTCAGCCTGGCTGACTTCCAAGTGAACCTTTATCATTAATCCTCTTTTTTTCAATGGGATTAAAACAGCTGCAACTTCTTTGGGGCTGACATTCACCTAGGCTAATATAAGAGTTGGACTCATATAGCCAGTCAATGCAGCATCCAGGAAAGAGACTTTAATAAGGCACTTAACTGCCCTGTGTTTCAGGAACAGCACCTAGGCCCATCCATGGTATTCAAGTACAGGGAATTCACTACTTTTTAAAATCTTTTAATAAAAGTATTTAATAAAGTTATTTGGGGGCAACCCAAAAATCTAATAGAGAGCTACTCAATGCAATCACTTTTTGGATCCTCTTTGGATCATCAATCATCTTCCAGGCATGATTACTCTTTTCCTTGGCACAAGCTAAAGCTGAAAGTGATGAAGTCGTCATCAGAGTGCTCCATCACAGGCCAAGCTTCCCATTTAGTGAGTGACTACAATCAATATTTCTGAAGCATCTTCAGCAATGCATAAAATTGGACATCAGGCTGGATCATTTCCAAATCAAGAGATATCCTTGATGTTTTAAGGCATGGCAGTGACACTGTCAATTGTGTTTGGTCTTCAGATACATTGCTTCCAATGATGAGTTACTCTACTAACAATAGGATAAGATCATGCTCAATTCTGACTCTGTTTGTTTCCTTAACCAAACTGTCATTTCATTATTATCAAAAATGTTTTGGATTCATACCCTGGAGTTAATACCAAGTGACAAATGCCACCAATAAATTGAATGCCATTTGAAATGCATTTAGAGAGTTATTGGAAGAACCATCAAATCACTGATCATCAGTTTATGATAGATGAGTCTGTTTCACCTCCCTTCTGTTAAGCAATGCAGAGTCTAGACAGATTCTACTTTCATTATTTTAACTCAATTGTTTAAAAAAAAAAAGCATGGAGCCAGGAATACAGATACCAATATAAAAGAAGCATGTCCTTCTAAAAAGCCAAGAAACAGATATATTCATTCAGTACATTTGTACCCCATGTTTTCATTCCAGAAGCTCAGAGCTGTTCACAGGAACTCTTCAACAGTGTCTTATTCAGCCTGACATCAATAATGCAACATAATTCTTTTCCAGATCTTGAAAAAAAAAATCTTGGCAATAAGAGGCTGCATTAGCTCAAGTGAAATAAATCAAGCATAGGGAGGAAAAGTAGAAAACTTGCCTACAGCAGGGCTAACAATTGTAATATAATTAGTTTGATTTTTTTCCCCCTAATTCCCCATGTAGTCTTCCTTTGAAAATTGAAAAAAAAAATGTCTTGTTTTATCTCATTTCTTTGGATGAATTTTGAGCTTCATTTGGGGGTGGAGGTTATAAAATAGCCAAAATGTTATCATTGCAGTTTCCTGGCTGCCACTGCTTCCAGGTTTTTTTTAAAAAATGCTATAAAACAAGAATTTCTTCCTGACATCCTTCTCTGAGATTCAGCTGAAGAGGGAGAAACAATTAGGGAAATGAAACATGGGATGCCCACACATCTGTAGCCACTAGTTAACTAAGCTACAGAGCACTATAGCCATTCACGGGAGTTTATCAAGCTGGATGTGTGGTACAAAATATTGCAACAGGAAGCAGTCACTAGTAGTAGAAAAAAAAATATTTGGATGAGTATTGAGAAAATGAGAGAAATAACATTGATTATTTATTACCATTTCATAATGCATTTAACTGAGTGGAATCCTAAAAACTGAGTGATTAAAGCTCGTCAGTCTTAAATACTATCTTATGTTTATGGATATTTAAGCAATGCCTTATGTCTATAGATATTTACCCATGTAGTATGCTATATTACTATCATCCTTCTCATCTTTTTCTACCACCTTTTCTAATTGGTATCAATATTATGATTATATTACTCTGTTGTTTATATGTACACTAAGAGTTTATGCACGGAGACAAATTCCTAGTGTGTCCAATCACACTTGACCAATAAAATATTCTGCTATCCAGCATTTTGCTGAAAGTCACAGTTAATATACTAAAAGTATTTTTAATGTAATATCCCTTCACCCTATCTGAAACTGATACATTTACCAGCAGAATTATTTCAGATATTAAATGCATATATTTCAAGCTTGCACATCTAAATTGGGAATGGTGCCACTTTTCAGGCTAGGCAGTAGGGATTTGGTCTCATAGTCACTGTTCAAAAGACCTGTTTTCCTACATCTGTATTTGATCCATATTAACCATTTAAAAACAATTTAATTTTTACATTACAGACCAGTCAAGAAGAGTTAGGCTGGAGGGGGAGAATAAACTGACTGTACTCTTGCTGTTTTGTTTCTCATGCGTGATATCTAATATGCAATGACTTCTTTTTCTGGGTTGCCCAGTTACTATAGCCAGCTAGGGATCTCTATGAATTCAGTTGCTATGCAGAGAAACTAAATGTGGCAATCCTGACTTCTTAAATCTTCAAATCTAGAACTTGCCTTTGGAAATTATAGATCTAGTCTATAGAGTTAAAAGAAATTAGCTAGCACAGGAGGGAATTAGATAAAGTCCCATCACACAGAAAAACAGCTTATCGGAGAGTAAGACAAACTCATTTCAATCTCTAATTATCCTTGAAATAGATAAGCAAATCAAAGTTTCAATTAAGGGTTCAATTACTTTACTTACAACAGTGACTATACTAACAGCCACTGGGGAATGGGAAGGGCAAAACCTCTTTCCATGTGGAAGCTACAAACTTGGGTGATAATTATCCTAGTTTGGCAAGTTCCCATCCATTATTCTGGAACAGAACACTGAAACCACTCTCTCCACTTCTTCATATAGGAGACCATACTGGGTAAATGGGAAGTCCATAGCCAGAACCTTCGCTTGTATCCTTACGATTTATATTGACTGTTTCCTAGTATGATTTGATTGCTTATTGTACCCTATGACTATTATTAAGTGTTGTACCTGATGATTCTTGACTCTTGAGGAATGTATCTTTTCTTTTATGTATACTGAAAGCATTTGCACCAAGACAAATTCCTTGTGTGTCCAATCACACTTGGCCAATAAAGAATTCTGTTCTATTCTATTCTTCTTGCAGAGAATGAAGATTGCCACATACGTCCTACTTCTCATCCCCACAGGATTTCTTCTGCAGCTGCCTCAATAGGTATGACCTAAAGCCAAAACTTTTCCCTCCAATCTTCCTCTATTAGACAACGCTGCATGTCTTCGAAAATAGCATGAGGGGTGAACGGCCAAACATAACCTTAGATCTAAGACCAGAAATATACTAGAGATTCCTGTGGAGAATATTGGTAAAAATCAATAGGCATTTAACAAAACTGAGAGCTTTCTTTTACCTGCACACAAGAATAGTAGAGCAGTGTTCTCTGAAACGTAGGCTACATTAAAAAAGAACAATGAGGCACAGAGGAAATAGGCAAAATATGTTTACAGTGCTTTATTCACTTTATGGATTCTGAACACAAACTGCTTATATTTAATTGTAGTAACACTGCACATTTCTGATGGGAGACAGTGATGCAGAAGATCCATATAATTCAATTTCCATTGTACCAGTATATTTTTTAATATGAAGACCATACAATTGAGATCAAAGAGGAGTTGTTGGCTCAGGTTAACATTTTGGAACGCTGCTCAATGTAACATAAGGACTAATTTTTTATCTCTCTTCGGCATGATGTAAAAAAGATGTTAAGATTCTAAGAAAGAGTGCAGAAAAAAACAGTGAAGATAATTAGGGGAGTGGAGGCTAAAATATATAAAGAACAATTGCTGGAATTCAGTATAGGTCTAGTTTAATCAAAAGAAGGACTAGCAGTGTTCCAATACTTCAGGGACTGCCACAAAGAAGAGGGAGTCAAGCTGTTCTCCAAAGCACCAGGGGGCAGGACAAGAAGCAATGGGTGGAAACTAGTCAACAAGAATTCAAACTAATCAACAACATAGAATTAAGGAGAAATTTCCTGACAGTTTGAACAATTAATCAGTGGAACAGCTTGCCTCCAGAAGTTGTAAATGCCCCAACACTGGAAGTTTTTAAGATTGGACAAACATTTGCCTGAAATGGTATAGAGTTCCCTGCCTGAGCAGAGGGTTGGACTAGAAGACCTCCAAGGTCCCTTCCAACTCTGTTATTCTGTTTAGTTTTTAGCTAAGTCCATGTGAACTAGATGTTCAAAACACTTTCATAGATTTATTATGCATTTGACTTTTATTTAGTGGAGAAACATGGCTTGCCAATGAGTAATAGATAACAGCTTTCCTGTTCAAACCACTTAAAACAGGTAGATGACATATATTAATAACTTGTGATAAATAAAAAAGAG
The DNA here is from genome assembly GCF_049901715.1 of Pseudonaja textilis. Lineage (NCBI taxonomy): Eukaryota > Metazoa > Chordata > Lepidosauria > Squamata > Elapidae > Pseudonaja > Pseudonaja textilis. The sequence goes on along the minus strand of NC_141990.1, from coordinate 261,190,707 downwards.
GCTTCTGTATCCTGAATGCAAAATGAGCATTGGTAGAACTTACCGTGAATGCCCTTTCTATCTATGCTGTGAGAGAGCCCAGGATGGGTTGACTCCTTCCTATGACGTCATTTAGCTGAGTCTGTACTAAGATATAAAAGCCAGCCCCGGGAGAGGCCCCCCTTTGGCGAAGATACCCGACAGACTGAAAGGTGTCTCTGAAAGCCCAAAATAAATACAGAAATATGTCTTACCCTCTCTGGATGAATCAAGGGAGGGGCTGGGCTCTCTCGCAGCATAGATAGAAAGGGCGTTCACGGTAACTTTTACCAATGCCCATTCTCCTCCATGCTGCATCGAGAGCCCAGGATGGGACATACCAAAGCTTGCATGTCCAAGGGTGGGTCCTCTCTGCCAGGCTCTTTTCATGAGCTGGGGACAGGAAAACCTGGCACGACATGGTATCGATGACTGCTCCCAAGTGCTGCAATTGGGTTGTGGGAGAGAGCTGGCTCTTTTTGGTGTTGATGGAAAATCCATGGCTCTGGAGACATGCAGGGTAATTTGCCAATCCCGATGGGCTGCATGGATGGAAGAGGATAGAATCAAAATGTCATCCAAGTAGCATTGGATTCTCACTGGAATAGAATGCAGAGATGCCATCAATGCTGCCTTTGTGAAGACCCTTGGAGCCGATGAGAGGCTGAAGGGAAGTGCTCGATACTGGTAATGGGTATTCTGATAACAGAAACGGAGAAACTGTCGATGATGAGGCCAAAGTGGGATGTGGAGGTAAGCCTCAGTGAGATCAATGGAAGAGAGGAGGTCGCCCTGCCGAATGCTCTCTAAAGTAGAATGCAGAGTTTGCATTTTAAATCACCTGTATTTTACAAATTGGTTGAGAAATTTTAGATCAAGGATGGCTCGCCACCCCCCTGAGTCTTTGGGAATGATGAAAAGGAGAGAGTAAAGCCAACGTCCCCATTGAGAGGGGGGAACAGGTTGAATAGCCCTGATTTCAAGAAGGTGCTGAATGGCCTGATTCATGAGGGCTTGCCTGGAAATGTACTGAGAGACAGGACAGATAAAAAAAATTTGGGGGGTGGTGTTAGGAAGTCCAATTGTAACCCTGACCTAATAGTGCTGAGCACCCAGGCGTCTGTCATTGACTCCTCCCATTTGGAGGCAAAGAAGGCTAGGCAACCTCCGATGGGTGCGGAGAACGAGGGATTACTTAGAGTGAGGGAAGGAATGGCCCCTCCCCCGCGAAAGGGCCATTTACCAGTAGAAGGTTGTTGCCTCCCAGATGCTTCCACCCATTGGTCTTGGCGTTGGGAGTACGGCCTGTGAGAAGCGAGATGAGGTCTGCGCTCAGAAAGCAGGAGGGCGATAAGGAGCAGGGCGATAGTCAGCTTTCTTCCCAGAGGAAGAGAGAATTTTACGTTCATCTCTGGTTTCGATGAGATAAGGTTCCAGAGCATAGTCAAAAAGCTTATCGTCTGCGAATGGAACTGAAGCCAGCTTCCATTTTCGGCGTGACTCTGCCTGCCAATTTCGGAGCCGTAAGTCTTCTTGCTGCTACAGAAGATGCCATGGCCTTGGATGCAAATTTGGCAGAATTGAGAGTTGCATCCGCAGTGAATTCCGCCGCTGCAATAATCTTATTAAGATCTTGGTGAGACCGAAGGTCAGAAGCAGGCAATATATTCTGGAGTTGGCGCAACCACCGTATGGATGCCCTCATGAAAAAGGATGCTGCTGTTGAAGCCCGAACAGCCCAAGCAGCAGCCTGGTGATTGCGCTTGAGGGTCTGTTCAGAGCATTTATCATCCAGTTTCAGGATCTCTTCTGGCTCCGTGGGAGTGCCAGAAGATGAGAACGAGGCCAGAACCAGAATGTCAACAGAAGGCACTTCCAGGGCATTGTCCAGAGCTGCGCTGACATTTTAGAAACGCTTATCCAGAGAATATGGGTGAGGATCTGCCGAAGGAGAAGCACATTGTTCCTTGACCATGTCCAGGAACAAAATGGGAGAAGGTAAAATCTCTGCATGCACTACAGGCTTGGAGAAGAGCAAATCCCTTTGGCTAGAGGGATTTCCTTGTGGCTCGGGAGCCACTTCCTCTGGCGACAGCCTGGCAGTGACCAAGCCCTTGCTGAGTAATGGCCTGAAGAAAATAGGTTTGAAAACCATGCTGGAATGGAGAGTCTGCTCTGGGCGAGAATCCTCTTCCTCTGAAAAATTTTGGTCAAAAATCTTGCCCTCTTCACACTTTGAATGAGAAGAGTAACTGTGTTCAGATGGTGAAGGCCTTCCTTCCTCATCAACCTCCTCCCTTTCTGGTAGAGAAGAAAGGACCCTGAGGTCCTGAGGCCTGTGTAAATCAGGATGATGAGGCAAGGAACTTATAGATTGAGAAGGGACAAGGGCCTGAACCCTTTCCAAAGGTTGAAGAATTTGCTTGAAGCCTTCAGTCAATCCCTGCCTAATAGCTAATGCGACAACATCTTGGATATCTCCTGGTCTATGTTCAAAGGTAGAGGCAGAAGGCAGAAGGGCCACTGCTGTGGGAGTGAAGGTGGCTTCAGGCCTAGATTGAGGAAAGGTTCAAGGCCTGGAGGGAGGAGGAGGAGCATAGGGCATAGAAGCCTTTTGGAAATAAGGCCCAGATCTGCTTAGATCCTGAGGATCTGATTATATTGCAAGAGCCTTGGGAGACCAGGATGGAGGATGGCAAGGCTCATAGATAACTTCTCCTCCCCTGGGAGTGCTTGGTTGGGGCCCACGAGTATCACCTGAAACATGCTGTAGTTGCACCCCCTTCTATTGAATAGTTCTGTTGAACTGCCTCTCTAGAGCTGCATGTCTGTGCTTCTCTGCCCTCAGTTCAGCCTGAGTTGCCTTCTTAGGAGCTAGAGCCTTAGCTTTGATTTTAGCAGCCACCTCCCTCTGGACTGATTGGGTGTGTTGCCTGCATATTTTCTCTTATTGGGCTTAAGAGACTGTTCCACTGGGGGGGAGCTCTGCCTGAGCCTTATCTTACTCCATTTGTAGAATAAAGGCTCTTGCGTTGGAAAGAAGCTGTTTAGAAATTTTTCTATTAAGCCCCTCAGGGTATAAATGGCCTCCGGGATTACAAAATGGCCACTCACCTCATGGTGGAAGGCTTCAATCCAAGACGGCCCCTGACTAGAGGAAACAGGCTCCAAGATCAAAGAATCGCTCCTTAGGCTATACAGAGCCCTGAGCAAAGTCAGCAAAGGAAAAATGCAGCAACCAGCCACACGATCAGCTGGCTTGTGCTCTTATCAATTTTATCAATCTTATCAACGCTGCTCCCAACGTTGCAGGAGAGAGAGCCCTGCTCTCCCGGAAGAGCAGCTGCCCTTGGAGCTGCTTGAAGTGAGGGAAAAAAAAGTACTGAAGATCGCTTGTGAGTGCTATCTAACAGAACGCTTTCAGAGACACAGCTACTGACTGAAAGGAGCTGAGTCAAAAGCTGGGGCCTCTCCCAGCGGCTGGTTTTTATATCTTAATACAGACTCAGCTAAATGATGTCATAGAAAGGAGTCAACCCATCCTGGGTTCTCGATGCAGCATGGAGGAGAATGTATGGATAGAGGACCGTACATATATCCTAGTTTGAGAATGTGCTTAAGCATACTTGTTTCCTACTTTTAAATGTACACTAAGCCTCTAGTATATATTGGACAGTCAAACTAGAGACTTAGTAAAATAAACAGATACTCAAACCAGAATTATGCATAAAAGGTGGAGCTTGCAATTCTGTGTGGGGAAATTAAAGAGAATGGAGAAATCTTCCTTGGGAAGCATAAGTGAACAAATTATCCTAATTTGAGACAGGCACTCTGGGATCAGTTTTTCTCAAATCACTACAATACTTTAACAACAAGCCATTTTAAAATATACTTTTATGGGGAATAAGTGCTGCAAAGCTAAGGATCTTAGTTATGAAGCATGGGCAAAATATGTAATGACTCTTAAGTCTCTAAAACAGGACAGAATGGAAAACAATCTGGCAAAAGAAAGTTTGAAAATAGGCTGAACTAGCCAGGAGTGGTAGAGATAAACATCAGCTCAGGAAATTTCAGGTTGTTTCTTTTTATGCCTTCTCCCTCTTGGCCACACGTCCCAGAATGAAGCATATGCTATTTGATCAAAACTTTGGTTGCTCAAACTTTTGATAAACACAGTATCAATTTCCTCACATGCATTTGGCAGAACGTATATAGAGAACAGAACCATCCATTAGGAGTACCAAGCGATAGATGTTTAAATCCAAACAACAAGTTATAATTATTAAGTTACATGCTTTGATAGAATTCTTGTATGTTTGAACTTTCTACAGTCATGCTTGGAGAAAGAGAAGGGTGAACATTTTTTCTATAAGAAGCAGTCTTTCCTTCAAGGCAAAGCAGTGAAAAAGAATGGGTAGACCAGGCCAATGGTGCACTTTCACTACCCTTAGGATTTCTAGGAGACAATAGGATACGAAATGCAAAGAACTGTAGCTTCTGGGACTCTTTGACCCTAGCTCAATATTATATACACACTGAGCAGCAGTAATTCATCAGGATTTCAGACAAGAGCCCTTCTCAGCCTTATTTGGAGATGCCAAGGCCTGAGCCAGAGACCCCATGTGATATGCATGTCCTTAGAAAAGGACAATTAATTCTCTGTATCCACTTTCATAAAAACTATCATCCACCTGCAGCTTAAAACATAACAGATGCCTATTTTGTTTGGTAATGGGAACTATCTAATACAATTTGAGATAAGGAATCAACTTAAATACAGATCAATTTGATTTAAATAGAAAAATGACATTTTCAATAGAAAGTCATCCCAGCTGTCTTAGTTTAGAAATTGATTTATAACAAGTTAATGCATGTTTCTTATGCTGACAAGCTCTAAGGGGAAAAAGAACATTCTTAAATTCAAAGATGCGTAAGGTAATCATTTAGTTCAAGGAAACTTTGTCCAACAGTGTTCAAAGACCCCTCAAAACCATTGCCTTGCATAATATATGTTAGTATATGTTACAGTGTAATTGTGTGAGATTTTGATTACAATATGTATACATCAGTTTTCTCCATGTAGACATAAAATAACAAAGAAACCAACCAACCATTTAGGCAATTTAAGAGCCTAAATTCCCCAGTTCCTACTGAATGAAAATGTTTTATCAGTTCCTAAGAGATGATACAAAGTGTTTAAAAGCAGACCTTTTCCACAATTGAAATATGATTACTGATAAAACCTTTCCCCAGCAGATTCATGCATTTGTAAAATATATCAGAAACATTATCAATTGAACTGTCCCCTCAAATTGAAATCAGATTTTTAAGTAGTCAAATATTTTGATTCATTTGGGCCTGCAATGTCATACGTGGCCATCAAAAGAAGTCTTATTTAATTAAGCAGTTTATATGGTTGTCTATCTCACAAATAAGGTTTAGTACTTTGAAATTTGAGAAATACATTCTAAACCAGGATATAAAAAAATAACTCAAGAACTACCTGTACTGCGAGTTTGGTATGTTCTTTAAACAAATGAATAACTTAAAATAATTTTCCAGATAATTTTTAAAAAGCTGTGTCAATAATAAGGAAAGGGGCAAAAGAGACAGATATACATCAAGTCCATCTGGTACCAACTCTGTTATAAGTTTTGTACTATACTCTCTGAGTCAATATGAAGAGATTAGATTCAATTTGCAATATATATTGTCTAAAAATGACAAGACATGATGTAATAATGATTTGCTGGCTAGAAGAAATCAGAACAGTATGAAATCAGGGCTTTAACTATTTCAACAGTGCATTATTTATGGTCTAAAGAGTGTACACATGAAATCTTTCAAAGCACGCCATTTGTTCAGAATTCACTCCACACATCTACACAAACCTGTCACAGTCCATGCGTTCTGTAACTTTTGGATCTTCCATAAAATTATTTCCATATGATAATGGTTTCCTCCCCAGGTGATGGATTAGGGAACTGAATGACTCAGTCTATAGTAATGGTTTGGGGGAATTGAAATGACTTTAATCTCAGTTGTATTCTAATATACATTTTAAGCTTATTGGTTATTTTAGTTCTGTACTTTAAACCTGACACTGCCACACAAATTGCAAAATATATATATATTATGCCAAATTTATCTACACCAGTTATGTTGTCATCTCCAAAGTCAGTATGGCTACTAAGACATTCTTAATCCTCATTGTGATTTTCCTTGGCATTTTCTTTAGAGTTCTCTCCACTCCCCTAAATTACTTCTGCAAGCTTTTATGTGTAATCTTGATATTTTGATTACAAAGACAGAACAATACTCAGTTTTAAGTTTTGTTAGATATAACATGTTGATGCCTATGGATATATGTTTTCTGATCCTGTGACGCCTCTTTAAAATTATAAAAATAGTTTCTATATTTGTTTGGTTAATGGTGCTGGCCTAGAAAGCAGAAGTTTGTGAGTTCTAGTCCGGTCTTAGCCCTGAAAGCCATTTGGGCAACTTTGGGCCAGTCATTTCCTTCACTCTAACCCACCTCACAAGGGTTTGTGGGGGGAAATGGAGGAAAAGGGAATGCTAAACATTCTTTATTCAATTCTGTAAGTTCACCCCATTAAGTTATAAAAATAATAAGGCTGGGACAAAAATTTCTAAAAAAACATGTTGATGTTGGCAGTTTAGTATCAGAAAAAAGTTCGAATGTTGTGTTACAGCTCACACTCTGTTGGTTAATGTATCTACATTATATTATTTGTTGAAAATACCCTGAATGCACAGAATGGCAGCATGCCAATTCTTGACATGTGGCTCTCCAGGGCATCTCAACTTAAACTTTAACACATATTGCTCTGCAGCAGAGAACAGAAAGGAAGTGTGCTGCTGCTTCCTTAGCCTATATATGTATGTGTGATATGTATATACATTCTTTTACAAGTATACCTGGAACTTGTAATTTTAGAATAGTTACAAACATACATACATACATACATACATAGTTGTTTTACCTAGATACATATAAGCAGATTCACTTCTAAACACTTCCAATAGTTGAGGTCTTTGGAAAAGATTTTCACAAGATAGTATTAATAATCACTACCAATAAGTAGAAACTTTGCGTCTTCTAGATGAAACCACTATATTTCCATATGTCAATTGCAGGGAAACAAGAGGGGGGAAAGGGCTTTGTTTCCATTTTCTGGTGGTGAACACCCAGAAGCATATGGCTGGCCACTGTGAGAAGCAAGGCTGGACTAAAATGGACCTTAATCTAGATTAGCTCTTCTTTGTGTTCATATCCCCAACTGAATTCAAGTAGACCAAGCTGAACAGTTTGGCATCAGAGTTGGTGCCACAAGGATGCAAGTAGTATCAAAAGAAACATCTTTTTATAAAATCAAAACTGCCTAGAAATACTCCTTTTCTTCTAATTTATTACTTTGAAACAGATACAAGATTTGATGGAGGTATCAGATTAAATATATTCACAAATCACTGTTAGAGAAAAACTAATAGTCCTTGACTCACAATAGTATATTTAGTGACCATTTAAAGTTAACGGCACTGAAAAAAAAGTATCTTATGACTGTACTTCACACTTACAACAATTGCAACATCCCCATCATCACATGATCAAAGTTCAAACGTTTGGCAGCTGACTCATAGTTATGACATTTGCTATATCCTGGTGTCATGTGATCACCTTTTGTGACCTTCTGACAAAGTCAATGGGGAAGCCAGATGCATTTAACAACTGCAGCAAGAAAGGTTGTAAAATGAGGCAAAACTCTTTTAACAAATGTTTCACTTAGCCACAGAAATGTTAGGCTCAGTTGTGGTTGTAAATTGAATATTATCTGTACATATAGTCCTCGATTTACAATGACAATTGGAACTGCATATGCAGTGGCAAGTCATTCTGCCATAAATTGAGGCACCCATGTGGCCAGACTTGGCTTTTTGCAGCAGCCATTAAGTGAATTATTGCCGTCATTAAGTGAATCCATAGTATGAAGTGAATTCTTCACAGAATCCCCTGCCAAATTGCTAAGCGCTCAGGCATGCATTACTACATTATCCTGCTGTACAAGCTCAATAATAAGACTTTGCACAGCAGGATAATGAGATCCGGGTTTAAGATAAACTGGATCCAAAGCTGCTCATTTCCTCCAAAAGGATTCAAATCTTGGGAAGTCATCTACATTAGCCTGGATCTAACACAGCTTATTTCCTCCCTGTTCTTTTCAAAAGCAGCAGATGGTGTGGTTAAAAACAAAGATAGGTTCATACGCTTACTGTCTCAGTAAGTAAAAATTCACTTCTCCAAGAAAGGCAACGTGGGCCAGTAACCAACCCAATGCCAAAGGTGCTTTTTCAAGAGGCAACTGGACTTTCTGTTTTTTCTTTGAAGACATTTCATTTCTCATCCAAGAACTTTCTGAAGAAGCTTCTTGGATGAGAAGCGAAATGTCTTTTTAAAAAAACCCCAAAAAGGTCTAGTTGCCTTTTGAAAAAGCACCTTTGGAATAACCATGACCTGGATGACTGAGAATCTCCATAGATATTTAATCAACCCAATCCAATTTCTAGTCATTCCAATCCCATGCTTTGTACATAGATTTGCAGGCCATTCATAACAGGAGCCATTGTTGTGGGGAAATGAAACAGACAACCAATCAGAAAAAAAGATATCTAACTTAGACTCAGCTGCTGACAGGATTTGACACGTCTTTGGACAGGACTAAATAAAATAACTTAGATCAAGAATCTTTTTTTCAAGAATTTATTTTCCCATTTCCTCTGTCTGCTTGATGAGAGGGCAGAATTAGTTAAATATAAGACTCAAGTCATTTCCTGCATTTAAACAACACATTAAACTTGGTCAGTTTTAATTTGTTTAAAGAGAACATCTTTCTCAGTTGACCCAATTAACAATAATACCCTAGCAAGGATCTTGTAAGATGTTGTAAGCTCTGGGATGTTTTAAGCCACCCACAATCATTGGATAGGAGATGGGTGGCAAATAATTTTTATTAAAAAAATAATAAATAATAAATAAGATATCAAACACCTAATCAAGTTGTAAATTAAATTAGAATTTTCAATGACTACAAATTGGCAGGACATACCTGATGGTATCAATGGCTGGAATGGGTCAAACTGTTTCGATTGATAATATCAACACTAAATTAAAAGCATGATAAAGATGGCATTGTTAGTATCAGCAATATAATAATAATAATTAAAGATAATGCCATTGGCCTCTATCCTACTGATTCCTTCCAAATCAAACATCCAAATCTCCGCTACAGAACAAAAAACTAAAATGGAATGCAACTTCCTTCCTCTTATGAGATGTTTCCTCAACTGAAGCTATCATGAGACTTGGTTATTGCCTAATTCAGATAACTACCCCATCCATCAACAAATATTTCAGATGATCTGGAGAACGGATTTCCTCCAATGTCAACAAATAGAATTCGCCATCCATTTTTTTCAAAGGTATGTGGAGGGTTAATATTAAAAGTTTAGGAATCAAAACAGCAACTAGACAGGATACGTGCATAATAAATCATTCCATAAGATTTAGTTAGGAAAAAAAGTAATTCAGGGGAAATATTCCAAATTGACAAATCATCTTTAGGAGAAAACATTAAAGCAATTGCTATCATCCACAACCATCCTTGCAACTGGTTCATGTCTAACTGTACTCTCATGGTACCTAGAATAATATGGGTCAAATCTGAAAGGTACACTTTATAAAGGAAGCAATGAAAAGTTATGCAAATATATGGCAAAACATAACAAAATGCATTATCAAAAGGAAATTAATTTTAATAGGAAGAAATGTAAGGTCACGAAAAAGGAACCCAAACAAACGTAGCTGCAGAAAATGGTAAGTAATGGAACAGGATCACTCGCTCAAGAATGGTTAATAATATGTGGTCACAAAGTAGAAAACACACTTTTAGATGTAATTAGGAAGCGTTTCAAGTAGAAATTGATTAACAACCATATAATCATCATAGCAGAGTAGTTTTAGTGCAGTTTGTGAAAACATCGATTATGGTTAGCAGTACGCACAAATTAGGCCATATATAAACTAAAATATAACAATGCTAGTCATAAATAAAACAGATCAAGCAATCTGTGCTGAATAATTATTTTAAAAGTACACATTTGGAAGTCAAAGTTTTATAATTAAGATTGCATAGTCTTTCTGCCTCAGAAAAACAGTTCATCTAAAAGAGACTGAGCAATTCTACTCAAGTTAATTGCTTATGCAAGGCAGATGAATATTCATTCCATGAGTGTCTTGGTTTTGGTTTCTCTCTGCGAAATATATAACATAAATAAGTACTCAGTAGTGCAACTTCAAGCCAAAGGAGTCTATTTACATATTTATTTAAATCTGAAAACCTCTTTGTTTAGAATTCTAGTTTTAAAATATGTACATCTTTTAAAAGAGAAGATATTTAAGAAGTAGTTAGCTCTCAAATAATTACTCTTCTTCAGATAGCAGCCAACTACAGCCTACTTGCTGGCCCAGAGTTTCATGTCAAATCTGTTCCCTCAGCCTTCCTTCAACCTCTGTTTTGAGAAACTGCATTCATCAACCATATGTAGATCCCTGCACTATTAGCTATAGAAGAGACTCAATAAACTTTTTTTAAGTATGTTCAGTCCAAAAATGTGGCTCTGCCCACTTTCCTTCAAGTTGACAAGTGGCAGGACGGGCATAATTAAACATACAAATATGATAATTTATTTGGAAGTAAATGGATTTTTTTCATACAAAGAATTATATTTGAATCATTTCTATTATTTATCAGCTTAAATTCTTCATCAGTACAGTCTTCAAACTGTGTGTGTGTGTGTGGTGTGTGCGAGTGTGTTTAATACTTCCTAGCAAAATTCATCTCTCCAAGAGCAAAAAATTAGAACAGGGTAGAAGATGTTTCATTTTATAATAGCTTCAAATTAAGTACTATCATAATATAACTGATACTATTTTATCCTGAGAAAGAAGCTCATTCATCATACTGTAGCAATGATGAAAGATAAATGTCTACAAACCAAAACACCACACGAAAGTCTTCCCTTTTTGCAATTGTTCATTCTCTTGCTCCATAAAATTGAGCATACGTATATAAATATATGCAACTTCTTATTCTATACAATGAAATAATATGCAAATTTGCCAACACAAAGATTGCACATGCTGCTACATTTGTATCCAATGAAGTATGGATTTTTGAGTTCCATAATCTTATCATAAAGGGTCTGTGCAGCAAATCCAAATGTTCAGTATTTAATGGCAGTACATGCAACTAATTGCAACTAATTTGATCACTGACAGTACAGTGAAGTCAGCAAGGAATGAGTAATTTACAGCTATTGTCAGCCGAAGTGCATCGAAGTACAGTATGGTTTCACTTAGTATAATTCCTGTCCACATTCTGAAAAACACTGTCCTTGAGAGCCCACTTGAATCATATTAACTGGCAGAATAAAAAGCCCAGAAGCCCATAGAAGGATAACCATCACAAAACCAGAATGCCAGCTTCTTTTTTAAGCTGGAAGAACATTGATTTGGCAAGCCTCAGTGACAGAAGTAAGCTAGCAAAATACAAAACCAACTATCATCGTCTATTTATTCAAGCCCATACTATACCAGAAGGCACTACTAAATCCTTCTTTGTGATTTACTGACCTCATAAGAGTTGAATAAGAAAATAAATGCAGGGATCGAATGAAGCTATAATTCAGCATGGAAGGCAAAGCAGATTTTTCATACAGTGTCAAAAATAAGAACCAGACTGTCTAACTGAAGTGACCCAAAATAAAACAAATGAACTAAAATTATGGTCTTCGTTTTCATTTTTAACTTGCACCACTCATTTTTCTACTTCCATTTAAAGATAAAATGCAGTGAAGTGACTAAACACATACACACATATAGAACTTGGCAGGAAGTTAGAACTGGTCAGCTGTTTCATAAACATACACTTCATTAATTTTTTTCTTTCCTTTACTTCATACCAAAAACTGTAACACTAAACAATAAGCCAAACATGACATCATATTGGGATAAAGATGTTGTACTGTAGTAGAGATAGAGAAAATGGGCCCGCCCTACTTTCATAACCAATATTTCTGTGAAGTAACAAAGTTACATTTGACTGTTAAAACACAACAGAATTTGAAAAGTGAGGGATGGGAGTCTTGCGCTGGTAAATTTAATTTAATTAGATTTTCATTGTCTGAAATGGTTTTTCTGCCCAAAAGCAAGCTCTTCTGAAATATTTAATTTTCATGAAGTGCTCTTGTTCCAAAGAGTCTCAGCAACATAGAATAGTTTCATTTTGAGACTGGATCTGCATTCTTCATCTGATGTTCAGCAAGATGGTGAATTCATCTATTTGAAGTGTGGACTTTATGCTAATTGTATAAATTACATACAGGTAACCAGGAGATGCTCACAATCCTTGAAAGTCTCCTAAAAATCACAATGTATCTGCTACACTGGGAATAGCACCCACCTGTTATTCTGCTCCCTCCATCCAAAGTACCTCCTCTCTCATGTTCCTGCTTTTACTGCAATATATTGGCGAAGATGATTTGTGGAAATTGTCTACACCTGTCCCAAACAAAATGATTGGTAGATGGGTGATGGGAGAAGATATATGCCAACTGACTCAACTTTCCACTACAGGCTTTCCTTCCATTGCCAAGCCATTCATGCATTCATTCAGATACTGTAGATCAGGGTTCTCAAACTCCCGGCCCGCAGGCTGGATGCATCACATATTGGCCACACCAATGTCTGGTTTAGCAAAGGGAGGGAAAAGTCCCAATATGTCATGTGACGATGCTGTGACGTGAGTTTGACACCCCTGCTCTAGATCAAAACATCAACTATCAGTAATTAGCTAGTTAATTTGATTTATTAAGTCTTATATATCTACCTATATTGAAACAACAATCCTGCGCAGCATACAAACACTAAAAACAACAGAAACCCGCAAACCATCAGAATAAAAATATAATAAAAATCTGTTCAAAACTCATGGCACACAGGACAGAACTCTCCCACAAATCCACACTGTACCTTTGCTTCAGACTCATCCCACTCCAACATTTGTGGAAACAGCCAGCTCTTCAAGGCCTTCCAGAAGAGTGGGGGTCTGGCAGATCTCTAGGGAAAGAGTGTTCTACAGAAAGTAATTCCAGAGTGAGCTACCAGAATACAAACATTACCAAAATAAATAAATTACCAAATAAATAAATAGATTAGCATCATAATATGAAAGGCTGACACACACAGAACAGAAGATAGTCAATCAAAAAGTCTGGATGAACAATTATATTTATAATTAATGCCAAAAAAAAACTAGAGTCAATGCCAACCCTAGACAAAAAGAAAAATCCATTATTGGGGCATCTGTCTCAAGAAAGCTATCTCAATTTTCTGCATAGCAAACATCTGATAATCCATCTCCATTCAATCTTGACTGCTGGCCAGGCAAAAAAAGAAATTTCTTCAGAAAACCAAATCCCAAGCTGCACAAGGCTTTATACGAACTGTAGACTTCTCCATATTCCTAAGATACAGTAGGAGAAAACAAGCATAAAGCAGTAGAGGGTGACATTATTGGTATTTTAATTATCTACTTATTTAGCAACCACAATTGGAACCAACAACTTGGTCATTAAGTGAAGCAATTACTAAGTAAAAAAATCTTGTGACTGTCCATACAATTTACTTCAACTCTTCTTTGCTTTAGTGTCAGAAGGATATCACCCCAGCCAGTTGAGCTCAAATGGCAGCACAAGCTTCCAGAACTCAGTTCACAAAGAAACTGGATAAATCTTATAGCATTTTTCCCTACTTCCCAAATCTTTGGAATGTTCACCTCAATGCTGAGATAATTAGCAAGAACAGAATTAATGTTTGCATTTGCATTCATTGTAGAGAAAGGGATTACAAGAGAATAAACAGACACACAACAGGAATACATATTGAAAGGAATATGCTAGCACTGGCTGTTTGCCTAACACCCTCCCTGTCTGTTGCTTAGAAGGTAAAAGAAGTCCTTTAATATGAAACTGATTAGGGTCTTGTCAGTTTCAGGTAGAGCTGCAAGAAGGCAGAGGATTCTAATCCACTGATTTAAGTCACAGAGAGCTTTTTAATTCGCAGTTAGCATTTTTAGGGAGCTCTGCAACTGAGGAACAGCAACTCAGGAAGAGAGAGCTTGTTTAAGCAATCTCTACTCTCGGGAAGAGGGTGGAATGAGTAAGGCACAAAACAATCCACAGAAACTGAAATGGTTGTGTGACTGAGGGAGATGCTACAAAGGTTATAAATGGCACTGGTTGCACGTTACTTTTTCATCACTACTGCAACTGCAAACAATTGCTTCCAGAGGCAGTCATTAAATGAGAACTACCTATATGTACAGATAGAGGAGGCAGCTATGTATGCGCATGAGAGCATTCATCAATTAGCAGATTTCTGAGCTATAAATTCACCATCCATTGCCATCATAGGTGGCATTCAGCAGGTTCTGACCAGTTCTGGAGAACCGGTAGCAGAAATTTTGAGTAGTTCGGAGAATCAGCAAATACCACCTGACTGGAGATTTTACAGCATCCTTTCCCTACCACACCACCAAGCCACACCCACAGAACCGGTAGTAAAAATATTTGAATCCCACCACTGATTGCCATATGTGATTCTCAGGGACCAAAAGGTTGCTTGCTGCTTTTTCATCTGTACCTGAAAGAGATGATCAGTCTTTATAATTCTTCCACCTAAGCCACAATCTGTGTTTTCAATTGTTTTTCATGTTTACAGGAAGTCCTCAACTTATGATGGACCCTCCACAAACTTATGAGTTAGTTCCAAAATTCCAACGGTTGCTCTCCAATGGGTCATGTGACCACAAGTCAGGTGGTCAGCAACCAACCTGGATTTACAGCCATCATCATCACAGTCACATGACCATGATTTATGAAGTTTTTAGCATTTATGGTATTCGACAAAAACATCCCTTAGCAAACAACGGTTTGTTCTTCAACCACAGCATTCACTTGACAGTTTGAAATAATGTTGCATCTCAGAAAGGCAGGGTGGTTTGCCATAGCTCAGTTTTGCCCCATTGTTGTGCTTATGTATGGCACTACTCTTGAAAATTATTTGGAAATTATATCTGGTCCAAAATACAGCAAGTAGTAACAAGCATTTCTTATGCCCATGTCTTATATGAGTGCACTGGCTGTACTAGTCAATGACCAGGCGCAAGTCAAAGTGCTGGTCATCATCTATAATGGCCTTCACAGAACCATCTATTTCTAATCATTTATGCCCAACTAATATATATCTTTTCTAAATTCTTACCAGTCCATTCTACAAGTCCTGCATGTCCTGATGTCTTAAGATCTAACCCTACTTAGTTCTTTCTGTATCAGCAAAGGTCATCTGCATGCTGCTATTTGCTGGGGTCCGGGACCAGAAAAACCATCTCTAACAAGAAACATGATAGTGTTGCCCTATCAAGTTTGATAGTGTTGCCCTATCAAGTTTAAATTATTTTAGACAAGTATATATATATATTTACCCACACAAACGCCACCTCCAATTCTTCATACATAAGAAGCCACCCAGGGGTGGGATTCAACCGCTGTTACAACCAGTTCAGTGACGTTTTGCGCGCACATGCATACTTCACGTGCATGTGTGCCAGATGCACGCTGTAAATGTGTGTAAAAAGACCTTAAGCTGTGCCACCTGGAGAGCTGAAAAGTGCAGGGCGCAGGTGCGCAGCGTTTGAAAAGCCTCTTTTTCCCTGCTTTTTTCAACCTCAGCTGTGCTGCACAAAGCAGCTGAGGTTGAAAAAGCAAGAAATAAAGGACAGGTAAGAGCCCGGGCGGGCAGTGGGCCAAAACAGCAGCAAACACAGAACCGGTTGGGTGTCTGCTGCTCTTCAGACCTACCGGTTCTATAGAGCCGGGCAGAACCGGTAGCATCCCATCCCTGAAGCCACCACATTGCCAAACAGTATCTCCACCAAAAGAAAGCAAATATACGTGTCCCAGGATAATGTTGCAGGATCCAATCTGGGTCGGTCACCAGGACCAGAGGTTTAGTCTTTCGAGCTTTTGAACTCCCGCTGAAGCCCATCCTCAAGGAACTTCTCCCTATGAGCACACATTCTGGTTGAGAGAGAAAATAATCCCCTGAGGGATGGTGCAGCCCAGCCTATATACTTCATGCCTAAAAAACAGTGTGTTAAGTACGGTATATCTATACAGCCCCAAGGAGAAGAGGTGGAAATTTCAGGATAAATTGTTCCACTGTCCAGCTAATCTCATAAAGAATTTTCCAGATGTGTAACCTTTGCCTTTTCTCCTAAACTCATTTGTAGAAATAACCAATCACATTATCGTTCAGAACTACAATTCTACTAACTCTGACAAATGCAAAGATAAGTATACCCTTTCCCCTTCTGGTGCCTCCAACAGCAATTGGCTAGAGTGCTGGGAATTATACTCCAATAATGTTTGGAGGACAGCAAGCTGGGAAAAGCTACTCCAAAACTCAAGGTTTTAGGAAGTTTGAACTGTACAAACATGTTAAAAGCAGGAAGAAAGACTGAGAACCACAAACAATATAAATGTCAACTTCTCACAAATACATTGTTATAGGCAAATGTTATCCACCACATTTTCTACTCTGCTTGCTTGCTAGCTCTTTGCAGGGCAAGAGGGAAATATGAAGACATTATGAATGATTACTAGAGTTATTTCTTGAACTTTAGCAAATGTTAATGTGATGCTTATTAGCAATGTTGAGATCCATACTACAGAATAGATAAAATAAGAATAGGAATATTGGAGGGGGGGGAGTAATTATTTGAAGAAAGAAAAAATTCCACCATTACCATTTGTAGAAATAATAGTTGGATAAGAGCAACAGCTTACTAAATTAGCTTTTGAATCTAAAAGGCAGGTTTTGTTGAATAATGGTAGGAAATTGAATATGAAAACGAACTCTAACAGAAGGGGAGGACATCCCCTGAAACTATAGCATTTAAGGAATATTTAATTTTGGTTTGCACAATCCAGAATCTCTAAGCGCTTCTGTTCTATTGTCAAATCTAAGCACAACTGAAAGCAAATCATGTGGATCAAGTTTGAAAGGGGAAAGAGGATGGAAGAAGCCCTGCATCCTTTAACTAACTTGAGGAGCCTTCAAGACAACAAAACCACAAAACCGAAGCAATAACCCATTTCTCTTTGCTGCCATTTCCTGGACTGCAAAATGCCCCCAACCTTATGAGGGTGGAAGATGGATCACACCCTACCATTACTTAACCCAGACTCAGTTGACTCTGAAAAAAAAAAAAAAAACCGACAGGACGCAGGCAGAAAGAAAGGCGGAAGGCTGTCATTTACCTTTTCCTTTTAACACAAGGAACATCATCAGAAGGAATTCGGGATAGATTTGTAAACTTCAGGACGAAGAAGGTAGAAGAGAGCCGACGGGAGCGTCGTGGGAAAGTCAACACCAAACTTCACATCTGGGGCAGTCCCCCTTAAAGTCCGACCCTAAGACGCGAGGTTAAAAATAGAGAGGGTGGAAAAGACCGTGGGTGGACCTGATGGGGGGGAGTGGGAAAGGAACTTAGTAAAGCGAGGCGGAGAGGAGGGGAAGGAGGGGAGAGGAGGAGGGGAGCCCCTCGTCTAGAGACAGGGTGAGGATTGCGTAGCGCCTTGGAGGGAGCCGCTGAGTAGCGAAGAGCCGGGTCTCTCGTAAAGCACCTGGGAGGTTTTACTGCTTGATAGGGCTCAACCCTATCAATATGGGCTTGTTCAGAAGACATGGAGAAGCCACGGCTCCCTCAAGGGTGACGCTAATCTTATTCGCATTCCGGGGATGGGGGGGGAGCAAAAACTGATCCGAAACCCAGCGACCTCTGGGGCATGTGAGAACTCCAGGGCGCGTCCGCTGGAAGCAGCTCCCGGGCAAGTAGTCGGAGCGCTGCGCTGAGGGCAGCGATCGGCAGGGCGGGTGGCGAGAAGCGGTTTCGGCGAGGGGCGAAGTATGAGGAGAGAGAAGATGTCCCCCACCCATCCACCCACCCGCTTCTACCCGGTCGTCTTACCCTCGGAGTAGCGGAAGGCAATCCAGCAGCCCCCCGGACCGGGTCCCGCTCGCAGGGCAGCGTTAGCACAGCTTTCCCCAAAGGCGCGGGGCTGGAGCAACTTTGGGGAGAAGCCGCCAGGAGACGTTGCAGGGCGGCGCTGCCTCTGCTGCGGGCGCTCAAGTTGGAAGGCGCCGCGAGGAAACGCGGGCGAGCTCTTGTCTGCAGCAGCCTCTCGGCTTTGCGGGCGCGGAGCCTTTTCGCCCAGCAGCCTGAGAGAGCCCTGAGTCGCCAGCTGCAGCTAGCTCCACCGCCCCGCTCCGCCCCGCCCCGCCCCCCGGGCCCTTGCGCCGTCCCTTCGTTGCATTGTTCGCGGCGTTTAGTCCCGCGCAAGAAGAGAGCGGGCGCGTCCTGCTTGGCATCTCAGCGTCTGTCTTTTTTTTTTATGGCTTGCATGCCTTGGTCCCTTTTCGGTGTTTTATCTCTCTCTCTCTCCTCTCCCTCTCTCTCTTTATTTTTACCTTGGTCCCTTCTCCAGTCTCTCTCTCCCCGTTCCTCTCCGTCTCTCTCTCCCTCTATTTTTATTGCTTGCATGCCCTCTCCCTCTCTCTCTCACCTCTCTCTTTATTTTTACCTTGGTCCCTTCTCCAATCTCCCTCTCCCCTTCCTCTTTCTCTCTTTCTCTCTCCCTCCCTCTCGTTATTTTTATCTTGGTCCCTTCTCCAGTCTCTCTCTCCCCCTCCCTCTATTTTTATTGCTCTCCCTCTCTCTCTCTCTCTCTCTCTCTCTCTCACACACACACACACACACACACACACACCTCCCTCATCTCTCCCTCCCTCCCTCTCTTTATTTTTATTGATTGCATGCCTTGGGTCCTTCTTGGTTTTCTGCCTTTCCTTCCCCACCAGCCAGCCAGTTTCTCTCCCTCTCTCCCCCTCCCTCTCTTCCTTTCTCCCCCCTCCCCACCCCCTGCACTCCTCTAACAAGTTTTCCAGCTTTTCTGGCTCTTTGACTTCGAGGAACTCCCTCAGGAAACTTGTCGCTCTTGTTCTAGATAAATGAACTGGCAATTAGGGAAAGGAGAACCTATGATGAGACTTAACTTTCCTCTCCCGTTGGGGTCAAATTAAAAATAAAGACTCTGAGAGGGAAGTTTAAACAGCCGTCATCCAGGGTAGTTGAGAGATGGGAAATTCCAACGGGACAGCGGGGAAGAAAGAAATGTAATAGAGTTGATATAATATGTAGGCTGCTATCTGCCCCAATTCTTAAGGCTTTGAAGACAGCGCAACAATTCTTGAGGCTGCCATAGATAGGGGCTGCCAGGAGCATCCTGCAGATGCGATTATGGCAACAGACAATTATTAAAGTGCAGGTGTGTGCAGCCTATATGAGAACACAGTTTAATATGGAACTGTCAAATCCTACTCAGTTGGGTAAGATCAGGAATCGAGAATTGTAATGAGATGTCTATAAACGTGATCTGAGGGTTAATATAGAATCTTGTAAGTGGGAAGACTCTTCATTAGTGTCTTTTATATATATATATATATAATGAATCTGGGAATTCTGAGGTTTGCAAAACTTGTGGGATGGTGGATAGAAATGCTATCCAAAGGTGCCTTTGGCCAGCTTCAGAAGGTCTATCCATTATGCCCTTTCCTGATTTGGTAATGTTGAAGGCAGTGACTCAAACCTTTTGGTAATGTTGAAAGTAATGACTCAAGTGTCAATTACATTGCAGATTGGGGTTCTCTTTGAAGATGACTTAGAAGCCATTTAAATCTTGCTTCCCCCCCACCCCCACCCTTTCTCCTGGCTCTGGAGAAATGGATCCAACTAGATTCTTTCATCATTACCATTGTCACTGGATGCAGCTGCTGATAGGCAATAGAGCCATGGTGGGATTCATTTTTTTTTACTACCGGTTCTGTAGGCATGGCTTGGTGGGTGTGGCAGGGGAAGGATACTGTAAAATCTCCAGTCAGAGGTGGTATTTGCCGGTTCTCCGAACTACTCAAAATTTCCACTACCGGTTCTCCAGAACTGGTCAGAACCTGCTGAAGACCACTTCTGGTCCAGGATGTACTCACAGTGTTGCTTTCAGTGACTCTAGAAAGTTCTGTGTCCTTTGGATGGATGGAGATAGATGATAGATAGATAGATAGATAGATAGATAGATAGATAGATAGATAGATAGATAGATAGATAGATAGATAGATAGATAGATAGACAAACAGACAAGACAAGACAAGACAAGACAGACAAGACAGATGGATGGATGGATGGATGGATGGATGGATGGATAAATGGATAAATAGATATAATTCCTGCTTATGGTTCACCTCTCCTCCATTCTCTACCATTACCTACCTTTCATCTTATTTTTGACCATTGAATTTTTGGTGTTTCAGATAAAAGATATCTATAGTAATGTATATCTGCATTGGTGGGATTCAAAAAATTTTACTACCTGTTCTAGGGGTGTGGCTTGGTGGGCGTGGCAGGGGAAGGTCACTGCAAAATCCCCATTCCTTCTCCACCCCAGTAACCTGCTTTCCAGCTCCGTTCTCCAGTGCAGGGCAACAAAAGAAGACCCAGCCGATCAGCTGGGACTTGGGAGGCAGAGAAGAGATGGGGGCGGGACCATCAGAGGGGGTATTTGCCAGTTCTCCGAATTACTCAAAATTTCCGCTACCGGTTCTCCAGAACTGGTCAGAACCTGCTGGATACCATCTCTGGTGTAGAGATTTAGCAGAACAGGGCTTCCCATGTGCTACAGGAATGCTGGATATTACATCTCAGTTAAGGGTGATGTCTTTCTGTCTCTCTCCTCAGAATCTGCACACCACATAAACCTTCATTAGATTCTGGGTCCACTTCAAGCTGCTGGTGATTACCTGTAAGCCCCATACAGTTTGGATCCTTGTTGATTCCAGGATCATCATCTCGAGGCAGAATCTGTCCACCTACATCAGGGGTGTTAAATTCCGGCCCACGAGTCAGATATGTCACACGCGGGCCATGCCATGCCCGGTTTAGCAAAGGGGGAAAAAGTTGTGATACGTCACATGACGCCACCATGACAATTGCAAGTTGGACAGCCCTGACCTACATAGTCCAAAAAGAGGAGGATGCTTTGAGGTCAGGTAGTCCTTAACTTACAACCGTTCGTTTAGTGACTGTTCAAAGTTACAACGGCACTGAAAAAAGTGACTTGTGACCATTTTTCATGCTTAATGACCTCTGCAGCATCCCCCATGGTCACATGATCAAAATTCAGATGCTCAGCAAACTGGTTCATATTTATGACGGTTGCAGCGTCCCGGGGTCATGTGATCACCTTTTGTGACCTTCTGACAAGCAAAGTCAATGGTGAAGCCAGATTCACTTAACAACCTTACTTAAACTGCTGCAGTGATTCGTTTAACAAACACGGCAAGAAAAGTCATAAAATGGGGTAAAACTCACCTACAAATGTCTCACTTAGCGCCATAAATTCTAGGGTCCATTGTGGTCATAAGTCATGGACTATCTGTAGTCCCTCCATGGTGGATCAAGAGCTGGGGAATAAGCCCAGGGGAATAAGCTGCTCAGGACCATCCTTAGTCTATGGGGTAGCATTCTCTCCTGAAGTATGCCATGCCCTCTGTCATGCCCCTGGTGGAGACTGACTCTGAGGGAGAGGAGGAGCAGCCAACAGGGAGTGGGGTGTGTGGCTCTGGAGATTGTGGAGGTGGCTGGGGAGGGGGAGGGGGCCCGCTGAGCAGTTAGACAAGGACCCAGGCCCATCCCCTATCCATCCTAGGGCACTCAGGGAGGAGAGGATAAGGGAGAGACATGGTCTACTCAGGAGGAGAGGGTCTTGATCCTCTTCATGGGCTGAAGGTGTGACAACTGAATAAGAGTTTGGACCTGCATACTGGCAAACGCTGGAAACAAATCATGTAAATATCTCTAGTTTACAGTTCCTCTCTGAGTTTGGAGGTCCTTCCCAGTGTGTGTTATCTATGGACATCCTCCAGCCCTTATCTTGCCTGGTTTGTGTTGCTTTTTTCCTTCTTCATGTAACTGTGTGGGAGGGTTTTTTTGTCTTCTGTCAAAGATACTTGGAGCTTGGAAGCAAACTGAAGGAATAAAAGGGGCTTCACCTGTTTTCTGTGATTGTGTTTGTTTTTTATCCCACCCTGGGTCATCACACCCTCACCCTGTTATCTTTCCAAGGTCCATGGGTTTTTAGAATAGTGATGCTTTCCTGTGGTAATGATTGCATTGAATATGAATCATTTTTTAAATTGTATAGTCTAAGCCACTTAATGTTGCTTGAATAAGTAGCAGGCTGTTTTCTATTATTTTTTGGTCGATCTATCTACAGGTACTTATCACTTAGCAACCATTTGGACTGTGACCATTAAAAATTAAGACCGTGCATATGCTAAGTACTCAAAACTACCGCACCCCCACAGTCATGTGATAAACATTTGGGCACTTGTCCAGTTGCCCACATTAACAACTGCAGGGTATGCTTCATCTCCCCTTATCTAACCCTCTTCCTCCCACCTCTGCCCTTTAGGCCACCCTGAAACCCACCACCTATTCCTGCTACCCCCGACCCAGGCTGTCTTCTTCCTTCTGCTGCTGAGGAGGCAAGCCCACCTCTCAAGTGTTGCTGTTGCTGGCCATACCTAAGGCCTTTGTGTAGCCTCCCTGAAGGTTGTGCTGAGACTTCACAAGGCTTTAAGAAGCAACACATAGCAGCTATCCTGGACGGGGGTCCCTCATCATCATTGGTGGAAAGATCAAGACAGCAATAATCAATTGGGGAAACCGGGATGGGGGGCAAAGGGCACCAGGATGATGGAGGGCAGGACGGCCAAAAGACAAGATGGAGGTGGGAGATAGGTGGGAGAGGGAAATTTATGCCTGGCAGGGCATGAGAAGTAAGAGATTGTGGCCTACCAATGGCACTGGGGCTACCAAATGTGCCATTGCTAAGCTGTGAATTCATTAACAACCTCTTCACTTAGCAACGAAAATTCTGGTCCAAATTATGACAGTAAGAACCTACCTACCTATCTTTAGTTAATATTAACAGCAGTATGAAGAAAACTGCCCATTTTTATTTTTATTTTTGTGTGTGTGTGAAAAAATAGTAGTAAAATCTTAGGTGTTTGAAGATCACCTCACGTTCTTCAGTTCCTGATTGCATCTTCTATACATAGGAGAATTTGAGCCATTATAATAATGCTGTATAATATCAAGGACTTGTCCAAGTGGTACTTGAGAACAGAAGCTGCCTTTGAATAAATGTGCTTAAGATTGTGCTGTAAACTGTTTTTTGAATGAATTCATTTAATAGAACCCCTTTAAACCTTTTGTGGCAGTCACTGCAGTACTAACATCAGTCAACTACCACAAGTTCTCTACCACAAGTTCTCCACAAGTTCTGATGAGCACAGGGCATCCATTATAATAGAGATAAAAAGATAGGGAAAGAATTCTGTGTGGATAGATAGATAGATAGATAGATAGATAGATAGATAGATAGATAGATAGATAGATAGATAGATAGATAGATAGATAGATAGATAGATAGATAGATAGATAGATAGATAGATAGATAGATAGATAGATAGATAGATAGGCAGGCAGGCAGGCAGACAGACAGACAGACAGACAGAAAGGGAGAGGGGTAGAGAGAGAGAGAAAGAGATGGAGGATTTAGGTATAGGTATAGCAAGGCTGTCAAATTTTCAGCATGTGGCCTTGATAAGTCACATGCTAGCCACACCCATGCCCAGTTTAGCAAAGGGAAAAAAAGTCCCAATATATCATGATGCTGCCGTGATGACGTGAGTTTGACACCCCCTGGGTTTAGGTATAGATATAGGTACTGGTAGATATAGATGGGGTAGATAGCTTTTTCTGATCTTCCAGAAGTCAATTTCTGGGTTTATAGGCATAAACTAAATTAAACTAAACTATAGACATTTAACTAAATCTGAACAACCCACCATGAAATCATTTTTCAGTTTGGAAGTTCTCAAATGCTTAAGTGGAGATAACAGGCTTTGGCTGAGAAGAAGGACTTGTACATTAGAAGAACTGAACATTTTGCAATGATCTTAAAAAGAGGTATTTTTCACTATTTTTTGCAGATAGCAACAACCATATCAGGCAGTTGTAGAAAGCTAAAAACTTGAACATATGGTGTGAATCAGAATGCAAGAATAACAAAGGCCAGAGGGCAACTCAAAATTTAACTTCAAATTAGAGATACCTGTCAGCCACAAATAGTACAAAATACCATATTTCTAGTTTGATCTGGCATTCAGGTAAAATTAAAAAGGAGTGTGTGCAGGGGAAGAGATAGCATTAACCTGTGCTTAATCATAAGATACTCACCCAGCCACACATAAAGCACATAAAGTAATAAGCAAACAACTGAGTTTCCAGTTTCCCTGCATTATTTCCTACTCGGCTTACAGGAATGGGCAATAATGTTTGGCTTCCCATAAAAATCTGTGTCTGCGTATTATCAATCACCATGCTAAATAGTGTGGAAAGGGGAGGAGGGGAAACAAAGGTGCTGAAAGCAGAGTTATAAATTGTAGATTAGTCAGTGACCACAAATTGCTGCAACTGGCAGAGACTGTAAGGTCAGACGGGATCAGTGTGATCATATAAAGCTAATGGGACACTTGAAGGAACTTCAAAACTTATTTTGTGCTGCGTTTAAGTCTGCCCTCAGTTTCCCAGAAGTTATCCTTCCTGGTGAAAGAGGTTTCTGGGTTGTTTTTAATTATTATTGCATTCTAATGGTGCTTCACAATTTTTTCAATATTTGTACTAACTATCCTGTTCGTCTCTGCAAATGTGCTTGACTTCATCAAGGTTCAGGTGCTCTTGCATCATGGAATGGTACAGTTCTCATCAAAGCCAGAAGGCGTGATTTGAAGCACTGAATGGCATCATATTTTGTGATGCAGTTATTCTTGCTCGTATCCAGTTGTAAATCAAACCTTCCTCTAGAACAGGGCTGTCAAACTCTCGGCCCATGGGTTGGATGCATCACCCACACCCAGTTTAGCGAAGGGGGAAAAGTCCCAATACATCACGTGATGCCGCTGTGATGCCGCAAGTTTGACAACCCTACTCTAGAAACTTAGAAGCAACTCAGCTCCAGTTTCCAGTATCTGTTATCCATATTTTATTTTATTTTTGATGTCTCTCAAGGTATTGCTCATGAAAACCTGCAGGGAGCTTTGATTCATGTTTGCTTGATTACATGCTTGATTAAATTTATCAGGATTCTTAATCATGCAATGCTTTAACTCCCTTTCAAACAAAGACAGGTAGAAGTATAGCTACCTGCAATCTTCCCTATTCAACATAAAAGGTAAAAAGATCACTGAATTTGACTTAACCCTTCTATACAGCTCTGCTCACATCTTCTTGTCTCCATTAACATACTGTAAGTGTCAATATATCTGCACAATATTAGATAATATAAGCATATTACAGATAAGGGAAGTAAAATACTGTGTGTATAAATATATATGTATCCAATATATAATCTATGTATGAGAAAGAATTCAATTTTTTATTCCACTCCAAAATCAGACTTTCCATTTTACAGAACTGTTTCCTCCTTCAGTTTCTATAGTACAAGATGTTAATGGTTGGTGCACCAGGAAATTGAGTAGAGATTTCTGGGCTATTCCTTGCTAGACAGATTGTTTTTAATACCAGTCCAAAATTCCATTCTGTTCAGCATTTCTCTGAGGTATCATCAACATCCCCCAAAAAACCACACACAATGTACTAATGGTATTTTGGTATTTATCAGGAACCATTTTCTTTATCCCACTCCCTTCTGTCACTTTTCTGAAATAACTTGAAAATTATAAATAACTACTAATTTTCACCAACCATTGGCACATTTAGAGTCCGTTTCCTGTTTTAATGTATTGGATTCAGAGTACATTAAAGCAGATAATATACTGATTTCTGCTTCAAAAAAACAAAACAAAACAGAAAGCCCTAATACAACGGTGCTGAGTGAAGACTTAGCAATCTAAAAATTGAACTAGTGATAGGACCCACAACTGCAATTCAGAAAGATCTTGGCTGCTGGGATAGTCTTAACCAGCATTCTAAAGAAAGCCAGTTTTAACTTCATCAATAGACTTAAATTAATACTCATCCAAATAATATATCCCTGTGAAAGGATTCATTGCCATTAGACTAAAGCATACCATCCAGTAATTATATTAAAATGAAAAAAAAATCAGATACACTTGTTAAGAGGTCCTTCCATTTGGACAACTGATGTCATTATCTGTCTTGTGAAACCTAGTTCTCAGACAAGGATGTACTATCTTCAGATTTTTGCAATCCTCTTTTTTCAATTTCAATCTTCATTTTTTTTATCAGACACTGTAAAGAAAATATATAAACAAACACAAAAGAGAAATAGGAAATAAAATGAAAGACTATAATACAGGAAAATAATGCAGGAATTGTAAATATTTTAAAAGGGTTAATCTTTGTAATCTATTGTTAATTATTTGCAAATATTAAATATATTGCATTTTATCTGTCATGTTAAAACGCCAAGAATCATTAAACTGGAGCTAAATGTGGGTATCGAGAAACATGGGCAATGTAATTGAAATCATTAAATGGAATTATATACTGTATGTTATAATAAATTCAATCTGTATGTCTAAGACTTTATATTGATATGGATATCTCATAATATTGAAACATATATTCTATGCATAGTTAAACCCAAATTTTGCTCAAGGTGCCAAATTATGTGTTAAATCTAAGAATGGTTTCCAGTTTGAGTTTAAAATCTATGTCAAATTTGTTTTTAAAGTATGAAATTACTGTAGGCAGCGAACATATTTTACAACCATTCTATTACTTTTCTGCCTATAATATCCTTACAGCAGTTATCTTATATGTAGTTAATTAAATATTTTTTTAAGGAATATGATTTGGTAAGGTTTAATATCTTAGGTTTGAATGAAAATTCAATTTTTGAGATTTGTTTCATTCTAATATGAATCATTTTCAAGAATTCTTGGGCTTTTCAGCATTGCTACCAAATATATATATATATACCTGTTCAGTATATTCTGCCAATTTTTAAAAAACAAATTGTCCATTTATCAATAAAATAAGAGTGATGTGCCAAAAATACACCTTATTCCAATTTTATCTGAATATAATATTCAGAGTAAATTAAATATTATTCCATTAAAATTATATTATTTCATTCAAATTCTGCATCCATTTAATTATACAGTGTTTGACCTGTTTCTATTCTGAGTCATACTTCACCAGCAATCTGTAACTGAGGCTCAGTAAATGTTCTGAGTTAGTTGCTATAAGATTTCAAATTCAGTCAAATGTCTTAGTATTACCTTTTGTTTCAGAAATTATTTAATATTATGCTTCGCATCTGAAGATACAGAAACTAATCAGTTAAACTGTGCCACTGTGAAATAAGAGTTTCAAAGGATTTGATTAATAATGAATGAATGATTTCCTATCATCAGGTTTCTTACTATTTTCCTCTTTATAAAAATATAAGCATTTGATGATGATGTTCATCCATTGTGTTCGAAGATAACCTTGACATCTTAACAGATTGTGGGCTGTCCACAGTGTATACACAGATGGCTGGTTAAGTCCTATATGGGCACAAAATGTTCTGCCCCATCTTGGGTAGACGTGTGGGCACCATTGTTGCAGCCAGAAGTGGTATTCAGCAGGTTCTAACCAGTTCTGGAGCGGAAATTTTGAGTAGTTCAAAGAACTGGTTGTAACCTTCCCCCGGAATGGGGTGGGAATGGAGATTTTACAGTATCTTTTCCATGCCCACCAACCCACACCCATCAAGCCACCAAGCCATGCCACGCCCACCATGCCACGTCCACAGAACTGATAGTAATTTTTTTTGAATCCACCACTGGTTGCAGCATTTGCATCTCTGGCTTAGCAGAGTGCTCGCTTCTCTTGTGCTATGGTTGTTCTTCTGTCTTCAAATATCTGGCAACCTTGGTGGATCAACATGAGCCATGTCGATCAATCTTGTGCCAGGGTTTCCCAGGAGGTAGTGTCAATATCCAGGGACTTGGAAGAGGATTTCAACATGTCTTCGTATCCTTTGTCCCCCAGGCAATTGCTTTCCTTGAGACAGCTCACCATAGATGAGTTGTTTGGGGATGTGGTGGTCTGGCATTCTTGCAACATGGCCTGCCCAGAATGTCTGGGCTGTCATCAGCAGGGTGTGAACTGATGCCAGGCCTGCTCTGGGAAGGACTTCTATGTCTGGTACCTTGTCCTGACACCTCAGAAGTCTGTGGAGGCAGGTCATGTGGAAATGGTTCAACTGCCTAGCATGCCTCCTGTATACAGTCCAAGTCTCACTGGCATACATCAGGATAATTAGCACTACTGCTCAGTAAACCTTGAGCTTTGTAGTAAGGCTTATTCCACAATGGTCCCACATGTTAGTCAGTAGTCCGCCAAATGCAGAACTTGCCTTGGCAATTCTGCAGTTGACCTCAATGTCCATTTTCTTTTTTTTTTAAAAAAGCATTTAATACAGATTTGAAAGAGGAAGTTAAGGTTAGTGATTAAGGCACCAGGCTATAAATCAGGAGACTCTGAATTCTAATCCTACCTTAAGTACAAGGCAGTTGGGTAACCTTGGGCCAGTCATTCTGTCTCAGCTCTATAGAGGAGGCAATGGCAAACCAGTTCCAAAATCTTGCCAAGAAAAGCGCAGGGTCAAGGACACACAGTCTCCAGGAGATAAAGTAACCTTAAGTAGAAAATAAACAAGATAGAACAGAATTAGCTCCAGAGCCAATGCATATCAGTATTGATATGAATTGTTGCATCCAGTTATTGTCTCTCTCTGCACAACCCTATTATTCTGAGTATCACTGCTACATGACATCTTCTTGATGACTTTTTTACTGACTCTTCAGCTTTTTGAGGAGAGCTTCTCAGACATGCTTAGCAATACTCAGTGTTATCTCTATCACATGCACACCAAAATGACTGGATTTTATAGTTGCTGGGAAATCGTTACATGCCTCCAATAACACTACTTGCAATAAACCCTTTAAAAGGTTTAAGAGGTAGGAAGGCAAAGGTAGTTCCTATTGGGCTATTGCATAACTGCATAAGAATTGCAGAAATCTGGAAGTCCAAATGTATGGTTGTCATGTCTTCCAAGAACTAGTTTGATCTTGTATGGTACCATTTCTTTCTTTCTATTTCTATTACATAAAAATAACAAGAGAGAGTGCTTTCTTGCTTCATCCACTCAAGTGTTCTTTTCATTATCATGAGGTGAAAGAATTCAAATTCATTCAAGTGCCCATTTTTACTATTTTGCTTACTTATTATGTGATTGCAATACAGTCATTTCCAATTTAATTGATTAGCCAGTTTCCTTAGGGAAAAAATGAGTTAATAAATGTAATTTTTAATTTTATGATAATTTTAGGGATACATTTCACTACATCTACTGCATGTTGATAATTTCCATTTTTCCTTTCTTATCTCCTACATTTAACATATTTCCTTTCCCAATGTTTTCCATGTTTTTTTTTCTGACTTGTCTAAATACAAAACAATTCAAAACCAGAAAGCAGGAACAAATCAACTTGGAATTGTACCCAATCAGTTTATACAACAGACAACCTATTATCCATTGGGTCATCATTTCAAAGATATTTCCTTCCCTAAATAGATAAACAGAATAATGTGAGTGAGCAAAAATGAGTCGGAGTTGGAGTGACTTCTGACTTCCTGTCAGCTTCCCTGTTGAATTCCTTGTGAGAAGCTGGCATTGAGCATTGGAAACCAAGCTCCCTTCCTCCCTTTTTCCCCTCTCCTCTCTCTCTCTCACTCACTCATTCACTCCCAGGTAAATCAGACAAGAAACAAGAAAAGATGAATTAATTGTAAGGCTACATTAACAGTCTTGCAAGTCTGAAGGCACAAACTTCCTACCATTACTTTTAACTCATTAATCTATTAGGGTGGGTTTACCCCAAATTTCTTTTGCTGAGCTTTAAGCACCTGTGGGTTCCTGCCTCTCTTGTCTGGTTGTTTCCTAGCAGTATCTCCTCGTCTTCTTCTCCAAGGTCATTCATATATATTTCCCTCCCTCCCGCCCACCCACACTCCTTCCTTCACTCTCTCACAACTCTCCAAGCAAGCAAGCCACTGCTACAAGGTGGTGAAGGGTACAAGAGAGTGTGCAACTGGCAACATGGGACAAGCACAGAGGGATTGGCAAAGGGTGCACCATTTCTCCATTGACTTTTTCCCTGTAAGTTTAAGCTAAGAGTGGGAAGGTGACAAGGAGCATTAGCAATCCTATCAGTTCCTTCTGGGTTCCCCATTGACTTGTCAGAGAACATTGAAAATGAAGATCAGATAATAATGGCTTACCATGGCAGCAGCTCTGAACAGCAACCACTCACTGTACTGCAGTAGCATAAAGTTTCCATTGGAAGTCCTGGCATTTGTTTGAGGTACCTTTGCTAATTAAAATTTTACCATATGATGTAGTATTTTGGCCAATTGAAGCTTACAGAGTGTCAATCAGACCCAAAGATTTGAGTAGTACTGTATATAGGTGATACTTCCACACATGTCCTCTTGATGCAATTTTCCCTTTAATGTCCATGTTCAACCTGACCTCTTTTGTTCTCTTTTCTATGGGCAAATAGGATTTACAGATGCTGCCAAATAAAAACTTATTTCAAATATGATATGTTGAGGTAATTCCCCATTAGGAGAATGAACGCATACAGGGAGACGTATTTGAGAGTAGTGTTTGAATAATACACACACAGCACACAGATACACTGTACAGTAATTGTAGGTTTTTACTTTCAGAAACGTTTAAGCAAAGTTCAAAACAAGCAGTCCAAAGTCATTCACAGGTAAGTCAGTCAGTTTTCAGTCCAGGGATAATCCAATAACAAAGTCCAGTGTCAAAAACAGTTCAGTATCAGACTTACATCAACTCCATGAATATCAGTCAATTAGGAAAAATGGAGGAACGACAATACTCTCCAACAAAAGGAAAACAGAGACTCACTGAGACATACTCTCTTCTGAGACTAAGACTAAGACTAAACAACCCAGGTTTCTGGCTTCATCTTATGGCCGTTCAAGAAACCACAACCAACTACAGTTTTTGCATTTTCTTAAAGATACAGTATTAAAATGTTTATCCTGGTTTATTTATTTTCAACCCAAATAGCTGTTAGGTGGCTTACATTCCTAACATGATACTATCCATTTCACTGGTTGGAAGCTATGAGGGGTAAGTGCATGCTATGTATAGACATGGGAAATCAACTCCAGAAGGTATCTTTAAATATAGTTAAACCATCCAGGAGGATCTGAAATTAGATGCATTTAGTAGAAAAATTGGCTTGGGAAGTTAGCTTTATAAATTGACCAGAAAGCCAATAAATATTAATCTAGGATAGAAAAGGATAGAAAAGAAT
Organism: Pseudonaja textilis; assembly: GCF_049901715.1. Taxonomy (NCBI): domain Eukaryota; kingdom Metazoa; phylum Chordata; class Lepidosauria; order Squamata; family Elapidae; genus Pseudonaja; species Pseudonaja textilis. The sequence goes on along the minus strand of NC_141990.1, from coordinate 261,158,984 downwards.
GTTCTTATCTCTACTTCCCACAAGAAATTGATAATTAACTCAAAATTAAGTAGAAAAGGACTTATTTCATTTTTTAAAAAGCAACTTTGAATGCATAGGACTTATAGGGCCAATAATAGTTGAAATCTCTTGCATTCTGGTTAGAGAATTAGATCTCAAAGGTCTTGCTCATAGTCACCCATACCTTGGTCATTCCCTGTTTAGATTATCAACTGTAACAATCATTGGTCTTAACATTAAATATGGAACAGTAGAGATCATTAACAAAATTGATATATAAAAATGTAAAATCTTTGAAGAGTGGGGAAAGACAAAATATCATACTTAAGAAAAAATGGTTAAATTGGGGATCTACAGTCATTAGTCATGATCTTCAAAGAGGAGTTTAGTAGCTGTCTTTCAGATTGGATAACATTTAACAAATGTTATTAAAGCCATATGCTTATATGAACTGCAGATGCATAAGATTAACTAAACTTATGCAGGATTTAAAATTTGGGATGGGGAGAAGAAAAAGACAGATCTATTCAAAGAATAGAATTAGGATTAGGATTAGGATTAGGATTAGGATTAAGAATAGAATAGAATAGAATAGAATAGAATAGAATAGAATAGAATAGAATAGAATAGAATAGAATAGAATAGAATAGAATAGATCTTCTAGTCCAGCTACACGCTCAGGCAGGAAACCCAATGCTATTTCAAACCATTTCTGTCCAATCTTTTCTTAAAAACTTGCAGTGTTGGAGCATTCACAACTTGTAGAGGCAAGTTGTTCCACTGATTAATTGTTCTAACTGTCAGGAAATTTCTCCTTAGTTCTAGATTGCTTCTCTCCTTAATTAATAATTATCTTTAATAAAATTATATGAAAAAGTAACCCTTGAATGACCTATTTTTTTAAAGTATTATCTGCTTTGTCTGAAGTTACGCTGATTAGTAATCTACAGCAGTAGTCGCCCCCCAAAACAATCCAGGCTGCATGGGAATACAAGGCTGTGCCACGCACGTGGCCCATGGAAACCCTCCCTGCCCACTCCTTACCTGGCAAAATTGCCTGCTAAGTTGCTATTTTTCCTTTTTTTCCCCTCAACCATCAGCTGTTCTGCTGTGCCAGAAGATTTAGATTAGCTAGAAAGCAGGAAACCATTGGATTTCTTGCTTTCTAGCTAATCTTTAGAACTTCGGCTCTGCTTTTAAGCAGAGGCAAACCTCCCTTAAGACTGAAGATTCTATTATTCAGTGCAGACTCAGATAGCCTATGGCAGAAACACAGATCTGTAAGCGAATCTGTGATTCTGTGAGCAACTCAATCTGCCTGCCCGCTTTGCCTGATTTTGGGTAAAAGTTGCTCTTTTTTAATAAAAAAACTCAACATTTACATAAATATAATATTTACATACAAGCCATGCCCAGCCAGTCACATGACCACCAAGCCACACCCACAAATTAGGCGATGCCCAGGAATCGGTTGTTAAGAAATTTGAATCCCACCCCTGCCTCTGGGTGTTTGTATGTGTGTGTGAGAGAGAGAGAGAGAGAGAGAGAGGGAGGGAGGGAGAGAGAAGTCTCTCTCAGCAAGCCACCATCAGTCAAAATTCGTATTAGTGGTCCCCGGAATTTAAAATTATGAGTTTGGTGGTCCCTGACATCCAAAAGGTTGGCGACCTCTGATCTACAGTTTATCCAGTTTCTGACAGGATGATCAGAGACTTGGGGAAATCAGAATGAATTGTACATAATGTACAAGTTTCAGGGAGGCTGTTAAATCTGATTCTATTACACTTATAATTAAACCTTAATGTTCTGTGGCTCTTCCTCTGTTATGGATAACTAATGAATTACTTTGACACTTAGAAAGTTCTTACCATTGTGTGTAAGTTCCAATACATTGCAGAATGTACATTCACTAATACAATTTTATCCATGTTCATATTAATCACAGCCTGTAAACATGTCTGCCATTTTGAGGAAATCATTTTTGCATTTGCTATACTTTATTTCACCTCCCCTCTCTGGCGGAGTATGAATTGCATTTGATGGTGGCTGAATGGTTCTGCTGCATTCCAGTGGAATGCTTCCTGTCATGAAATAATGAGAACATGAGATTGTTCTTGTTAACTAGAAAACTGTTCTCTCTACAGGAATAACATGCTATTCAGATAGTAAGTGTCAGCTTTCATTATTCAAGTTTATTAGCAATTCTTTAGCAGAAATTACCTTCAGAATCCAAAATAGTGGTACTGTAAGCAACCTGTTTTCTTTTCAACCTTTCCTTTGGGCATTATTAATTAATAAATAAATTAATTTACGTTTAATGGCTGCAGTGGAGTCTGAGAAAATTAAACACTAAATTAAACAGACATCTGAAATCAAAATAACCCAATAAACCACAAAATCTACAGAATTCACAAAACAAAAGAAGTCCTTGAACAAATAATAAATATCAACCCCAGGCCTGGGACCAAATCCAGATTTTCAAAGCTTGTAAGAACCTTAGGAAGGAGATCATTGACCTTATCTTTGGAGAGATGCAGTTCCAGATCATGGGGGCTGCAACAAAATTACATTTAATAGAGGGAACCTAGAGCATATCCAGTCTGCTCAAATATACTGGCTGGGCAGAAACAATTGGAGACAATGAGTCCTTCAGATATCCAGATAACTGTTAAGTCACGGGAAAGATCGACTCGAGACCAGTGTGACTTTCAGCTCTTTTATTAGTCTCTTGCAAAACTGAAAAAGCCGGAGCCGCAGCAGCCTCTTTTATAGTGGCTGCTCGCGGCTTCGCGGCCAATGGCGGCTCCTTGAATTCTCCTGCCGTCAGGCGGACCAATCAAAAGATAGTATTACAAGTATTCAAATGTACAGGATGGTCCAATCAGAGGTTGTGTTGACAGACCAATCAAAGGGCAGTATTGATGGACCAATCACAAGGCAGTATTTCAAGTATGCTAATACATAACAATAACCATATAGGGCAGTGGTCCCCAACCTCCAGTCCATGGACTGGCACTGGTCCACAGCATGCCAGAAACCGGGCCATACAAACAAGTGAAGACCCATCCACATGATGCAGGCAGCATGCAAAACCACATCCCCTTCACTGAAAAACCCCTCCCCATCAGATCAGTCCCTGGTACCCAAAAGATTAAGGGCCACTGCTAAAGGGCTTTAGAAGTAATAACCAGCATCTTGAATTGCACTCAGAAGCAATAGCAGTCAGTGTCAGTCAGTGCAGCTCGCATAGCAATGGTGACACATGGATACACTGAAAGGCCCCTGTTACTGTTCATGCAGCTGAATTTTGAACCAACTTTAGCTTCTGGGCGGTCCAAGGCAGCCAAGAGCATATTGCAATGTTGTCTGGGTCTGATTTCTATTCTAACATAGTCAGTTTTTTGGAATTCATAGAATCACATGTGGATGGATCTTGAAGGTCTTCTAGTCCAAACCCTTGTCTAAAGTAGGAGTCCTTATACCATTGTGGACAAATGCTTGTAAAGCTGCCAGCTGGCCAGATCCTCAACAATCTGGCACCTTTGCAATAAAGTCATAGGAAGTTTTGTCAGGAGACAATTTTTTCTAATCTTAAACATAGAGCATTGCCAGCAAGGCACTTTATGTTGTACTAAGATTTGTCATTGGGTGTCCTTGTACAACATTTTTATAAGAAAGTACACTTGCCAAGTCTACAATAGCCAAACCTGGTAACAAATGATTAAAGAAGTGGAAGAACAGACTCTTGTATTTTTAGTACAGTATCTTCTTTTTTGAAATCTTGGAAATTATTCACACAAAGACTCGCCAACTGGCATTCCTTCTCATTTTTCTCAGATGATCTCTTTGCCACTGAGCATGCCAGCCCAAAATCATTTTTTTAAAAAATAAGAGATTTTACTTTTAAATTGGACTAGGATTCTCTCTGTTGTTTCAGTATAATTTCTTTATAGATTATTTGGACCATTTGGAGGCAATATGTTGTGGTTTTCCTCCCCTTATTCTTGCTACCTCCAATTTAAAAGAAGCATAGGGGATATGATTTTTTTAAAAAAAAATATGGTGGTGACATTCTTGAAGCTTTTGGATGAAAATCTGTCATTTTCTCTGTTACTTTCTCTGGTATTTTAATCCCATGGTGCTAAAATCTGAAGCAATTATAGGCATAGTGCAAGGAGTCTAGGGCAACTTGCCATAGTCAACTCACCACAGCCAACTCGCCATGGGACAAACAACCTTCCACAGGAAAAGAGTTACACTAATATCAAAGAAATTGTGAAATAGAAACATTAAAGAAAGGATGCCAAAGGATGGGCAAAGTAAAATGTGAATAACAAAGATTAAAATATTTCTAATTATTTTGAATGAATGAATGAATGAATGAATGAATGAATGAATGAATGGCCAAGTGTGATTAGACACACAAGGAATATGTCTTGGTGTATATGCTCTCAGTGTACATAAAAATAAAAGGTACATTCATCAAGAATCATAAAGTACAACACCTGATATAGTCATAGGGTACAAATAAGCAATCAAATCATACTAGAAAACAGTTAATATAAATCATAAGGATACAGGCAACAAGTTACAGTCATACAGCCACAAGTGGGAGGGGATGGGTGATAGGAGTGATGAGAAGATTAATAGTGATAATAATGCAGACTTAGTAAATAGTTGGACAATGTTGTGGGAATTATTTGTTTAGCAGAGTGATGGTGTTTGGGAAAAAACTGTTCTTGTGTCTAGTTCTGGTGTGCAGTGCTCTATAGCATTGTTTTGAGGGTAGGAGTTGAAACAGTTTATGTCCAGAATGTGAGGGATTAGGGTTAAGGTTTTAAATAATTAAATTAATTAAATTGAATGATTGAATTGTCCTGTGTAGAATGGGCCCACAGCGTTGGCCATGTGAGTTATCCTGCAGCAAGTTGATCATGGCAAGTTGGCCATGGGGAGTTGCCCCATTCCCTAATGCAACATCTCACTCAAGCATATAATCCAAGTTTTTATTTTGTTTTTTTTAAAAAAACCACGAAACTCTGAAGTGGTCAGCTTGAATTATATTTTTTAATGTATCTCAAGGTACAAATTTGAATCAAACCATGGCGCCTTAAAAAAAAGTCTCAAATCTCTCATTTGCATCTTGCTCAGCTTTCTTTTCATGCAAGGCTCATTATTTTTATTATTTATTTATTTATTTATTTTATTTCTCAAGCAAGTATTAGATAACAGATATAAGTATGAACATGGTTACGAACACATGAAATGGATACGAATAAAAAGAAACAATAGGACAGGGACGGCAGGCACGCTCCCACAGACCTCTTAGGAAAGGGTGAGTAGACAGTCTAAGGTTAAAGTTTTGGGGGTTTCGGGAAGAAACCACAGAGTCAGGTAGAGTATTCCAGACATTGACCACTATGTTGCTGAAGTCATATTTCTTGCAATCAAGTTTGGTGCGGTTTACCTTGAGTTTGTATCTATTGTGTGCTCTTGTATTGTTGTGGTTGAAGCTGAAGTATTCATTGACAGGTAGGACATTGCAATGTATGATTTTATATACTATACTTAGATTGGACCAAAGGCAGTGTAGTTCTAGTTTGTCTAGGTCTAAAATTTCAAGTCTGGTGGTATAAGGTATTCTGCTATGAGTAGAGGAGTGGAGAAGTCTTCTTGTGAAATATCTCTGGATTTTCTCGACTGTGTTAATATCCAATATGTAATGCAGGTTCCAGAGTGATGAGCAGTATTCAAGTATTGATCTAGCAAATGTTTTGTATGCTCTGGTTAGTAGTGCGATATTACTGGAGAAAAAGCTATGCAGGATTAGGTTAACAACTCTTAATGTCTTTTTAGCTATGTTTAGTGTATGAGCATTATTGAATGTAGGGGTCTAGCACTTAGAATAATGTTGTCCTGAATGACAGATCGGCATACATTAGAGAGTTATTTTCTGAAACCAAGTTGTTTATTAGAGAGAAGGTTGTTTGTCTTTTAAGTGGAGGATAATGGATTGGTTAATAATTGATTCCAGGACTTTACAGGTGACGCAACATAAAGAGATTGGTTTGTAATTTTCAACTACACTGGGGTCTCCCTTTTTGAAGATGGGGATGACTGTGGCTAGTGACCATAGGTTGGGCAAGGAGCTGGTCCTGAAAGATTTTTCAGAGATTATGCTTAGAGGTTCTGCTATAGCAGTGGATACCTTTTTTAACAAGTAGGCACATATTCTGTCAGGTCCAATAGATAGAGATGGTTTTGGATTTCGTAGTGCTTTTTCAACGTTATCTTCTGTAAAACCGATATGTATTAGATCATTGTAGTTGTCTGTGGTTCGACTAGGAAATATTGGACATGATCCATTGCTGTTTACAAAGACTGAGCCAAAGATGTGTTAATGGTTTCACTGTTACTGACTTTACTGTTAGGTCCTTTTAGGGGTGGGATGGACTTCAAGTTTTTTGAGTTTGTTGTTTGTAGAAAATTGTAGAAAGCGTGGGTGGAATTTGTGAGGAGAAGGTTTTCCTGTTGTTTAATGTGACAATTGGTGCATTCAATTTTTATCTGGTGGCCTAAATTTTTGTATCAGCTTTTAAAGTTGGCAACGTGACCAGATTTGTTTTTCCGCCAAAGGGATTTCTCTTTGGATTGGAGCTTCCTTATTGTTATGGGTAATTTGTTTTTTTTCTGGTTTGGGGAGTTGTTATTGGTATATATAGTTTGATGACTCTTTTGACTTCAAGTAAAAAGATGTTGTAATGGTCTCCGACAGTATTGCATCCAGTGAATAGAATTTGACAATCAAGAGATGAGAGATCGTTGTCTATAAGATCATAGTTGCCTTTTTAAAAGTTATAATTGGGGATCCCATCATTATGATTTTTGTGAGGATGTATGTTGAGACAAAAGTCAATCATGCTGTGGTCACTCTTGGAAAAGGGTTCTTTTATTTGTATTCCGTAAATTGAATTAATACTGTTGCAGAAGATGAGATCGAAGTAGTTGTTAAGTCTAGTGTTGTTGGTTACTAGTTATTCCTGTCCCAGATTTGTTACAGCATTGTAGAAAGTTGCCTGTATGGGTTCAGTTGTACATTCATTTAGGGTCCAATTAATAAGAGGTAGATTAAAGTTACCAAGAAAGATAAAAGCGTGTGGGCAGAAGGTTGCCCATGTTAGTAGTGAATTTAACTTGTTTACATGTTTGATGTCATAATCAGGGGCTCTGTAACATAGTAAGAATCGAAATATGATATTTAAGGACAGTTCACAGACGATGGTCTCAGGAAGAGCAAGCTCCTGGGTAACTTGGATGTTTTTTAGATATAGGAACTTTTTATAGAAGATAGCAACACCACCTCCTCTATGGATTTCATGATCTGATCGGTAAACATGATAGTCAGCAAGCTTTCGATAAAATAGACCACAACCTACTTCTTAGTAAGCTAGAAAAAAGTAGAATAGATAGCACCACCACTAGATGGATTCACAACTGGCTGGCAAACTGTACTCAACGAGTAGTCCTTAATGGGTCTAAGTCTACATGGAGGGAAGTAAGCAATGGGGTGCCACAAGGTTCCGTCTTAGGCCCAGTACTCTTCAATATCTTCATTAACGACTTAGATGAGGGAATAGAAGGGGAACTTACCAAATTTGCAGATGATACTAAGCTGGCAGGAATAGCTAATGCCCAAGAAGATAGGCTCAAGATCCAGGTGGATCTTGACAGACTAGAACACTGGGCCATATCTAATAAAATGAAATTCAATATAGAGAAAAGTAAAGTTCTACACTTAGGCAAGAAAAACCAAAAGTACACATATAGACTGGGTGAAACCAGGCTCAATAGCAGTAACTGTGAGAGGGATCTTGGAGTCTTAGTGGACAACCAGCTAAATATGAGCCAGCAGTGTGCAGCTAATGCAATCCTAACTTGTATTAACAGAGGGACACAGTCAAGATCAAGGGAAGTACTAATACCACTCTATAAAGCCTCTATATACCACTCTATAAGACCACACCTAGAGTACTGCATCCAGTTTTGTTCACCACATTATAAAAAATATGTTGAGGCTCTAGAAGAAGTACAGAGAAGAGCAACCAGGATGATTAGGAGACTGGAGGCTAAAATATACAACAAATGGTTGCAGGAAGTGGGCTTGGCCAGTCTAGTAAAGAGAAGGACCAGGGGAGACATTATAGTGGTCTTCCAATATTTGAGGGGCTGCCACAAGGAGGAAGGGGTCAAGCTATTTTCTAAAGCTCCTGTAGGCCAGACAAGGAATAATGGATGGAAATTGAATAAGGAGAGATTTAACCTGGAAACAAGGAGAAACTTTCTGACAGTGAGAACAACCAACCAATGGAACAGCTTGCCCTCGGAAGTTGTGGGAGTGCCATCACTTGAGACTTTCAAGAGATTGGACTGCCATTTGTCAGAAATCGTGTTGGGTCTCCCACTTGGGTGGGGGGCTTGGACTAGACAACCTACAGGGTTCCTTCCAACTCTGATTATCTGTATTATCTGTATTATCCTCTTACTGTGGTAATGGAGTCAGGGAGGGATGCATTGAGCCATGTTTCACAGACAAATATGATGTCAAATTTAGCCGTATTTAGTAAGAGGAGAAATTCAGGTATTTTATTTATGAGGCTTCTTGTGTTGAGCAGTTGGCATATAAGGTCAGTTGTAGTTGGAATTGAGGTAGTTAGGCAGGCCTAGTTTAGGGTGATGGTGGATTGGATGATATAGGGTTGGATGCTGAGTTGTGGGTTGTGTGACTTACTTTTGATACAATCAGCATGGTAGTCAATGTATAAATCCTTCTCTCCATTGTCTAGACATTTTTTGAGTTCTGTGCGGACTTCACGGGAGTGGATTCTTTGCAGTATGGTTAAGTCTGGTCATGAGTAAAGTTTGTTATGGATGAGATTGGTTTTAGCAATGGGGTTTATTGTATGAATGAATATACATTTGCTGGACTCATTTTTGCAAACAACTCTACAAAATCTTGGGGCCACCGAGCCGTCATTGTATTTGAACTCAGGGCCAACTATGGTTATTTCAATGATATCTTCAGGGGAGATGCCTGATGTAATTGGAGTTGCTTGTGATGTTGAGAACTTTGGTAATATCTAATTCATTGGTGTCTTTAAGACCAAATAAAATGGCATTTGGACATTTCTGATCATGTTCCATGAGGTCTCTGATGAGTAAGAGAATATCATTTGTGGGGTTGGTGTTATTTGATGGGATAGTGATTATTTGTGGTTGTGGTTTGGTGGTTATTTTTGGTTGTAGTTGTGATTGTAGTTGAGGTAGTAGTTGTGGTAGTGGTTGTTGGGTTGAGATTTGATTTTGAGCTGACAGGTAGTCACTTATCAGTGCTGTTTTTATTTTCAAGAGAGATTAGACTGGTCTGTATAGTTGTTTCAAAACGTGTTACTAATTGTTCTTCTATTGAGTGAATGGATGATTCTATGTTTTCAACTCTATCAGACAGGGTACTTAATTTGTTTAGCTTAGGTAAACATGATGGACAAAGACGAGGAAATGTATCTGATATTTTTAGGAGATCGGCTAAGTTTTTGGTTAAGTTTAAACAGGTGAAGTGGGCTTGATTGTCACGTAGGTAGCATTTAATGTTACTTTCACTTTCATTGATAGTTTCAAAACATTTGAAGCATGTGCAGGAGACTGGGAGGTCATTGGTAGAGATATAAATTCTTTTGTTGATGTTTGGTAGTGGAGGGTTTGGAGTTTTTGGCTGTCATAGTCAACGACAATAGTATATTAACAATTACAGTAGCTAATTAATATGGTAGGTAGACAGTTACTTAATGAATGTTAATTAATAAATGTTAATTGATAAGTAGGAAAACAAATCAATAGTAAGGTTACTTATTACTAAAAATCAATCAATCAACTAGATAATCAATGATACAGTATTAAATCACTATCAATCAATAAATCAGTAATTAGTGATCATTTAACAATTCATTATTATACCAATCTATTAAATGATAAATCAATTATTTTAGACAAAGCATTATCTATCAATAATAGGTCTTGAGGCAATGAAATAATGGAGGTAGTGAAGTATTGGAGGTTGGTAGTGAAAAATTCCTTGGTTTTTCCTTAAAGCCACATTGTTTGGGTTTTTTTTGTGTGTTTTTGTTTTATTTAAAGAAGAAGCTTTGCTTGAAGGAGCTTTGTTTGTGTTCCATGGAAGATGCTTTAATTAGTTACATTTCAATAGATTATGGAGATGTTCCAATCAGCTGCTTGAAAGATTTGAATGGAGAAGATTTGAATGAACTCTCCAATCATCTACTTGGGAGTTTTGAATGCGTGGGGGTTTAAATGGAGGTTGTCCTATCAGCTGAATGGAGATTTAAATGGAGGCTGTCCAATCAGCTGGGTGATTTAAATGGAGACTGCTTAGGAGATTATTCCTCTCAGGTAGGGTCTATCTATTCTCTGTGAGTCTCCGCAGTTCTCTGCAATTCTTGGCCATTCAGAATCATACTCTCCTGCTCTCCTCCAATCCCGGCTCTTTTTTTGGCCTTTTATAATCACACGCTCTGCCAGTTCTGGCTCTTTCACTGCCACTCAGAATCACACTTTCCACCAGTCCCAGTTCAATCCATGTTGCTCAGAATGGCTCACTCTCAGAATCACTCTCTCAGTAAGTGTCAGAATCATACTCTCATCCAGTCCCGGCTCGTCCCAGCTCTTTAGCACTATCTGCTATCCACCAGTCCCGGTTCTTTAAAAGTCTCACCCGTTCAGAATGGCATCCTATGGAATGGAGTCTTGGCCTCTCCAGTTGGAATGGTGTCCTGGCCTCTCCGTGCTCTCTCGGGATTACCGGCCAATTCTCTGCTTTCAGAACCTTCTGAAACCTTCTGATAGTCCTGGTTGAGAATGGTCAACAGATAAGACTGCAATTCCAGCAGACTAAAGTTGGATGGTTTGGCACAAGAGACAATTATTAGTAGTTGCTGGCACACTCATACTTTAATATTCTGTGCTTAGTGGGTATTGTTCATCTGGTCCTTTAAACATTAAAATTACTAATGCTTTCAATAAAAAGTATGTTGATTTTTTATGGTTGTAGATCTTTCTTTTATTTCAGATATTCAAGTTTAAATTGCCTAAATTATTTTTCACAGGTGTTTCTGACAGCAAGCTACATTAAATAAAAGCTCAAAGCCATCTCTGTTTCCCAAAGGGAACAATAAAATAAGCAATTGGAAAAAAAATCCCTGATAAATGCAGCAAAATTATTCTGTGTGTCACTGTAACTGTTTGAGCTGTTGTCAGACCATGGGAACCTACTAAGAAACAGAGAGACTTTCAAAGGAAAGCATTATATTTCTTCCTCATCAGGCCTGTGAATCACAATACAGCAACATGAATATCAAGTGAATATGTTTTCAGAACAAGTATTAAAAATGCTAATTCTATATACTGCCCCATTTTATTACTTCATTGTGAGCAACAAAACCTCGCATGGAGCACTTGGGGTATTCTATGTAAATTAAGATTTGACAGACCAGAGAAAGAGAAAGAAGAGAAAGCTATGAACCAACTTTGGATACCATTCCAAATCTAAAATCATGATGCTTTGCTCTCTAATCTTCAGTTCATAGAAAGTAAATCTCTTCATCTTCTACTATAAAAACAATATAAGAAAAATCATTAATAGAAAGCATTTCATAAGAAAAGCAATCTTAAGAAAATAATCATAAGATGCTTATTTTTTTCTTTCTACAATGTGCAATATCCAAAACTTCTTTGCAGAATCTAAAAACCTCAGCAAAATATAATGAGATAGAAAACCTACACATCAGACCAAATACAACAAGGGTGACTCAGTACAGCATCTAGTATCTGGTCACTAACAGAAAATATGGCAGACTGTAAGGACTAGTCTTAAGCAGAGGAACAATTGACTGGCAATAGTGTCTTTATTTATTCAGGCATTTGCATCAAATCATGAAGATTTGTATAAGGAATAATGTCGTACCTCCAATAAAAAGGAAATGAAAATGTTAGAGTTGCAAAAATCCTGGGAAGGAAGGAAGGAGGGAGGGAGGGTAGGAAAGGAAGGAAGGAAGGAAGGAAGAATTTGTGAGTTTTTTTAAATAATACTTCTAGGGTTATTGGATCTGTATTGCAAAATTCTAAGTTGAAGAAATATTTTTATAATTATTCATATTTATACATATAAATTTAATATTAAATATTAACAAAACTCATTTTCATCCAGTCCTAATTAAGAAGACTTTAAACACCCTCAAAATAGCAAGGCATTATTTTTACTTTGATCAAATAAATCAATTGTATATTTTTCTGCAATAGTATTCTCTCTATCTTTATCAAGCCCTCTTCATACTGCCAACATAGCAACTCCAGAAAACACTTCTTATAAATTCAATATTAGGAAATAATCTAAATCACTCATCTGGTTTATTATTTTTATTTCTTTTAAAATGCTTAGGTCATTGTCTTTCATTTGTAAATCCATAATTTCCATCTTTTTGTAAGCTGTAAATTTTAATTCCGCCTGCAAATCAGTTTCAGTTTTATTCAATGGAGCTTTATCCTCTGCAGTTACACCAATATCTGCTAGTAAAGAGTTAAATAGTTTAAAAACTTAATGTTGCCATAACTTATATGTTTCTTTTAAACTATCCATGTGATGCTCTCTAATGTCAAATTTTCAAAGTTTTTTTTAATCAATTCAGAATATAAACAGAGGTTATCAACATGGGAAAGAATCATTTCAATCAACATCAAAATCAGAACTCAAATCGATCTGAGTACTTAATCTGTGTGAAGCTTTCCAAAGCCAACAATAATCATCTTCTTGCTGTATATTAAAAAAATACAAATCCTAAAGCTTCAACTGCTTTATTTAAAAAAACATAGTCCAAAATGATTAAGAGATGAGCCAGTTAAACCTGTAGGTGACACTAAGTGTATAAGCACAATGGAATCCTATAATTCCCATTTTATCAGACGCAAAAGCATTTTCTACAGTCTTCTCGCACACACAAAAAGCAGCTATTTAGAACATGTGTGGATAATCTGATGATCTCTCCTCAACTTCAGGGAGATTTCAGTTGCTCAGTTCCTGTAATTGGGTGCCATTTCAGACACATGTCCCATCTTTTATACTAGAGGAACGTCAGCTCACTAGAAGTGTATCCTGAGACCACACTCCTGACTTTTCTTCTTCCTTTGTCTGGACAAGCAGATTGTTGGCCAGGTTAGGCACAGCAGAAAAGTGTTTCTAGCTGAGTTCTAATGCCAGATAAATTTTAAAAGTCAGTTTACATGAATTGGACTGAAACTCCTGGGTAATAAGCCTTCAAATAAGCCTGTCAGTAACAGAGTGCATTCTGTACACTTAGAATATTCCAGGCTTAGTATCCTGAATTTCTACTTAAAGGATCAAGAAGTGATTTTGGGGAAATCATTTGTTTACTTTCCAAAGAAGTGCTGTCAGTCAATAAAGCATGATGTTCTAACTCAAGGTGTTTGTTTAGTATTAAAATTAGTCATAATAGCATTTGAAGAAAATAGGTAATTTCCAGTCCTATTCTTTCACAGCTTCTGAATTTATGGAATCTAACTGAGAAAGCAGACTGTGGAGAGAATAAGCTTAGCTAGGCTATGGCTCATAGCAGAGGAACTGGGGACATTATCAACGAGACTACAGAATCAGATTGTTTTGCTTTGGTGTATATTTCCTATCTTGGTTTCTTTGTTTTTCTCCTGGCCTGAAGAGCTAAACCCTAACAGTGGCCATAATCTTCCTTTCTTATATATAATGAAACAAATTCTTTAAAAAATGGAGTATTAAAAGTTTCAATGTTTTATGATCAGAAAAAACATTAAGAGGACACATATCAGTTTTGATATTTGGCAAACTACAGCTCTTGGGATCTTGTCACTCACTACCTTTGATGTGTTTCATTCACACCATTGCCAGGTTGCTATGGTTACTTTTAACTCTCCTTTGTCAATGAGAGCAACTCCTGCTTCTTCTGGAGATTCAAGACTAGCTGAGCTCCATGGGTGGCAGCAAAGTTGAAAAGATGCAGCAATGGGGAGAGTTGAGCCAAACATCAGCAGATCTATTAAAAACCACATCCCTTTCACACCTACTTGCCTCTGGGAAAGTAACACTATGTTGTTTATTTTACTTTAAAGGTATAAGGCAAAGCTATCCTTCATAGGCCTATTTTTTTTAAAAATACAAGCATCCTCAGCCAAGATTCCTGCAATCACTGACCATTTGGTGTGCCACAAGGCTTAAAGCTCCTTACACCTTAGAAATGTGTTTTAGTAGGACAAATTAGTCAGAGAAATCTGAAACCAATTTTGTACTCCATTTCCTAGCTCAAAACTGGAAAGCATATCCTCCCCACACCCTTGCATTCCTTTTCTATATTCACAAGACAAAAACAGGGCTTTTTCGCTTACATAGCAAAAAACTGATTTTTAAAGCAGGTTGGTCTATCATCCTTGCCTGCTCCCTTCCCCTGGCAAAACACAGAAAATTGGCATCTTCTGAATCTCAATTTTCTCCAAACTCTTTAATGCTTTACCCAAAAATATGACCTATATCAGCTGCAATTCCCAGAGGTACAATATGTGACAAGGATTATTCAGCATAGATGAATTCAGCATTTTGAAGTATATTTCACTTTCTATTTTGTCCATATTCTTTTAGTAAGTATATTCTCTCAATTGAGGTTTAAGGGATGAGGAGTGAATTGCAGACAATCACAACAGAGATCAGTCCCTGCCTAGTTTAGTGTCTCTGATTCACAAGTGCTACACTTATTTCTTTGTGTTTAAGGGGAAATAACAGAGTATCAAACTGTCATGCTCATGGCAACTGCTATGAGTAAGTTTCTGGCTAGTAAAGATCTCTTTCAAGAAGAAATTCTTTTGGGGCTCTGGATGTTTCTTCTCTGGTCAGTGTTATTTACAGGAAATGTAACAGATAACAGATAATCAGAGTTGGAAGGGACCTTATAGATCATCTAATCCAACCCCCCTGGCCAAGTGAGAGACCCTACACCATTTCTGACAAATGGCAGTTCAATCTCTTCTTGAAAATCTCAAGTGATGGCGCTCCCACAACTTCTGAGGGCAAGCTGTTCCATTGGTTGATTGTTCTCACTGTCAAAAAAATTATCCTTATTTCCAGGTTGAATCTCCCCTTGTTCAGTTTCCATCCATTATTCCTTGTCTGGCCTACAGGCACTTTAGAAAATAGCTTGACCCCTTCCTCTCTGTGGCAGCCCCTCAAATATTGGAAGACTATTGGAAGACTGTTATCGTGTTTTCCCTGGTCCTTCTCTTCACTAGACTAGCTATGCCAGTTCCTGTAACCGTTCTTCATATGTTTTAGTCTCCAGTCCCCTAATCATCTGGATTGCTCTTCTCTGTACTTTTTCTAGAGTCTCAACATCTTTTTTATAATCTAGTGACCAAAACTGGATGCAATACTCTAGGTGTGGTCTTACTAAAACTTTATAGAGTGGTATTAGTATCTCGCTTGATCTCGATTGTATCCCTCTGTTAATGCAATTTAGGATTGCATTAACTTTTTGGCTGCTGCTGCATACTGCTGGCTCATATTTAGCTGGCTGTCCACTAAGACTCAAGATCCCTCTCACAGTTACTGCTATTGAGCCTGGTTTCACCCAGTCTATATGTGTACTTTTGGTTTTTCTTGCCTAAGTGTAGGACTTTACTTTTCTTTACATTGAATTTCATTTTGTTAGATACAGCCCAGTGTTCTAGTCTGTCAAGATCCATCTGGATCTTGAGCCTGTGATAGAAATGTACTCATCTTTTTAAAAAAAAAAAATATTTTAAGCAACTATATGTGCCTGTTTGAAGTACTATACATAATGTGAATCTCAATTCTACAGTATATAAATGATAAATACTAAGACAGTGGAATAAAAATAATAACACGGGGTGAACCAATTTATTTTCCAATAAACAAAGTAAAATGGAATATATGGCGTAGTGTAGAGTCATCCAGAGTTTTGCAACCCAATCTGAACCCATTTGCTTTAAAAAATGCTATTTTCTCCCACACATGCACAGCCATGCCTTCCAAACTACCCATTCCAAATTACTTCAGAGCACTCACAGCCTTCATAAAGAAGTCAGCTGTGGCTTTGTGGGCATGGCAGGGGAAGGATATTGTAAACTCTCCATTCCCTCTCCATTCCTGGGGGAAGATTACTGCAAAATCCCACGCTCTCCCCACCCCACTAACCTGCTTGTCAGCTCCGTTCTCCTGTGCAGAGCAACAAAAGAAGACCCTGCTGATCAGCTGGGACTCAGGAGGCAGAGAATAGCTTGGGGTGGGGGGACAGTCAGAGATGGTATTTGCCAGTTCTGCAAACTACTCAAAATTCCTACTAATGCTTCTCCTGAACTGGTCAGAACCTGCTGAATACCACCTCTGAAGTCAATGCTTTCTCAGAGTGATTGTCCTGAGTATGTGGATAATTATAATCTCTCCTAGATTATATCAGCCTGCCCCATTGGTTCTGTGACAGAAAACATACTGAAGGTGCCATAAGCTAGGGACCTGTTTTTGATGGTCCCAGGTGACAATGGCTTCTTTACTGTGGCACCCACCTTATGGTGATTAATTGTCTCTAATTTTTTGGATGTTCTACATTCAGAAGGCCTTCAACCACAAGACTTGCTTAGATCGCTCCATCGCTGAGCTGGTAAGCCTTATCCTCTCTTCACCTAGGGCTTGTATCTCTATTTTTAATAATGTTTACCTTTCAAAGTGTGTGTGTGTGTGTGTGTGTGTGTGTGTGTGTGTACTCTTCTTCATACATTATTTCATCTGTTTGAAGTACTTCACCTAGAGTTGACTTTGAGGAAATGGGCAGCTATATAAATCTGATGAATAAATGCATACAATAATTCTGAAGACTATAGTGGTTTATTACAATAAGATCCAAGCGAAACGAGTCAAGGAGACTTGTTCTTTGCTGTATAAAATCCAGCCTACTTTTGAAAGCTCACTCAAAGTCGTTCCCTCTTCTTCATTGGTCAGGAAAGGCAGAAATTCCTATCTGTCCAGTGAAGCTTGTAAGGAATGGAGAGAGCTATTAAGGATAAAAAGTAGTCTAATACCCCCCCTGAGAGCAGGAGCAGTAAGGATGGAATGATGGGGGAGAAAAAGCAAAAACAAATAGAGGTACTAAGCACACACATACACATTCACTCTCTCTCTCTCTCTCTCTCTCTCTCTCTCACACACACACACACACACACACACACACACACACACACACCTGCATTTTAATCTTTCTCATGGGACTACATGAGCTTTAATATGAAACATTACACAGCTGCTTTGCTATACAAGATTAACTTTGTGTAAAAGCATATTCTCCCGCCAGATTTCAGAAACATTGCACTGCAGGCAATAAGAAGTATTGGTATAGAATACAGAATTGGGCTCAGAAATGTATTTAAGTGTTATTCGAGTTACTCATCCGCGGCTGGCTTCCAAGAGGAATCTTCCTGCAACATTACTGAAGCTTTATAACGAGCAACTTTAAGCTGCGGCAATAATGCAGAAATTTACAGTTCCCCCATTGGGTAGATCCACTGGATCCTACTGCAGATCCAGAATTCAGAACCTTGAGACTAAAATGTAGGGTTTCTATTTTTTTTTTCCTGATCTTATATTTCTAACATCTGGACAAAACTCTATTCTGTGTATTTTTGTACTAAATGACTGCATTACTCCTCCAACAGAAGTCCCTCCCCTCCTTAATGCTTCAGCTTTCCATGGCAAACAATAAAGAGCTAACAACCAGATGGCTGTAAGGAATATAAATCTCTTTTTAAAAATCATTCAGTCAGAACTGGAGAAGCTTCTTGGATGAGAAGTGAAACATCTTCAAGGAAGAAACAAAAAAAGTCCAGTTGCCTTTTGAAAAGCACCTTTGGGACAGCCATAACTGGGTGACCGAGAATCTCCATAGACATTTAGCAAACAATAAAATACCCCAGATTTCCATGGCTCTCTGAACACTGGATGGGGGTGAGAAGCAATGGATGAGAGATGTGTTCTGGTCAGAAAAATATGGTAGAAGATAATAGAATAGATAATATTTTCCAAGCATTTACACAACGCAAAGCCTGGAGAGTTCCATAAATCTCTTTTTTACTCCTACTTTCCCAAGTTTAAATATATCCAATAAATTTCATATAGAAATATTACAATTATTGACAATTCATTATATTATAGACAATTTTCTTCTCTTTGGGTTATTTTTAAAGTAGGTAAGAAGGAAGAATTGGCATCGAGATGATTTTAGACCTCCTTCTGGATTGATTTGTTTTCAAAACATTGAGCTACTTTTATCAGCAAAACTTCTGAGGCACATCAGAAAAAAAAGCAGTCAAACAGATAAATCAATATAAAACTAAAAACTCATTCCTGCAGCATCTGCTTTATTTTACTTATCAGAAAATATTTTCAGATCAGCTTGCATCTTTATTTTCTCCCAGAGAAGCAGAGAAAACAAATGACAGTGATGTTATTGTGGAAAAATAGACAAGGATAAAGGATTAATGGGTCCCAAACGTGCTTTTTCAAGAGGCCACAGGAAAAAAAATCTGAAGAAGCTCCTTGTATGAGAAGCAAAATGTCTTCAAAAAAAACCCCAGAAAGTCCAGTTGCCTCTTGAAAAAGCATCTCTGGGACAACCATGACCTGGATGTCTGAGACTCTCCGTACAGATTAAAGGGTGTTTATCCATCTTCCTTTTCCAAATTATGGTTTGCTCCAGCTGATTCCATGTTTAGAAATGTATCTTGGAAAAGGCAATTCTGAATTGTATCAGCATGCAATGTTTGCCTGTAAGCAAAGTCATCTCACAGTCAGATAATGTAATTCCCTTGACCTGCTTGATTTAGTCCCACAAGGATGGATTCATCTGTTAGGAGATGTTTGAGTTGACAATACTGCAGTACTTGGCTAGGACCCTGTATAATAAACATGGCCTTTTTTCATCTTGAATATGATAAATTGAATTAATAATGCTAATGGCTAAACTGTAAGGCGATGAAGAAGTTTTCTGTAGTCTTGTAGTGTCTTTTTTCTTAAAAAAAAAAATTACACTGTTATCTCAAATTTTTGCCAAGCTGCAGTTCCTAAGAAGTTGCCTGCTTTCATGACTCTATTGTCTGGAATTAAGGGGTTTTTTTCCCCCCATTTTGAAGAGCCAAAGAAGCATTTGACCTGACTGACCGTAACGCTGAAAGCAAAATACTTGGACAGAGAAGCTGGCTTGAACTGTTCAAGCTGATTTAGATTGTGCATATTTAATCTCATCTTTAATAAAAATTGCTGTACACTAGGATGTGCTTAACTAAATAACTGTAAAACAATATTGAAATTCATACCACTCACATGATCTGAAGGGTTCCAAAATTCTGCTCAATAACTGTAGCCTTTGAAATGAATCTGGCTAAATGTTGCCGCAATGAATGGCTGCATAAATCTATTTTGCTAAACACTACAAGGAGCTGCAAATGTAAATGAGACGACTGATAATGGGGAGGATATGCTGTGTAACTTCCAGGCTCATGTTGCTAATTTGGAAAATAGAAAACTAATTGCTGGGGGCAAAACTGCATAACTAGAAATAATCCTTGTAGACAAAAGGCCACAAGGGCAGAGTTTCCCAAACTATAGGTCAGGACATTCGTGCTGAGTTCCTGGGAAGACCAAAAAAATGACCAACAAAGATAGGTTTGAAGGCCTTTGAAGAACTGGATAAGTTTAGTTTAAAGAAGAGAAGGCTAAGGAAAGACATGATAACACTGTTTATATATTTGGAGGGGAATCACAGGGGAGATGTTGTAAATATATTTCCCATAGTTCTTGAGGGTTGGACAAGAGCCACCAGGTGAAAATAGCAATAGCACTTAGATTCATATACCACCCCATAATATTTTATAACACTCTCTGGGCACTTTACAATGTCAGCATATTGGCCCCCAACAATGTAGGATACTCATTTTACTGACCTTGGAAGCATGGAAGGCTGAGTCAACCTTGAGAACCTGAGGATCAAACTCCAGGCTGTGGGTAGAGTTTGCCTGCAGTACTGCATTCTAGCCACTGTGCCACCAGGGCTCTTTTACAGAGGGAGATTCAAAGGTGAAATAAAAAGGAATTTTTAAGTGAAAGTATTAGATGGTGGAACAACATGCCTTCTTAGAGATCACTGAAGATTTTCAAACAAATAGATTGGATAACCATTTGGTTAGGATAATCTGAGGAATCCTGCACTGGTTTAGACTAGAGGTTCTTTAAGTCCCTTCCAACCCAATGATCCCATTATTCATTGAAGGGGGCATCAGCAACTTAGAGCAGCTCAAGACATTGGATGAAAAAAACCTGATTAAGATAAAGACAAAGCGGGAGCAATATGTCATGGTAGGATCTGCTCCCCACTTTGTCTGAGCAAGCCTAAAGACGACAATTGTGTTTGAGAACTAGTGTATTATATAGATTAAAATTTAATTATTAAAACTAAGTAGCATATTTATTTATTTATGCAAACATTTATATGCTTCCCTGCTTCAAAAAGCTCCAGGCAGTTTACAAGAGAATTAAAATCAACAAAAAGATGTAAAACAAAACAAAGCCCTAAGCCAAAGCAACATGAATTTATTTTTTGACCAACCCTAAACTTCCCCTGCCCCAGAACATAAGATAATAATATTCATTATGTTGTGTTCTGGAGGTAGGTGGACATTCGAACAAAACCATTCATCATTTTAGAGAGCTGCAATACTGAAAATTTTGGAGAATTCTCCTCCTACCTAGGGAGAAAGCAAATACCTTTGTTCAGGGAAAACAAGAAATGTTATCTGCTTAGTCCTATGGAAGAAAAAACTCCAGTATGCAACCTAAACTACTGCTATAAAACTTTCTCCAGGATTGTAATAACTCTTATAGCTATTGTTTTACAAAATGGCAGGAGGGTAACACAATTGCTATGACAAAATTAAAAGTGAAACCAAAAACTTCTTGAGAAACTATTCCCGTACTACCAGAAGGATCAATTTAGGGATTTGTGGGGGGAGGGGACCCCTGGGTTATGGTTATTAAGAGTTGACAGTCACTTGACAGCACATAAATCAATCAAAAATTTCCCATACTAGGAAAAATAGAAGATACTGTTTGAAACATGCAAGCAAAAATAGGCAGAGACTATGCTAAGACCTTGGAATGGCTGTTATATCCATCATCTGCTAGACCAGCAAGGAGTGAGAATGAAACCATAACCCAGAAGTATCAAAATTAAATATTAAAATTATGGACATATTTGTAGCCTCACCATTGATCCTGCTCTTGCCACTGTGTCTTTTTTGTAAGATAAGTCATTAAACATTTTCTCTGCTTCCCAGGTAGGCAAAGCCGGCCTTGCTTGAAGACAGCTGAAATTATTTAAATTAAAAACAAAGTTAATGGGGCAGATGAAGCCTTCTCACGAAGAACCACACAACAATATAATGCATTTTAGCTCATTTCTGGAAGACAAACAAAAGGATTAAGCTACAGAAAAGAAATGTTGATATCTGGTATGTGTCAACATTTGAATTAACCCTGCTCCCCAAAAGGGGCAAAGGAACTCTTAAGCAATACCATCTCTTTTAGTTGTTATATATGTAAGATAAAGAGACACAATACACACACACACACATTATAGATATATAGATATAATTATGTGTTATATTTTTCTTCTGCTGAGTATTTAGGTTTCTGTGTCTTTCTGTGAAAGATTTCTTTATTTTATTTTTCAGCTACTGAGTATATAATTTGTTTCCTTGCCTGGCACATGCTGTTGCTCCTTGGTGTATCCTGCCTGTTGTGCATTCTACTCATGGGTTCCCCCATCTGTGCTAGTGTTTCACATAATTCATTTTAAAATGTACAAGCTGCCCTGTTGGATGAGTCTAAAGGTCTCCCCAATCTAACACTCTTCTAGCCAATGATAGCCAGATGCTCCCAGGGAACTCACAATCAGCATATAATGAAGATGACTTTTCCTTCTTTTGTCTCCAGCATTTGAAAAATAGTTGCACTGCCTCTGCAGAGAGTTTTACTCTAAGCTGGCAGGGTTCCCCATAGACATCTATATAGTAAGGGGTTGTGACAGTTGCAATATGCAATGTGTTGTTCTGCATTGAGCAATGGATAAGCTTGGATATAGTGATCCTCAAGTAGACAATGGTGATGGCATCTTCCAGGATACACATTGACTGACAAAGGAGCCCCAGAACAGCTGAGGCACTGGGCAAGCATGACACACATATGGCATACATATGGTCCTCTTCAGGATCAGTTTGCATGAATTCTATAATGCAGTATTTCATATTGTTGTGTCCCCCAACTTCCTGATAATGGTCACAAGTAAGGCTGTAAAGGAAACAGTTTGATATGATTAGTCTTATTTATATAATCTGAATCTACTACTGAGATTCATTGGTTTTTGGGGGGAGGTCTTTAAAGCTATTTCTCATTTGTGTATCTATTTTATTCATTTTCTGCTGCTACACACACAATCTCTCTTGTCAATGCAGAGAACAGTCCATAAACATAGCTTAGGAGTGAAAAATTGCTCTGTTTTTATACGCACTTGATCTTGAGGCCAAACAAAGAGCTACAGAGGAGACATTACAGTCTCCAAATCCAGAAGCAAGCTATAATTCCTTCTAAGAAATACATTTCTTCTGGGACAAATAGAATATGGGCAAACCAGTTTTGTAAAACACAATAATTGGTATTTGGAGGACTCTAGCTATCACCAGATAATATATGCTCTGGCCAATCATCTGGAAGAGGAGAGTATATGCCCAAGGAAGCAGGAAAAATTCTCATTCTCTTCTACTACTCAAACCAAGCTTCCAAGTCTCATCATTTCATCTGCAATTGTCGCTCAGTCTCAGATCAGTTATGTTCAAATATTGGCTTACAAAATCCAGCATATTTTGAGTCAAGCATCAATAATAGAATTTGCTAGACCAATACTTGAATACAGCTCCTCAGTCTGGAACCCACATTACGTATCTGATATTAATACAGTTGAGAAAGTCCAGAAATATTTCACAAGAAGAGTTTTCCACTCCTCTACTCATTGCAGAATACCTTATGCCACCAGACTTGAAATTCTAGACCTAGAAAACCTAGAACTACACTGCCTTTGGTCCAATCTAAGTATAGTATATAAAATCATACATTGCAATGTCCTACCTGTCAATGAATACTTCAGCTTCAACCATAACAATACAAGAGCAAACAATAGATACAAACTCAAGGTTAACCGCACCAAACTTGATTGCAGGAAATACGACTTTGGCAACAGAGTGGTCAATGTCTGGAATACTCTACCTGACTCTGTGGTTTCTTCCTGAAACCCCAAAAACTTTAACCTTAGACTGTCTACAATTGACCTCACCCCTTTCCTAAGAGGTCTGTAGGGGGCGTGCATAAGTGCATCAATGTACCTACCGTCCTTGTCCTATTGTTTTTATTTTTCTCATATGTATCCATTTCATGTATTCATAACTATGTTTATACTTGTACCTATCATCTTGCAAGCAATTGACAAATGAAATAAATAAAATAAAAATAAATAAATAACCTTAAGGTGAAGTACAGTTCTAAGTCATGATTTGACAGAGAATGACAATGCTAGGCCAAAATTTAACAATTTCTAAAGGCATATAAAAATAACTTGAACCATTTCTGAGATATTGTACTGTCCACCCATCGCAATTTATATAGCATTAAAAAGAGTGAGAGAGACTGATGAACAAACTATACCCTTCATTTGTAATACAATGTTAGTTTCTCCAGGTTCTGGGGTGTTTACATTCTCCCTATGGCTGTCTGCCTCCTTAGTCCATTCCTGTACCATGTGGTAAGCCTGCCTCAGGCCAGGAGGTCACTATGCCACCTGCTAGCCTGAGCTGACATGCAGCCTTGCACAAACACATATGGAAGAAATTATGGAGATGTTGGGGCTGGGAATTGAAGCAGGAACCCCTTAGGACCACTGCATCAATCCTTCCAGCTGAGCAGAAGATTCCAATGAGTTGTTTGCTGCAATAGCAATTCAATGTGCAGTACAAACAAGGATTGGTGATTCATTGCTTCCTGTTAGCTAATAGGTAACTGCTTTATGGGGATAAGAATTTGAGAAAAGGTCAGGGATTTGGGTCCAGAAAAGAATTGCCTTCACAACTGTTTTAATGGAGACGTCAGCAGTTTTCAAAAAGTCTATTGCCCTCCTTAATTCAGTAGGTGTGGCTTCAGAAAGTTTGTGAAGAAAGAGGCCCAATAGTGTAAATGATATTTAATTTCTTCTGATTGTATGCAGCCTTGGATTGCAGACAAGGAATTGTTATGCCATTGCAAATTTCTTTGACATCTAGGCAGGGTAGAATTTTTCAATAGAATATATTAATTCAGAGTTCTCAACATAAGCACTTAAATATGTAGTAAACTCTTCTTTAGCTGAAACTAGCCTTCAGCTATTGCCCTCCAGATGTGTTAGATAATAATTCCCATCATTTATGGCTAGAAACAATATGAGTTGCATCCAATCCATCTGGATGGCACCAGGTTGGGGAACACAAATTTCTTCACTAGTGAGAAAGAATCCAAAGAATTAATGGCATTGGCAATAAACTGTAGTGCTTATTCCATGTTCTGGGATAAATTCAAGCCATTTAGTAGTGGACTATGCCAAGACCATGCTCAAATTTGATTATGTTTTTGCACTCTGTACAATAATTAACATTTATTTTTCATTCCTCCAAAATGTTGTGTATGTTTGTCCAATTCGGGCCATTCTATAAATATGTTACAGCTGTGCTATTGAACGATCTTTTCCATATATATATATAATGTTTGAAAATCTACATTTAAGAAAGAAGTTTAATGGAAAAGGCTCCATGCAATCATTGTCACTCTTGAGGTTCAAAGAGTGCACTTTTGAGCTCTAGAAAAGAATTGGACCTGTAGAAAAAATTGGATAGAATGGCAAGATATAATTCAAAAGGACTCTGAGATGACTTGGAACAATCTAAGTATCAAAAGTCAATAGCCCAACCATTTCATTATCCGTTGCAAAAGGTGTGACACCCATGTATGTATTAATTTACTAGTGTGAGATCTAATTCATGTAGTAGATTAGTTATTCATTTCAATCATATCTAGCACAGAAGTTATCCCAATTAAATGAGACACCTGCAATTGCAGTAGAATTCTAATCAGCAAGTCACATCCATCCAAAACTGACACTCCAATTATCCTTTGAACTTCACAGCTGGAATAATGAGAAACTAAAAAGAAATTAAAACTGACACATTTGTCCATTCTTAATAGTGCTGGCTTTTGGTATTAACCCCACTATTGCAAGAATCAATTGCTTCCAAACCTTGCATTGAACCATTGTTTGTTGAATAAACCATCATTAATTGAGCCATAACCATAAATGAAGAAAGGATCATTTGAAATCTTGTATTGCTAGTGTCAGTATATTCATTTATCTACTATATGCTGTGCTTTTTTTAAAAAAAGAAAAAAAGGTAAAGCTTCATTTACTCTCAAGTTGAGCAGCCTAGATATTTGAAAAATAAATAAAACCTTTGTGTGGCCCTCAGAACCACCTCTGATCAAAGCTGTCCAAAAGGAGTGGTATCTTTTCATTTTGAACACAACAACAAATCAACAGCATAATCCCTAAAAATAATTTATAAAACAAAACCCCCCAAAAGGCACCCAAACATCACCACAAATAAAATAAGACAATTTTTTTAAAAATTATATTCAGTTCGTAGTATCTCATCAATCGTAGCCACTGATCACCTACAAAATTTGAATTGGGTCTCCAGTCATAAATTTGTAACCCGGTTGTTAAATGAATCTTGCTTCCCCATAGGCTTTGCTTGTCAGAAGTTCATAAAATGGGATCACATGACCCTGGGAACCTGCAACTGTCATAATTAGAATTAGAAGAACTTTATTGTCATTGTACAAGTACAACGAAACTGTGGATGCACCCCAGCAACTGTTTGCAATACAATAAAACCAAAGCACTTAAAAATGAAGATAAGAAAAATAGAGTACCCATGTGTCCATTTGCAATTAGAGAGTACAATATCTACGAATATACACAAAATATACATCCAACACTGATTGTAAGGCTTAGCTGAGTATAATACACAAGAGATGGATTGTACTATAATATGTTATTATACATCTAAATGGGGTATTGAGATTTCACATCTTTTCACATCTTAATAAGGTAGTAACTTCATGTTTATTTGCATTTCGGATGGCCCAGGGAAAGAAACTATTTGTTAGGCTAGTGGTGTGAGATTTTATTGACCTAAAATGCCGTCCAGACGGCAGCAGGTCAAAAAGATAATTGCCAGGGTGTGAGGGGTCTTCTATGATGGCCTTGATTCTGCTTTGGCAGCAGGACCTGGCTAAGTCTTCCAGGGAGCGCAGAGGGCAATCAATTTTGAGCTGTGTTTATCACCCTCTGTACAGTTTTCCTGTCCTCAACTGTGGAGCCTACATACCACATACCCAGACAAAATGTCAGAGTGCTCTCCACAAAGGCTTTATAGAAAGCCAGCAACAGCTTCTTATCCAGACTGTACTTCCTGAGAACCCTCAGGAAGTGCAGCCGCTGCTGAGCCTTCTTCACTATGGCCTTGGTGTTAGGGGACCAGGAGAAATCAGCTGAAATATGGATGCCAAGGAATCTGATCGTAGGGACAGTTTCCACTCGTTCTCCATTGATGATGAGTAGGGTGTAGTCCTGTCCATGTTTCCTGAAGTCCATAATCAATTCTTTGGTTTTATGGACATTCAGTGACAGATTGTTCTGTGAACACCAACCAGATAGACAGGTTCTCTACTTCTGCCCTATTTGCTATCTCATCCTCTCCGAAGATGAGACCAATCATGGTCGTGTCGTCCACAAACTTTATGATGGTGTTTGTTGCGTGGCTTGGTGAGCAGTCAAAGGTGTACAAGGCATATAGCAGAGGGCTCAAGACACAACCCTGGGAGAACCAGTACTGAGTGTAATAGTGGAAGAAAGGTGGGGGCCAAGTCTAACAGACTGTGGTCTGTTTGTAAAAAAGTTCTTAATCCAGGAGCACATGTGGGTGGGGACCTGCAGATTATATAGTTTGGTTACTAGTATATCTGAGATGATAGTGTTAAACGCAGAGCTGTAGTCCACAAAGAGCATCCTCACATAGCTCTGTTTGTTCTCCAGATGACTCAGCACTCTATGAAGTGTGTTGGCCACAGCATCCTCTGTAGATCAGTTTGCTCTATAAGCAAACTGATGTTGATCAAAGGAGGGCGGGAGGCAGTCTCTGATGTGCTGTGAAACTAGTCGCTCAAAAACCTTCATAATGGAGCTTGTTAATGCTATGGACCTGTAGTCATTGAGAGTGTTCATATTTGTTTTTTGGGGAATGGGGATGATGGTTGCAGCCTTCAGGCATTGTGGGATGATGGCATGTGTTAAGGATAGATTGAACAGCTCTGTAAGTATTTCTGCCAACTGGTCAGCATACGCTTTAACTACTGCGCCAGGAATGCCATCAGGCCCAGCAGCTTTCCTGGGATTTACTGCTCTCAGTGTTTTTTTCATCTCATGCACCTGAAGAGAAAGAGGTGTAGCATTGTGGTCCTCGTGAGGCAGTATATCCAGGTTCTTGGTGGTCTCAAAGCATGCAAAAAAGCTGTTTAGCTCCTCTGCCAGAGTGCTACTGCTCTTGCTGTTTGTTGGGCCCTGGCCTTTATAGTTGGTCAGGACCTGTATCCCCCTCCACATCTGCCGTGGGTCACTGTCAGTCAAGTAAATAGGAACGTTTCCAAGCATCTGAATATAAATCACATGATCACAAGGATGCTGCAAAGGTCATAACTGTGAAAAAAGGTCATAAGTCACTTTTTGCAATGCCGTTGTAACTTTGAATGGTCACTAAGCAAACTGTTATAAGTCGAGGACTACCTGTAGTTTAAAAAAAAATAAAGAATGAAAATTTTGGATTATCAAAGTGTCCCTGTTTCCATTGCCCTCATTATCTTCACACAACTCATTTAATAATGCCACAATTACTATTTAGTTTGGCAAGGTTGGGTATAACAATTGCAGTGATTTTGATTCAGTAAGAATTCTTTTTTATGCATGAATATATTTTGCAGTCTACTGTGAAATCTAGTTGAGCCATATTTTCTTCTACTAGCTGCTTATGGAACAGTAGTTCCCAACTTTTCTGGCTCCAAGGACAAGCAGCAGTGGCAGCAACAGTGTTGGCGAGAGGGGCTTAGAGGGAATGGTTTCACATGCGGAATCTAGCTCCTGCGCATGCACAAATGAAGTTTTGCATGCTCGTCCACCACTTCCACGGCCTAGCTTCTAATGAGCCATGGACTGGTACCGGTCTGTGGCCCAGAGATTGGGGGTCCCTGTTACAGAGAATGATTAAGTAAAGTTGCAATGATAAAATATATATTTTTAATCTATGTGTAGGAAATGAAGCTTATTTATTTATTTACTTATTTTTATTGATATGTTTTTATAGCCATCCATCTCATAAAAGTAACTTTGGATAGCTTCTAAATGTTAAAAGACAGAAACAACACCCTGTATAGCCCCCTGGCACCCTAGCATAAACAAAACCCTCACTCAACAACAAAACTACATCAATAGCAGCAGAGTTCATCTACTCCCCTGACCCAATGCCTGGGGAAATAGCTGGCTCTTCAATGCCTTGCCAAAGGCTAACAGGGTTAGAAACAAGCCAAGTGTTTTGGACTGTTTCCACAGGGCAATTGCTGTGATTGAAAAGGCACTACTCCAGGATCTAACAAGATGGCTTAGTTTGACAGAAGGGACCTGTAAGGTTTACACATAAGATAGGCTTAGACAAATTTTAAGAAACAATGTGTCTGATGCAGCCCTATTCTAGAGTGTCTACTGGTAGTGGCTCTGCTGGAACCAGTGGGTGATCTCACAACAACTTCATAAAGAACTTCATAAAAACAGGAATGTGAAAAGTCAGTCAAACCTGGGTCTGGAAACTTGTAAAAATACAATATCAATATAATTTCTTCTTGAACTGGACACTCTAAGCAGCAAAGTCAAAAGTCTTGGATTAAAAATTAAAGAAAACCTGTACTTACAGACTAAACAATGGTGCCACATATATTCTTGGTACTTGAGAAGTCTTGCTGTATTTAGCATGCTAATGTTTGCATACTAAACGTCCTAGTGCAGAGTTGCTTAGCTAAGGCTGAGGAGGCCAAAGAAAAGTCTAATATTCTGATTCTAATTCATATAGCAGGTACTATTGTTTTCCTGTCTATCAAGGTTAGCACTTTCTAGTTTACTAAGATATGGGAATGATTACTGACAAATCTCAACCTTTCTTTTTTAGGGGAGTTTACAGTTATTGAGAAATTATTGGTTGGCTGGCTTCCTTGAACATAGAAAAGATATTATTACATTGATTCAGTTCCTTTAGCAGCAACTTTGATAGTTTTTTCCATCTACATTCCGGCATTTGAGATTGGATGCTTTCATTTTCTGTTGACTAAAGTTTATCTCATCATTATTATACATTCATGTCAACAGCAACTCAAAAACACCTACCTTAGCAAAGCAAGCTTCACTCTTCCTCTCTCCCTTGTGCTTGTTTTCTCCAACTACCAAAGTGACTTTTCCTGGTAAAAATTAGACACTTTTTTCAACGATGGGAGAAATGGTTATGTAGCCAGAAAACACAATACACAACGTAAGATTTATTGGCAAGTGCTTTACAGCTTTTGCATAAATTATGCATATTCATGACAGGCTGACTGCATCTATAGAATATACGTAACTTTCATTTCTTTCTAGTGCCAAAAATGGAACTGAAAAACAAACTATATTTGGTTTGCTCTACAGATTATACATTTTTCTTAAATTCAAGAAAAGTTGGATACTTAATGAAGCTTTTTTTTACAATGCAAAACATTCAAATGAAGTTGTCTGGAAAAGAGGAGAAAGTAATTGCTTCCAAGTTCTCTTCTTGTTACTACTTTCATTTTCTGATCTCTGATCATTTCCACACTACTTGGAAGGCATTATTAATAACAAATTTTATCTTCCAAATTCACATGAACATTCTGAATCAGAAGGCAAGAGATCCTACAAATAAACGATGCCATGAATAGGATTAAATACAAGTGTGCATGATATATTTCATACATAGACTATCGTGATAGGATTGTCACACCACAGACAAATAAATTATACAATGCTTGTACTGAATAGTGCCTTCACATTGAATAGTTAATGCTGCCCAACCCAAACCATTGTTTGTAAGTTTAAGTAAATTAATAATTTCCTATATCTGCAATTACAGCTAGATATTTCCTAAAAATGTAAAGGAACATATATTTGCTGGGAACATGCCATATTTCTGAGAAAAAAATCCCTAGTTCCAAATTTATTTGTTTGTTTGTTTGTTTAGCTTATGGCATATCATACATGGATTAGCAATGTAAATTAAATTTCAACTAGATTAGTAGAATCCAATAAAATATCAATGTCACAAAGATCTATGTTCAAATATTAGTGTTTAGGCCATCTAACCATTGAAGCACAGCATTATTTATATTTTTAAAAAACCAGATAGTGGGCCAGTATATGCCCTCATTTACAGTTCGATGTTGTATACCCCAGTCACACTGAGGGGAGGATACTATGCTCCATTTATATGGTAGTTCAAAACCTGGCACCATTTTCGTAGGAAATTTGGATAAATATCCAAAATTTGGAACATATATGAACTCATTATACTTGCAGGAAGAATTTTGCTTGTTAATGCCACGCACACCTCAGAATAATTCTTATAGCAGAACATTTATACTGTACAGACAGGATCCTGACAAACCATTGGGCTTACAGCTGGGAAATAGGGAAATAATTGGATTGATCAATGCTACCAAAAACAAAACAGTGGATGATGCAGTATTACTACTTTCCTGTCCTGGGCAATGAAGGAGCAAGAAACAAGATGGAATGGATGCAATGGAGAGCATTTTGCAGCATGAAGCATTCCGCTTGCATTTCAGACAGCAATATCTAGGCCCTCCAGGGAATGTCCTTACTGCAGCATTTTAAAAACCTATGCTTAATAGCTGAATGTTGCCAGCAACTATTGTTCTTTGCTCAGTCACACATAAAGCCTATATGATGCTGTCCTTGTATAGCTGGATTAGCTCACTACTTTGGCATAATGAATTGATTTGACCTGCAGTTAATTCTCCTCTGCTCATAAATTGTTTATTGTTGCTCCTAACTATAATTAGGAGAGGCTACAAATATTAATCTCTTTTAAAGTTTGCTGCACTATCACAGACTCTGAAGTAGGACTAGCATTTCAGTATAATACTGGAAAGCAACAGAAAAGGGGAATACAGAAGAGAGAAATAGAGGTAGAGAGACAAGGGGGTAAAAAGGGGAGAGAGAAGAAGAGAGGGAAGAAGGAAAGGAAAAGAAGTTACAAAGGACCGGAGCAAGATATAGAGAAACAGGATCTATTTAGAGATAATGGGTGAAAATCTAACTGAAAAAGGGATTCTGTAAAGGTACATAAGATTGTATTGTTATATTAGTAATAGAAATAACTTTAGAAAATTGGAAACAATGTATGATTAAAATGAGGGATAAAATAGTTAGTGTAATTTAGTGAAATGTTTGTGAATAAAATAAGTGAAATAAAATAAATGAGAAAATTGAATTAGGAAGGAACCGGCACATTTTAATTAGTTAATGTTTTATAAAATATAAGTGAAGGGGGGGATTAACTATGGAAAGCTTATAATTGTTCCCATAGAAGTATGATATTTAATTGAAAATTAATGTTAAAGATGTTAAGATTTTAATGAATATTAATATTAATGATAGAATTGAATTGGAATGGAATGTTGTTTTAATTATATACATTTATATTTTTTTCTTTTTTTAAGAATACAGTGTGTATTTTAAGAATGTACCAAGCAGAATCTGAATGGAAGTTATGTATTATATTGAATGTTATAACTTTAGGGAAAAGATATAAAGGCGTCATACTCCAATCAGTAACTACAGGAGAAATTTTGTTTAATGAGAAAAGGTAATAGATAAGTGAAACAGAACAGACAAAAAATATAAATACAATGATTTGAATTGAGATGAGATAATTAAAATAAAATTGAGAAAATTAAAAGAGGGGAGAAGCTATGCAGAAAATGTAAAATAGTAATAAGATATGGAATAGGATATAAAAATGAGCATGAACCTGAATTTGTGTCTGTACGAAGAAATGTAACCCAGGATTACGCTACTTTCAATAGCTACTACTTTTTTTTTTCTCTTTGTGAAAACTCAAATAAAATTTACAAAAAAAAAACCCCAGTTTCTCAAGTAATTTAATGGAGCTACCTGTTAGGTTTACTGTGAAACAATACCAGATACTTTATCTTCAAAATATTACTTTATTGAAGTGTTTCAAGTGTTCTCATAGGGCAAATGCTTGTATCAGCAGCTGTTTGCTTAGCTTACAATAATTCTGACTTTTTTTTGAACACTACCAGAAGAGCAACAATGCTTCTTTTCTATTTAATTATCCCCTTTATGATACTTGGTTTATCATACATCAATCCAAAGCAGCACTATTATGCTTGGGCCATCTGCTCTTTCAAAAAAAATATCTAATATTTTTGTATTCTCTTCAGTTTGTTCTGCAGCTGGTGTTCACCTCATATATATTTAGCATCTGTGTATATTTCAAAATTAACATACTTGTATCATCTCATCAACAAAAACATGCTAAATAAACAAGGGCAGAAGTAGATATTCAAAGTAGCCACATGCCTTAACTCAGTGGTGATGTCTTAAGAATATATTTAATGAACTCATGACTCTAAAAAAAAAGCATATTGAACATTGGAAAGTTCATACAAACAATTGCATGTAAGGGGCGTGGAACAAAAGATGACACAATAGGAGCCAATGAAAGGAAATGGAAAATAGAATTCCTGCATGATTAACACACTTAAGGGCTGCTTTCTCTATGTGGTACTTGCCAGATGTGTTGAGATGGCATTCCCTCTGAAAAATAAAGCTCCCACACATCTGGACAGCATGAATTTGAGAAAGTTACTCTAAAATGTATTGAGCGTGGCTTTACCAAGCAATGTTTTCAGGTACAGAGGACACAGAGGGACAGAGATGCTTGATGTCGTTATAACTGTCATCATTATCCAGAATGAATCAGTGGTGGGATTCAAAAATTTTATTACTGTTTCTGTTGCCGTGGCTTGGTGGGAATGACTTGGTGGGCATGGCAGGGGAAGGGTACTGTAAAATCTCCATTCCCTCCCCACACCTGGGGGAAGGTTACTGTAAAATCCCCATTCCTTCCCCACCCCATTAACCCGCTTTCAGCTTCGTTCTCCTGTGCAGGGCAACAAAAGAAGACCTAGCTGATCAGCTGGGACTCAGGAGGCAGAGAATAGATGGGGGTGGAGCCAGTCAGAGGTGGTATTTGCTAGTTCTCCAAACTACTCAAAATGTCCACTACTGGTTCTCCAAACAACTCAAAATTTTCACTACTGGTTCTCCAGAACTGGTCAGAACTTGTTGAATACCACCTCTGGAGTGAATGCATAGTAGCAATATCATATATGACTTAGTTAAAGGGCTAGAAGGAATGCTTATCAAATTTGAAGATGACACAAAGGGCCTCTGGGCAGTGGACAATGCCAAAAATAGGTGAACATTGCCTTCAATATGCCTCCCACCCTTAATCCTTAACAGGTTTTCTTGGGAAATAGATGTTAAATCTCCAATTTAGTTAAAAGAGTCAAGCTGTGGGAGGAGACTTTAAAACTTGAGTTATCCTCATTCAGTAGGGTGGTAAAATACAGTGATCTTATATGCATACACAAATGTATTTTTGTGTCCTAACGCCAGCATTCCTGAGAAGCCTAAAGGAAGAATGGGGCATTTCTATTGTCTCATAATTTCATTTCATCTTCCACAAGAAGAGTGGAAGAGTGGTTCATTGTATATTTGGATGTTAAATCATTTGAATGGAGATCTACTGTTTTATTTT
The DNA here is from genome assembly GCF_049901715.1 of Pseudonaja textilis. Lineage (NCBI taxonomy): Eukaryota > Metazoa > Chordata > Lepidosauria > Squamata > Elapidae > Pseudonaja > Pseudonaja textilis. Next base: position 261,124,706 of record NC_141990.1, on the reverse strand, counting down.
TTATGAATCATCAAGGGAGAAGGTAAAACAGCAACAGAAGAGAGAATGATTCTAGATTTAAACTTTTGTATTGAGGAATGTATGCATTTGATTTATAAAAACTAAGAAAAAAAGAATCAATGGCAAAACAAGTACAGAAGGGAAAGACAAATTATTTAGTTACATAATATACCATCATGTTGAGCAATCTTTTTGACCCAATGCCTGCTAGAAGAATCAGGTATTTAAGGCCTTTGTAAATGACAGATCTCTGGGGGAACACAGGCTCTCATAATTTTCATAGGTCTCAAAATGAACAGCCTGACATGTTTTCAACCTCAATCTTTGGGGGGAACATCCAGACAAGTTAAACAATAACCATGATACAGTAGTCAAAGTGCCATAACAAACTTACAGCACAGCTGCATCTCTGTTGGGCCCAGCCAACCTCTCAACCCAGTGCTTGGGGAAGAGCTCACAGAATCATGGCCATCCATACCCAAAAATAGCTGGAAATGAGAGATGAGAATTTTCAAAGGCTTCTTCATCTGGAAATATTAAAAAAGAAAAGAAAGAGGGGAAAATATGGCTGATGTTCAAGTCAAGCCCTCATTCTGTAACATGTTTAGATTGAATGAGGGAGACCTGCCAGCTGGGTCCTATCAGGTGTAGAAGTGGTGTTAAATTTGCAACTGTGGACTCTGCCAAAGGTTGCTGGAATGAAAAAAGAAGCAAATAATTGTTGGTTCCACTTTTTAAGAAACATCAACACCAGCTGTTAAGTCAAACCTATTTTCTACCCTTAGGCTAAATGTTTAAGTCTCTTGATAGGAGGAAAACAGAAAAGAGATAAAGCTAGACAAACTTTATATTAACAAATCTGGAAATAATTTTAAACATTTCTCTAGGTGAAGAGAGTCCAGGAAAGCAAAATCATTAGAATTACCTGAAGGCAGGGGGCAAGTACCCTCAGAAAGGCACTCCAGTTTAGTGGTATAATCCCTTTCCTCCAGTCCTGACAGGAAATCCCTTGTGATACCACAACAGGCTACTTTCCAACTATTTCTACAGTGTTAAGTAAATAAAATCTTGGTATCAGGCTTCAAGAAATATATTCTGAAACATGCAAAAGAATGAATTGCCAAAGTAAAGAAAAAGTAATGTTGGAAAAGGCAGTAGGCTTCAAAACTATGTTTACCCCATTGCCTATTTCTCGGTTGCTAATCTAAGGTAAACGGCAGACAGAAGTAATTTTGGTGAGATCAACTAAAGGATTAAGGAAGCCCATAAACCATTCTAAAGAGCTAAGAAAATTATTACGGTCTGCTACTCTTGGGCTGAATCAGATAATCTTCTTGGCTTCAAAAGTATTACAATAATATATGTAATATAAAAGTGAATCCTGACTTACTCAGTCTGAGGAATCTACAGTGCATTTAGCTTATTAGTTTAAAAACAATAATAATACTGCCAATAAAAAGGATATTTACTTGTAGTTATTACAAATTCATACAATGTATTATTTGAAGTCTAAAAATTATGGAGACTTCTTGGGATTGGTAGCTTTCTGATTGGCAGTATAATAATCTAGTACAGGAAATTGTGCAAACTATTATAGTGGATTTAGGTTCAGGGCCAATCCCTGTTACTATATTTATTTATGCTTTTTAAAAAGTAAGCATAAAAATCTGTAAAGCTGCAATAGTTTAATAAATGAAAACTTCAGCAATATTTCTCTGGAGGACACTGTATGAGACAGAAAGCCTTCCACCTCCTCAGTGATTTCTTCCTGTTATTATATTTAGAATAAACTGGAAAGACAAATGGAATCACTATCTGCAAATCTTTACACTATAGAATGAGTCACTCAACTTTATGAAGACTTAATGATTGTTTTGTCTGCTCAGAATTATAGGATTGAATAGGTTGTATATACCTAGTTTGCTGGCTGGGGAATTCTGGGAGTTGAAGTCCCTCCATCTTAATGTTGCCAAGATTAAGAAACAGTGCTATAAAACAACATAAACGATATGAGAAATAGACCTGCTGATTTCTCTTCTTCTTCAACACTTGGCCGGTAATTCTGACTCTCTTTTTATCTGCACAATGGTTTCTGGAAAACAGCATGGCATTATGCCAAAGCCTAGGAAGCAGCACTGTCTGAAAGAAAATGATTACAACAAGCCAAAAGCAATGCACAGCTAGCCAAGTAATGACTGTCTCTGGCTGTGTGTGTTAGTGAGGGATACCATGACCCCTTTAAACCTGTGTGCATAAATCAGAAAATTATTTATGGTTAGATGGTTGTCAGTTCTAGTTTATAACCAGGACATTTGATTAATTGGAAATTCGGCCATATAATGCTACATTGACTATTTAACAGCCACTAGCTTTCTTACTTGTGATGAGTAGGTACTGTCTCTGGCTAACCAGCCCAAAACACTGAGGGGAGAATAGATTCTTTATTGCTTTCAGTTTATAATATTTACAGAACTAAAAATACTTATGAACCAATTAATGTTACTTATTTTCAAGAGAAATACACAGCTTTCATAGACTATTTTATTTACAGATCATATATTTTCCTCAGACTCCCTATTGTTTTTACCACACTATATCTGGAGGGAACAAAAGGCTCTATTAATGGAAATTAATATCTGTTTGGTTGACACTATCACATGACAAAACTTGTCAATAAAGAGCAGAAGTAGGAGCACATAAAGAGCAGAAGTAGGAGCACATTTAATATAGTTTCTAAACATCTTTTAAACCCAGCATGAATTTAGAGAAACCCAAGACAAGTTCTTTAACAGAACATGTGGAAGGAAGAGGTTCACCATAGTTCAGTATGAAATAATTGCATGGATTGGTCATTTTCATTTATGGCTATAAAGCTACAATAATTTCCCAATAATTAGTATTTGGGGTTTCCCTGAGGCTCCCATTTACTGTACTTTGGATTTTAATGAACAAAACACAATGGGAAAAAATCAATGTGACATCTTGGCTTGCAAGTTGACATATCTATCTATCCATTTACCCATCCATCCATTCACAGAGCAAAGTCAGCCAGAGGTTGCCCTATAAAATTGCTTCTCTGAGCAGAACCTCAAATCACTGCTAGTGACATGACTACGCAGTCTGTCCATTCAGCTGCCCATATACACAATGCATTGTTCTCAGGACTCCTTCTGAAGGATTTGCATAAGGTAGCCGGTGCCATTGCAGCTGCTGATACCAGAGCCCATGCTGATCAGATCTACCAGATACAATCGCTAGGTCTTCTGCTCTATTTATTTTACTTGCCCTGAGCTAGCACATGTATTGAGTCTGTTTTTCAGGAATGTAGAATGTATATGCAGATAGGTGAGTTTTTCCTGGTGTGATGTGTTTTGTTGATGTTTAATTGTTACCTTTATCTATTCAACATCCAGAATTTTAGTTCAAGTGGGAAGCCATGTAAATCTAAACAAATAACTCTGCAATGTCAACCTAGAAAATGGCTTGTTGATATAATACTGGATTACAATGTAACATTTACAATATAAGTTCTATGTGGCATTAAAGCATAGACAAAACAAAAAAAAAACAGAAAATGTTGCTGACTTACCGGTAGCTGAGTATCCTAACTTCCTGCTTTTATTGCTGGCTACCATGATTCCCTGAAAAGATTGGATCCTATATTAATTTTTGCTCCAAAATATGCATTAGGGCTTATTTTCTGGTTAGGTGTTTTTTTTTGGGGGGGGGGGAATGCTAAATGCAATCTTAACTGGGGCTTATTTGGGGGGTAGGGCTTATATTATGAGCATGCTAGGGCTAATTTTCTGGTTGGATCTTATTTTCAGGGAAACACAGTATTATGATTGGACAAACATATACTGTATTTTGTACCAACATGGCTTTAAACAAACTTAAGCTTAACTCCAGAGGCATGAAGTTTCCCAGGCAAGTAAGAAAGCAGGGAGAAAGCCCGTGTTGTTACATCACAATACATCAGTCTCACAAGAATTGATAATTGGAACCAAGGATCTTGAAGAGTTGAAATCCTTCGAGTGGGAAGATTTGTAGGCCTGGGAAGAGGACAGTGGATAACTAAAACCAAAACTAAGATAGGAAGCTGATTGTCATATATTGTACCATGGAAAAGGGTGTGGCTTCATTCCTATGTAAAATATTCTATGCAAGGTCTAGTGACTGCTAGTCACAAGAGAGAAAGCTGGATCCTGATTACACCCTTGTGATTAGCAACCCTTGTGATAGGCAAGTACAGGAAGAAGTTTTAGAAAAATATAATGTATTACTTATATTTTAAGATGGCAACTGTAAACATAATCCAAGATTTGGCAAAGAATCCATGCAAAAAGATAGGAGAGAGCAAATCTAGAGTTCTAAGCATGATATAAACAGAAGTTGTTCTCAGTGTTTTCTCCCGGGAGTGAGGCCAATAAATTGGCCAGACTGAGCCTCCACCCAATATGCAGCTGAGGCATGTTACTCATTGGAGTCTGTTCTTCCCTTGGCTTGTTTTATGACAAATCTCAACCTGCAAAGCTCAGCTCCTTACTGTCGGATCTTTATCCTACCTCTGCTTAGGACTGGATGGATGAATTTCAAAGTTGAATGGGTACAAGCAAGAAGTCCTGGGGGTTTTCTGGATATGCTTCAGCGAAATTGGAATCATTGGAATCACTGGCTCCACCACTTCTGGAATCTGTCATGTCAAGACTATTGTCTCTAGATGCCCCTGCCAATGCTTCCTTCCTAGTGTTTTTTCATTAGCAGCCTGTCTAGAGCAAAAGCCTTCTTCCTTGCCTCTGGTGAAATTTAGTTTTCCTCACTCCAACAGTCCATTTTTAAGTACATGTAATCCTTGTTGTGTGGCAAGGTGAGTTTTAGACCCTTAGGCACAAAACCAGCTGAATGATCTTCTGCTCATCATTCTGTTTCAGTCCTAGGAAGAAGACAATGGCAAAGCACTTCAGAAAAACCTTGTCAGGGAAACTTCAGGGACTTGTCCAGGCAGTCTCCAAGAACTGGACATGACTGAAGAGAAGAAAAAAAAGATCTAATTTACACCCACCCCATTCATAAAACCTCTCCATATCTTTCCATTTTTACAAAGAACTTTTGCTTCCATTTCTCTACCTTTATGGATGTTTCCTTCCATCCATCACTTCATGCATTTCTATTTGCCTCTTATGGAGGAGGTAATCTATTACTTCTAACTATAATCTTTTCACTTTTCCCCTTTGCCTTAACCCACTCATTCTTCTTCAACTGATTTGTTTAGCTATTCATTTTTAGTTCATTATCTCTGTGTATGATCAAGCCAGTTTGATACACTTCACTCATATATTTGCCATTTATTTTTGTACTTAATTTGCATTCTTAAGTATCCATTCCCCCTTTTCATGATTTTTTTTCTGATATACCGAATGATCATTTTCTTATTAAATGATAATGACGCTCTTATACATAACTAGTTTTATTTCTTTACACAAACATTTCTTCCTTCTGTTAGACTACATACTACTACATTAGATTTCTACTAGCATTTCTCCATCTGTTTTCCCATCTTTAATAAACATTCTGCCAAGCCTCTCCAAATTCATCCACTTTCTCTAGTTTTCTAGTTGAAAATTGTTTTGTACAAATCACATAAGGATTTGTCCAATGACTAAGGATGATAGCATTTTGCAACATATGGGCTCTCTGGAAAGATCATCCCATCAGTTCTTGTTCTGATATGAAATAGAAGAGAAAGATGCAAAGTGTTTTATAAGTGTAAAGAAAACAACCTAACTTTTCCTCACATGCCTAGCAAACTCAAGTCTCTTCAATATCTGGCCTAGATAGCAGAGGCACTCTGGAAAAATCTCCACTGGTTGAGCTAAATCAAAAGGCAGGCTTCCATTGGCTGCCATTCCTCTAGATGTCCATTTCATAAATCAATTCTCAGCACAGTCCAGTAATCAGAATGATCTCATAGCATTATAAATGTGTCCATTCCATGCGAGAACATTTAGAAAGCTCTTAGGCCCAATGTCTGTGGAACAAGGTATTCTGCATCCCAGTCAGTATTGATACAATCTGAAAATGACAAGACTTGGAGATTCAGCTCTGTCCAATTTCTTTCAGCAGCACTTGTAAATGGTGCTATTAATAGAAAATTACCTTCTTTGGTCTTTCAGAGACCACTTCCTTCTATTCTTCTACTGTTTAAAATCAAGGCACAGAAGCCTGACTTGAGGCAAGTCTCTTTTGCTCCCTCCCTCCCTCCCTCCCACATTTACTGTTATCTTTCTGTCCACTGAATGTCCTGCCAGGACTTAAGGTTGAGGAGGGGGGGAGAATCCGGAAACCTCTTTGTGTCTTTGTGATTGCTGAAATGTTCAAAACTATTAAACAAATGGAAACATACACACAATGGAATGTAAAGGACTGGCTTCCTTCAGAGAAGGAGAAACTGTCCACATGGCAGACAAAGAGGCTGATATTAGGGATTGCCTGGTCCAGAGCAAGGCGGTGTCTTAATCTTTCAATGCTACAGGATATTAGGACTATAATCACTGATCCCCCAACCATTTCCTCACCCACCCTCATGTCTGGACTGATGTGGAGAATAAAGTTAGGCCTTTATATATATTCTGCTAAGCCCAAATTTCTAGGTTCTACTATATCACATGACCTAAAATGGACGCCTAACATCAAAAACATCATCAAAAAAGCACAACAAAGAATGTTCTTTCTGCGCCAACTCAGAAAGCTCAAACTGCCCAAGGAACTGCTGATACAGTTCTACAGAGGAATTATAGAGTCTGTCATCTGCACCTCTATAACTGTCTGGTTTGGTTCTGCAACCCAACAGGAAAGACACAGACTTCAGAGGATAATTAGGATTGCAGAAAAAACAATTACTACCCACCTGCCCACAGTCGAGGACCTGTATACTGCATGACTCAAAAAGGGGGCTGTGAAAATATTTACAGACCCCTCACATCCCGGACATAAACTGTTTCAACTCCTTCCCTCAAAATGACGCTATAGAGCACTGCACACCAAAACAACTAGACACAAGAACAGTTTTTTCCCAAAAGCCATCACTCTGCTGAACAAATAATTCCCTTAATACTGTTCAACTATTTACAAAGTGTACACTACTATTACTGTTAATATTCTCATCACTCCTTATCACCCATCCCCTCCCACTTGTGATTGTAGGACTGTAACTTTGTTGCTTGTATCCTTACGATTTATCTTGACTGTTTCCTAGTATGATTTGATTGTTGAGTGTACCCTATGACTATCATTAAGTGTTGTATGTTATGATTCTTGATTCTTAACAAGTGTACCTTTTCTTTATGTATACTGAGAGTATTTACACCAAGACAAATTCCTTGTGTGTCCAATCACACTTGACCAATAAAGTATTCTATTCTATTCTATTCTATTCTATTCTATGGTATTGTATAAACCACACTTTCTGAACACAGAGTTTGATGCCAAACCTGAAACACCCAACACTATTTTTTTTCAATTCTCATTTCTTGATGGAAAAAAAAACCCCAAATCTTTGCACAAAGCATTTCTTAAGTAAAAAGACCAGTTTTTTAAATCTGATTTAGAAGGGGTGGCATGTTATCTTCACTTTGCATAAGAGGCTATTCTGTTTTTCTTTTTTGTTATTTGCATAACAAGGGCAGCCTGAGAAAAATTAATTGGCGGTACTATGATGATGAGAGCAAGGGTGTGTGTGTGTATATATATATATATATATATATATATATATATATATATAAATAAAATATAAATAGCAATATGACTGAAAGCTGAAGAAATAAATGAGGCGATGCTAAACATTTTAGAGATATGCTATAGCAGTAAAATATATTGTTGTTTATGACAACTCATGTCATACTAAAAACTCCTATTTACCAAGACAATTCTTGTCTTCTGCCTTGAAATAATCACAGTGCAAAGCTAATTTTCCTAGCTTTTGGTCATTCTTTTACTGATGCTAGAATTACAAGCATCCAACTTCCAACAAATGTACTTATAAGGCCAAAGACAGCGAGCACACTCCAGCATATATTTTTTTTCTAAGAAGGCCCCATAATCCAGCAGAATGTATAAAAGCATGCCAAATGGGATGACGCATTTCACTGTGGCTGTTTCTGTTAAGAGATTCAAGGAGTTGGTTGTTCCAATTTCTTTTTACAGGAAAATGTATGATTTATTATATGACTGGGTGCTTTTTAGGAGTTGGCATTAGGCCCCTTCTTTTTACCAAAACCCAGCACAATGTTGACAGATCGGTGATGGTATTGCATGCGCTTCTTGTCCTATCCAATTTTCTTCTTCTTTTCTTGCATAGCAACTTTTGGGATCTGGTACAATCACCAATTTGTCAACATATAATAAATCATACATTTTCCTGTAAAAAGAAAAAAGAAATTAGAGCACCCAGTTTCTCAGCTCAAAACTGTGGTGGTCAGTTTCCAAAGCATTATTTTATCTAAAGCTCCATCATATGCAACAGTTGGTTGTGCTTCTGTTGAATTATAAGTTTTCTATTATAAATGATATAAATTAGGCTTTCTGCTTGCCTGAAAGTGTGTGAATAAACTAAACTAAAAATGGAAAGAACGAGGTCAGAGCAGAGTATCCAGCAGGTTCTGACCAGTTCTGGAGAACTGATAGAGGAAAATTTGAGTAGTTCGGAGAACTGACAAATACCACTTTTGACTGGCCTGGCCCCCATTTATTCTCTTCCTCCCAAGTCCCAGCTGATTGGCTGGGTCTTCTTTTGTTGCCCTGCATAGGAGAACGGAACTGGAAAGCAGGTCAGGTGGGGAGGGAATGGAGATTTAGCAGTATCTTTCCCCTGCCATGCCCACTAAGCCAGTCCCACCAAGCCATGCCACACCCACCAAGCCACACCCATGGTAGTAAAAAAATTTGAATCCCACCACCGAATTAGGTGCATATTAGCCCTTTTTCCTAATCCACATGTGCAGCCTTAATAGGCAAGATCCATAAGGAGATTTTCAACATGCTCATTTGACATAAGTAGAAATCTCAGTGCAATAATTTTCCCCTTGTGCTTATTTATTTATTTGTTGAATTTAGATGCTGCCCATCACAGAGTGACTGTGTAGTGAACAATTTAAAAAAAACATAAAACACCCCCAAACCATATAAAATACATTTAAAAAGAACCAGACAGAGCAAGAATAAATTAGGATAAAAAATAAAGGATGGGGGGACCATCAAGGCATCAATCAACCCTTGGGCTACATGCTGCACAGTGAACTCTAGAGCCTGGTTTTTAGAGTCCTTCAAAAGGCCAGGAGAGTGGAGGCCTGCCTCCCCTCTGTAGAGAAGACTTTCCAGAGGTGGGGACAATTGCATTGAACCCCACCAGTTGAAATTCCTTAATTGATGGGTTCATAACATACCTTCCCCACCTGACTGGCAGGGAATTTGTTTGATCTTTCCTGCTATTATGACATCCATATATCTTTCCCCTAGGAAGTCAAAGAGGGTGCCCTCTCATTCTATCTTCAAACAACAGCCTTGTGAAATAGTTTGTACTACAAGATCATGTTTGGTCCCACATGCTTGAGCGGAGCTATGGACTGGCGTCCCTCTGCTTTCACTTCAACTATTACATCACACTGGGTTTTAAATAAACCAGGCAAAGTAGTTGTTAACTAATATTCTAAATGCTAATAAAAAAGGGAGATCATTGTAGATTTTGGAAAGAGCCAGCATAATCATATTCCAGTCAGTATCAAGGATGCAGCTGTAGAAGTGTTCAACAGTATTAAGTATCTGGGGGTGCAGATAACTAACAACCTGAGCTGGTCTCTCCATTCGTCATCCTTAGTGAAGCGTGCAAACCAGCATCTGTATTTTCTGCATTGGATGAGGAAAGCACATCTTTCTCCTTCTGTCCTGGCCACTTTTTACAGAGAGATAATAGGGAGTGTTTTAAGAAACTGCATCACTGTTTGGTTTGGTGGCTGTAGTGCCTCTGAGAGAAAGTCCATTCAGAGAATGGTAAGGACAGCCAAGAAGATTATAGGAAGCTTGTTTTATGTTATTCAGGATACTGCTTGTAAGTGCTACGTGCTTAGAGCTCAAAGCATTGTTAAAGACCCCACACACCCATTTTACGGTCTGTTTCTGTTGCTCCCCCCTGGGAGGAGGTTTTGAAGTATTTCTAGCAGGACTATCAGATTCTGTAATAGCTTTGTTCCCTATGCCATCCATCTGGTAAACTTGCAAGATTTGTTTGCTCGCCATGTACATTTATACATCTGAACTAGACTGTGTTGCTTCTCTGTGTCCTATAATATATGTGGGTATACACATAATTTTGTATTTATTTATTTTGTCATGTTTATGTAGTGTATATTGGAGGTGATGACCCTTTGAGAGCTGTATGCAGTGAAATTTCATTTCAATGTATGCCGATCAGTGTACATTCAAAGTGACAACATTATTCTAAGTGGTGCAGCTCTTTTCTTAGATATGGGGATGAGATACGGGGATGGAAATGGCATATGGACTTTGCTATTTTTCATTCAAATGAATGCTCATACAATCTAAACTCCTTTGCATTTTTGAAGTGTTGTTCCATGTTCATATTCAACCATCATTAAGTACACAAATTTTATTTATTTGCGGATACACATTGATGATCCAAACTCTGTCAAGGACTAAGTACTCATCTCTAATGATCTAAGTGCTAGAGCCCACTGTAACCACATAGCCAAAAAGGCATTAAGAGTTGTTAACCTAATCCTGCATAGCTTTTTCTCTAGTAATATCAAACTACTAATTAGAACATACAAAACATTTGCTAGACCAATACTTGAATACAGCTTATCAATCTGGAACCCGCATTGCATATCTGATATTAATACAGTTGAGAAAGTCCAGAAATATTTTACAAGAACAGTTCTCCACTCCTCTACTCATTGCAGAATACCTTATGCCACCAGACTTGAAATTTTAGACCTAGACAAACTAGAACTATGCCACCTTCGGTCCAATCGAAGTATAGTACATAAAATTATATATTGCAATGTCCTACCTGTCAATGAATACTTCAGCTTCAACCAAAACAATACAAGAGCACACAATAGATACAAACTCAAGGTAAACCACACTGAATTTGATTGCAGGAAATACGACTTCAGCAACAGAGTGGTCAATGTCTGGAATACTCTACCTGACTCTGTGGTTTCTTCCCAAAAAACTTTAACCTTAGACTGTCTACTATTGACCCTACCCCTTTCCTAAGAGGTCTGTAGGGGGCGTGCATAAGCACACCAACATTCCTACTCTCCCTGTCCTATTGTTTTTTTTTTCTTATATGTATCCATTTCATGTATTCATAACTATGTTTATACTTATACCTGTTATCTTATAATTGCTTGACAAAATAAATAAATAAAAATAAAAATGAATAAATATCTTGTTATTTCTCTCCCGCCCCCCTGCCCCCATAACTTTCATGGTATGGTAACTGCAGCTAATGAAGCCCATTCTCCTATAAACTTTTCTCTGTTGTAAGACATTTTTAAAATCCTGAAAAAACAAAGCCTCCCCCCCCGCCCCACACCTCATTTTGGAGTTGAAAAGGCAACAATCGTGGCCAAAGAAAACGTATAAAACATTTCCATTTTGAAGATTATTTGTTTCTTCTCTGAGTATCAGATATCAGATGTCAGCAGCTAATTGCAGGGAAGGATTATTGCTTGCAGATTTTCTGGCTGCCCCCATTGAGAATCATAAAGAAGTTTTGGATTTTCTGTTTAGAAAAACCTAAAAACAAAATCATAGTTTATTTTATTTATTTATTTATTTATTTATTTATTTATTTATTTTGTCCAAAGCTTACAATATAATAGAAATAAGAATAAGCATAAGTTTAAATATAAGAAATAGGAACTAATAATTAGGGACAATAAGACAGGGACAGTAGGCACGATGGTGAGTTGTTAAAGAGCACTTTGGCCCTGAATCCAACCTCCTATTCAGGGCAGGAACCCAACTCTGAAGCGTCCCAGATAGATGGGTCCTTGTCTTTAATCAAATGCATCCCAATGAATGTGTTAAGTTCTCTGGATAACTGGTTCTACTGAACTATTTGCTTTTCTTCTTCTATCTTTTAGAACACTAGCCATCCACATTAATTATGTGTCATTTACAAATTGATTACTGCTTCCTCTCCATATTCATCCAAGGGCCAAGCACCAAATATTGTGGTAATGTAGTCAAGCTGTCTCTGATGAAGCACTAGTGATGAGAACAATTTGACTATGATGTTTTGAACCAGACATGTATCCACATTGCAATGCCACAATTCAGCCACATTTAACTAATTTACTAATCAAAACGTCATGATTTATATTGTCAAACCAAAAAGTCTGAAGTAATTGTGCAATCTATTAAGGAAGTTGCCCAATCAAAAATATGAGATAAGGTTAGTCTGGCAAGAATTCTTCATGACAAATCAGCATTTATTTCTATTAATCATCACATTGTTTTCAAGCTCCATCTCTTTAGAATCTGCATTAAGATCTGTATTGCTTTCAGTCCTTTTCTACCATTGTTCTTGCTCAGTTATCTGGTTTTTCATTAGTTCCTTGGGATTTCTCAAAGGTGATGCATAAAGCTATGGCCAAACCATCAGCAAGTTCCCTTAATGCTCTTGGATAAAATTCAAGCATTTACATTCAAGCATTTATTCCGTAAGCATTTACATCCATTCGAACTGATACATCTAGACCATGCTTTTATCAGTCTCAAGCTTGAGTTCTTGTTTTTCATAGTTGCCTGGTGAAATAAATATTTTTGTTACATTTGACTAGCTGTGCATTTTGTTTGTTATCCATCAACATTTTGCTGTTTTTACTGAGCTTCCTACAAGGTCAAACCAAAGTACCAAGTGAGGCTGCATTCAATCAGCAAATATTGCAAAATTGCAACAGAATTATGAAACTGTACACAACACACTCAATCACATCAAATCCTCAAAAAGCTGCATTTAGTTGTTTGTTAAACAGGGAGAGGCTGTATGCAACTTAGCATTTTATATCAGCCTGGCATACAAATGTGTTTTATAGTCACTGTGAAATATAAAGAAAGGGTACTAGTGAGTATCAGATCCAGCCAAAGTCTTAATACAGAACAGATTGTCTTTTTTCTAGAATGGAGCAAACAGATCTATTCTGGTTTGGGCCTTCACAAAAATCTAAACCATATCTACTTTCTTATGAGCCCTGTACACTGCAAAGGGCTCCAAGCTGTTCAAAAGTGATTGATATTTATTCAATGGTGTGAAAAAAAGGAGTAGAAATAACAAACTGAGCCACATTGGAATATCTCCCAGGTAACATTCAGGGGATCTGATTAATTATGTGCTATCAAACTGTTTTTGACTCCTAGTGATCATATACAGGTAATCCCTGAGCCATTTAGTGACCATTTGAAGTTGGCAATGGCACTGGAAAAAAGGACTTATGACCATTTTTCACACTTACAATCATTGCAAAATCCCCATAAAGCATGAGGTGGATATTCTATACCCATCCATTGAGCCAATGGAAGTGGGTTGCAAAAGCTGGATGATATCAAAGTGAGAGGGGCTGTATGTAATAAAAACAATCACACTCTTAGCTTCCATCTAGTGGTGACTCATATTTTTGTTGTCCAGAAAGGGTAGTCATGACAATACAGTTTCACCTGTCTGCCAAGTAGGCTGTATGGCTGGAGTAGATTTGGATTTTATGAACCAAAATGGCATGTGATGAAGAAATTATGTTTTCCTAGAAATGAAGAATTATTTTGTGTATTGCAACCTGTTCATCAGCACCATCTTTCTTCAACTTATGTAGTTGGCATAATTAGCTGACAACGCAGCACAGGTATCTTGACGTTTGATGGACTGATATTTTCTGGAATGGTGGGTTCAGAGATCCGTTTTTCAAGGATTCTTTTCTGCAAGTAATACTGACTATGGCTTAGCCATTGAAAACATTAGAGCAGTTTTTGGTTCATTAGCAGATAGACACAAAAAGAATATTTCCTTCCTTCCTTTTTCACATTCCATGCCAAAATGCTGTGAACACACCATCAGCCATTATTTTGTTGAGCTATATTTTGTCAAAAGATGTTGATGATTCTATGTTAAAACAATCCAACTTGATCTATTTTCCACCTAATTTCTATTTCCCGATTTATGAAAAGCGCAAAGAGGCTAACCAACAGGGGTGTCCACAGGATATGGTAGAGATCAACCCTACAAGGTAGACCAAATCAAGAAACGGACACTGCATATACCTAAATCTACTTTTATTAGAATGGCTAATGTAAAGCCGGAATTGCTTCCCCATCTCCCTCTTTATCTCCATGAGTGGTAAAAGGGAGTCTATCTCTTTCTTTGTATGAGCTTGATCTTCCATCTTTCCATCAAGGCCATCTTCTATACTCGGCGTATTTATGTCAAATATATTTAGAGGTTAGTTTTAATCCTCAATTGGCCACATTTTGCATAGCATAAGATTTACTTCAATGGGGAGTCATGTTCTGAAGTTAAGTAATCTTCTTTTGCTTGAAACTAAGGGAAGTTCCTTTCCCAGGACTTTTCTAGATGCTCCATCTCTATAGTTGTTTCCATTTTCATGGCAGAACAAAAAATAAACAGAAACAAGTTGAAGGTTGTTAAGATACCCCAACCCTTTGCAGAAACTCTTTCTATGATCATATAAATTTGGATCATCTGCAACTCTGGCTGGGGGAGAGAGAGAAAAAAAGGGGGGGAAATGGGACAGAAAGAGATAGTCTTCCAAACTCCTTTGCAACAGTCTGTAAATATGGCAGCTCATCAGAAATCCATCTGCCTCCGATCATGTCCTTACAGCACACAATGGAGAATTTACTGACTGGGAGAAGGGATAGCTGGGTTGTTTGTGTCATGGGAACAGAACTCATGATGAATGTGTGTGAAATTTCCTTTTTCATCTGGTTTCAATCCAGTTTTGAGTCTGTGTGAGGGAATGGAGTTGGTGAGATTTGCTAAATTTGATTACTGCTGCTTAGGAAAACAGGAATGTTACTCTTGCTTGTGGCCACTGCTTTATTTCCAGTGGGGACACTCTGATTACTTAAGAGCACAAAACATGCATGTTTGAAGAGTGAGTATATGTAGAAGTAAAATGGTGGTTCCACATGCAATTTGTATGTATATCACTTAGAAAAATCCATCCATATCTTCAGGTTCTATTTTTGCTCAAATGATGCAGATCTCCTGGCCTTTATCCCCAAAGCTAGTATTTTCCTTCTTTCCTCTTTTTTTTTCAAACTAGATTTTTAATTATTTGACTTGTGCATTCCCCATTGACTTGTGCATCAACACCAAACTTGACTTGGCTTTTAATCCATCTATTCTTCTTCCCTGACTACTGAAATGAAATGCCAATCCTTGTAAGACGTAGATTAGTTCAATGAAACAAAGTCATCTTAATGCTTCATAAACATGAACAACAGATGGCTAGACATACACTTTTTCCTATGTACACTTAACTGGGGAATCTAGTTCTATATTAATTTCCTATATCTATATATATATATAAGTGAAATACCACTCACACATCATCACAAAACCTCCAGAACAGTAAAGCCTACAAATTTGAAATTTGGCACGTATGTTCCTCTTGACTTCTAGGTGCTCACTAAGAAAGGGTTTTTTGAAATGACCATCAGAGCATTAATATTTTGTATATTATTATTAACACACTCTGATGCTAAGGAGTTCTACTCCTCCTCCCCACCTGAAAAGACATCTGTTCCAAATCCAAAACAGAAGCAGAGGAGAGGAGTTTCAGTTTTAATTTCACAGCAGAAACCAGCTTTAGTACAGAACAGTTGAGCTAAGCCACGCCCAGGCTCCTTGCTATCTCCTTCTTGCTCACACAGCAAGTACGGTTTCAGTTTCCAAACAGCCCTCAACTCTCTCACACACTGACAGGACACTAGCCAGATGAATACTGGTAGACAGATGGATGCTGGTAAGCAGAGGCACAAATTTTCCCTTATTTTCCTCCCCAAAAACTAAGGCCGATCACATAATTTCATAGTGAAGCACGGGTATAGAGCAAGCTAAATATATTTAATATTTTCTATATTAAAGTATAACAAAATGTATACATCTCTAAAAGAGAATGTCAATGTTATGGAGAATAAGATGATTGTAGCTATTAGTCATGATGCTATTGGCACTATTGATAGATAAGGAAGATAGGAAGAATTTCTCAACAATTTCAGGAAAAAATTAGGAGAAGGTACTATTATTCTAATATCTTGGTTGAGAGTATCTCATAGGCAACTTACTGGTCATTGAGGAAACAGAAGAACGAACTAACAGGATTTTGTTGTCTATCGAACACAGCTTTTCTTAAGACCTTACTTCCACATTGCGAAAGGCTAAAGGTTAAGCAAATTAAGAATGGATTGATTTGTTTCAAGTCCAAAAAGCATTTTTTATTACTGGATCATTATCCTTAGTTTTCACTCCAAATTATTCCTTAAACACTGTAATTACTACATTACCTTGAATGCAAGTCTTTTGAGAATTAAAAAAAAAAACATGTGTTTTTTGTTACAATTCTAGTTGCAAGCCAGGCTATAAGCTGAAATAAATCAAAGAAAACAATAAAGCAAAGAACAAACAGAATGGTGGGGCTACGCTGTTTATTTTTTTAATATTTTAATGGTATGTAAAAAGGAAACTCTCCGCCAAAGGCTAATGTACTAAATCAAATGAACGTTATATATCTCTTCATATAATATTATTCAGTTAAATTATTAATATCTAACTTGGTTTTCTTAACAATGAAAAAGCCAAAACTAAGTCTATGAACTGGTATCCATCCTAATTGCTAAAGAGTTCTCCTGGTGAACCTCCCAAGAGTGAAATTCCTGTTCAAATGTTGAATGAGAGAAGAGTTCCTTGGCCCTTATATAATTGATGAAGAACAGATTTTTCAATTTAGAATTAGCAGGTCTTTGTGTACTATATATGTATCATTTTATGTAAAGATTTCTTATATATAGGGACATTTGAAAATACTTAATATTCTAGCACATGTTTAGGTATCCAAAGTTTTTTTAAAAAAAAAAAATACCTGAAGATTCCATACTTTTTTGGCAAATGATGCCTGTATTCCAAATCCTCATATAATAAACCAATCAGCCTCACCAGTTAGACCAGACCAAGAATTAATTCCACAGGAAGACTAAAACTGCTTTTATTGAGATTGGCTCAGTGGCTAAGATGCTGAGCTTGTCAATCAGAAAGGTCGGCAGTTCAGCGGCTCGAATCCATAGCAGTCTATAATGGAGTGAGCTCCTGTTACTTGTTCCAGCTTCTTCCAACCTAGCAGTTCGAAAGCATGTAAAAATGCAAGTAGAAAACTAGGGGCTATCTTGGTAGGAAGGTAACAGCATTCCGTGAACCTTTGACATTTAGTCATGCTGGCCACATGACCACAGAGATGTCTTCGGACAGTGCTGCCTCTTTGGCTTTCTAACAGAGATGAGCACCGCCCTCTAGAACCGGAAACAACTAGCACGTATGTGTAAGGGGAACATTATCTTTGTGATAACAGAATTTTTCACATCTGACTGTGCTGTACCTCCTCTTGTTCCTCCTTAGGCCTATGCAAATTAGGGAGATGTCTATCTGAGCTGTTTCCAAGTACTTTCTGCTTGTTTGGGATATAAGCTATGATTTTCCCCTTATTGCTTTGGTAAAACATCTTGCCTATCTCTATCAAGGTAGAGATCCCCCTTACTCTCTACAAAACTTCATCAATGGGTCTAATTAATTGATTGATCTAAGATATGGATGCCTCAGACTGCTTTGTCTATGGAGATTCTCAATCATCTGGGTCATGGTGTCCCCAAGATGCTTTTTTTCAGGAGGCAACTTGACTTTCTTGTTTTTCTTTGAAGATATTTTGCTTCTCATCCAAGAATTGCACTCCAGGTTGAGATGCAGATAACACAAACTCATCCCCAACAGAGTCTGCACCTCAACAGTGAAGGGACACAGGGCAGAAAACATCCTGCAGCCAAGAAGCTCCACACACGTTTGAACTACTCAGCTGACCCTAAGGACACAGATAAACCTCAAGTTGCCTCAACAATCCTCTAAAACGATGCAAATGACCAGTTATCTGCAAGGAATATAAATTGTTCCATTCTCCACCATTCAGTCAGAGCTGAACAAGCTTCTTGGATGAGAAGTGAAATGTCTTCAAAGAAAAACAAGAAAATCCAGTTGCCTCCTGAAAAAAGCACCTTTGGCACAGACTGCTTTATTTCTCTGTCCTGGTTATGATTGTTTGCTAATTTCAAGCTTACATTCCCCCATAAAGTTAATTTATCAGGATCATCAGGATCACAGCACAACTGGTATAGTACAATGATAATACAGATATTCCTCAACTTTGTTTAGTGACTGTTTGAAGTTAAGATGGCACTGAAAAAAGTGACTTTTGACCAGTACTCACATCTACAACTATTGCAGCTTCCCCATAGTCATGTGACTGTGATTCAAGTTTTGGGAAACTGACATGTATTTATAATAGTTGCAGTATCCCAGGGTCACATGACTACCATCTGCAACCTTCCCAGGGGGCTTCCAAACGAACAAAGTCAATAGGAGTAACAATCACTTAACAACCATGTCGTTTGCTTCATGACCATGGCAAAATTGTTATAAAATCAAGCACGGTTGTGTGATGAGTCACTTAATAACCGTTTCACTTAGTAATGGAAGTTCTGATCCCAATTCTGGTTGAGATTGAGGCCTATTTGTATAAACTCGGGAGGAGTATGTATGTATGCATGTATGTATGTATACATATGAAAGAGAGAGGGGGAGGGGGAGAGAGAGAGAGAGAGAGAGAGAGAGAGACTTGGAGTTGTCATCTTTTGCCTAGTGAAGGGTGCCAAATATAAATTCCCCAAATGAGAAGTATTATTTTATCCTTGCTTTAACTTGGTGTTTTCCAACTTCTAGATATGTAAACCTGAATTCCCAGAATTCTCAACAATGGTCATGCTGGCTGGGAAATACTGAGAGTTTGAGTCTGTACACTGGGAAATTGTTCACCTTGGAAAACATTGATCTAACTCAGTGGTGGCAAACTCAGTTTCATTATGGGCCTCCTCAAGGTTGTGTTTGAATCAGGGCGATGGGTGAGGGTGGCCAGATTGGGCATGCCCAGAGCAGCTGTGGCCAGCTCAACATCACTTGGTCCTCCCATGCTCAGTTTTCAGCCGTGATGGCCTCCCACAGCCCTCTGCCAGTGAAAGCGGAGCTCGGGGAGGCACACGCAGCCTTCCCAAGCTCTGTTTTCAGCCTCAGCAGCCTCCTGCAGCCCGTTCCCAGCAAAAAGGGAGCTCAAAGGGGCCATATGTAGTCCCCCTGAGTTCTGTTTTCACTAGCAGAGGGCTGCAGGAGGCCCTGTGGGCAGATCTAATCATCCCATGGGCCGGATCCATCTCATACACTCCTGGTCTAACTCATGGGGACAGAAACAAGCACAGGTAAATATGTAAAGTCATGAAAGTTACTGAGCAGGGCACCAACAATTTTCCCAATAAACATCATTACTTTCAGGGAAATTTTATGTTTAAAGGGGTATAAATAAGTCAAAATAAGTATTTGGATTAGTATGACTCCCTTTTAAAGCCCTCGACTATGTACAGTTGGTATGCTCAAGGATATTGATTTTCACGTGTCTCTGGCACAGATTGTCATTTAAATGTCTTTCCCTTCTGTCACACATACTAAGAAGGAATTAATGAAAATAATTATTATAAGCATCTGGAGATGCTTTAGGGGTTCCTCGACTGGATTCTCACTTTCATGTGAAACAATTATGTTGTTTTACCAAACAAAAGCCCTAGCAAACGTTATCAAACTCAAAAGACAGTTTCAAGCATCCTCCAGATGCCTTTTCTTTATGGCTTTTTCTCTCCCACTTACCCAATCGTGATTGAAAGAATGTGGATATTATTAACTGACCTTCTCTGACCTCTCCAGCATTTCTCTGGAATTAAAGCTAAATCATTAAATATGAGGCAGAAAGTCAGGCAAGAGAACTTAAGTCACTGCAGGAGGATTGTCTTACGGAGCCAGAAAGGAATGTTGGAGGAATAGCCCACTATAGAGTTGGACTATCATCTGGGCTTCAGAAATATAGCTGACCACTAGATGATAAGAAAGGGATGCAGAAAAATCTAGCACATTGTTGCCCTCTAGTGGAAGTCTGGATTTTTGTAGTCGAAGTATTATAAAGAAAAATAATAGGTAAAGATAAACTGATACTGCCCTGAGCTTAACTATAATTTTCATATCTTTGTCCATCATTGTTAACTCCTATCTTGAAGTTGTAGTTCAATCAAGTGAGAAGGTTCCAGGCCTTACATACTACTTTGGGCACATTACACTGTTCCCTTTTTTTTTTTTTTTTGTTTCTTAAATTGATATTAAATTTATATTGGAGAGATATTGCTGCAAAACCATGCAGTGAAATTATTCTTAGGCCTAACATGACAACAATTTTCAATGGGATGTATACGCATTGTAATGGATTTGGAGAGATAATAGGAAAAAATTAAAGCTTAAAATCCTAGATATAAAAAGCAAATCTGTTCATACTTAGTGGGTGTAAAGAAGACAGCTAAAGATTCTGTTAATCATGATTTGGGTGTCTAATTTCTACCAATTTTTCCTCCCAAACTGTTCCTGCACTGTTTTTGAAAGGAATGCACAGTATGCCACAGCCTGGCATATCCTGAAGTATTTTATATAATTTTATTGAACATTTTAATTAAAAAGATAAAATACAAACTAAAAAAAATAAATTAAAAGGAAAAATAGAAAGTGCAGAATAGAAAGAAAAAGTAAGAATGTAGTAAAATGAACAGAAATATATGAAGACATGATTCACTCCTACATAACAACAAGCATAAACAATTTATACATTTATATTTTAAAAGCCTGTCAAGCAGAAATATGCATGTTTGTATATCCCACACAAAATGAAGTTCCAATGGATTAAAATAGATTCTTGTGGCAATTACAGTAACAGCTATATAAATATACCCTATGTTTCTGCCTTTATAGAGATGCAGAGGACATAAAGGATCATCAAATATTCTACATATTTTTAAATCCATAAAAAGATCCTCTTAGCCAGAATACTGCATGCACTGCCAAAAAGTGGCCTGGATTTTTTGAGATCCGCACATCTCTGTTTATAGCTTCATGCTTGAATTAGGGTGCTGTGAATCCAATATATAGTATTTGAGTCACAACAGATTAACCACAAGCTTTTTGCATATGGCTGCGTGCGTGTTGAAAGGTCTTTGTTGCACAATGACTGGGAAATAATATGCCTGAACGGTTCATCATGAGTGTGAGTGTGTAAACCTGCTAAATGCAATCAAATGCTTCTGTCAAAATAGGTAGTTTATGCTTAAAACAAGCTACTGCTTACCCTCTGGGTAAAAACCTGATGGCTTTAACTGTTTGCCTCATCTGTCAGCGTTCCAGCAACCCTCCATTCCATCATAATTAGAGACGTAACCCAGCAAAATGGTGCTTGAGTTTGGATCTGTAATGACTGACAGCCTGTTTGCCTATTGTGGTCAGTTTATTTCTAGTGGGGTCACAAAGTACAACTAAAGATGATGCCCAGCAGGCATTGACTTTATGAAAAACCTATGCCTTTATTGGCTTTAAATCATAAGACGAGACAACAAATTAGTCAAATTATACATGAGAGAAGGCAAAAAAAAAAAAACATTGTGACAATGACAAATGCCATTGCAACTCCAGTCCCTTTCATTGCCAATTAAGAAATGTAGCCCTGAGCAGAATGAAAGATTCCCATTCTCTGATTGACCTATATTTGAGCATCATGCATAAAGCAGCACCTAAAATTGTTTACAGAATTAAGGGTAAAGTCTCTCTCAAATTCTTCTAGGCGCTATGTAGACACGCCCACACTGCTTTCTCAGAAGCAACCCTGGTGATTTGCTATTGCCACCTTATATATTTTTTCGACTTCCCAATCTAGACGAATGAAGTAAGGTTTCCTTGGGGAGTCCCTTCCATTTATCAATCCAGTCTGACTCTGCTTTGTTCTCTTAAGATAAGCTAAGATCCAAAGGTATGGTGACAAGTGACAAGAAACTAACATTTCCTTACCGTCCTCTAGTGAAGGATACATTTCCAATAACTCCTTGTAGATCCAACAGCCAAAAAGTGAATGAAAAAAAAAAGGAAAATTACAAAAAGAAAAAAATGGAAGTTCACTATGAATCTGTGTTTTAGCTTGGCAGCTTAAAGATGTGTGGACTTCAACTACCAACATTCTTCAGTCGGTATAGGATTTCTGGGAGTTGAAGCCCGCCCATTTTAAAATCACCAAGGTTGGAAAACATTGCTATAAATTCTGTTTGTTATACAGAAAATTAGTATGTAATTCCCACTGTACCATAGACATTGGCCGTGAGTATAGAGCTTGATTCTCTCTAGAGCTTTCTCATTCTGCTCCAATAGCATTTAACGCATTTTGTTTGCCAAATTTCCCCCTGCACTGGGAGCTATGTTGAATTCCCTCCTGCTTAGAACATCCAATAAGAAAGAAAGAAAGAATATCCAGCTTCTAGCTGTGCATTTTTTTTCGATCTTTACCCGTATCATTAGGGAACAGCCTATGAACATATAAACAGTACAATTCACATTCATTAAGAACTTTCAACAACATGAACCTATTGATTTCAGTGGCTATGAATCAGGGATGCAAGCTCTGTGTTAGGTGTGGTGACTCACACTATAGATTGAGCAGTCTCCTTAGAGGAGAAGCACGTTTCTAATAACCAGTATATATTGCACCAAAGGAAAGTTCTCTCCTCTTGCAAATGTCCACAGTGTCTGCATAAAGACTTGTGTTATATTCAGCAGTTGGAATCTTGCATCCTCTTTCAAAAAGTGGAGCTCTTGGCTTCCAAGCTTCAGTTCATGGCTACTGAGTTGACAGGGTGATCAATTTCTAGTTTCACGCTGTCCAAGCTGCCAATTGATACTCTGGAATTCTTTGTAGCCTGGGTCTTCTTGTCTCCAGTTATGAGTAGCCTATCATATTCTCACTAAGTTCCTGACAACCTTCTTTTCTTCTTTCCCACTTTGTTTCTTATGTCTTATCACAAGTTATGTGTGTGATCAAAATTTCAACTTCTTTCTCTAAAGTACTTTCCCTCCCTCCCACCTTATACCCATCTTTTACAACCTGACCTACTCAAGGGTAGTTAATCCACAACCTGCTGTTATCCAGTTTATGAAGAAGTGGTTATCTCTTCCCCAAAACTTTTATACCTATTTATCTACCATTTCAAGGGACCTCTTTTTCACATCCTGCTATTTAGCTCCAAAATGTTAAACTTTCCCCTCTTGCACCAACTTCAGTGCATCCATTGGGCTGCCTATGTGTGTCTAATAAGGAAGGCATATAACAGATCTATGTAAATATTAAAATGGGAATGATTTTTCTAGCATCAAATTGGTTTGCTTTACAAAAAAGCAAAGTTCACTAAATCCCTGCTTATGTTTGAACATTCCAAATTTAGTCAAGCTAGAAACTCACTCCAAAAATGCCAAACTATACAATGGTTTTGTAAATCCAAAAGATATACAGGCATTGTGAATCAGGAGATTTCCATGCAATCATATTTATGTCACCAGTATTATAAATAGATGTGCTTTTGGAATGCTTTCATATTTTTTTTGTTTCACACCAGCTACCTTCATAATTTAAATCCTCCCATGCCAGACCATCTTTCATAAACTGATCTGGCTTATGTTAATATAAATGCATGAACATATCTCAGTCATTACATAGTTTTTAATCTACCAGTCTCAGTTTGCTGGGAGTTATTAGGCTGAACAAACGGTTAAGTATGAGAATTAATGATAGCACCAAGCTTCAAAGTGAGAGGGCAGAAATGTATGACTCAGTCTCCCTTCATTCTTTGTTGAGTTGGAATGAAAATGTCCTTTGAATGTACAATTGTCCAATATGAGCATTTAAAGCTGCATCTACATCTGTAGGGAAAGGAATTGTCTGTAATTCGTATAAATCTATTATTTGTTATGATCTCTTATATCTCTGGATACTGCCATATATGGCCTTAATTGACATCCTACTGAGAACCTAGCTCAGATAATGGCTGGTAGATTCCAGTCAAATTGATAGACTTGTCTGAATGGAGAAGAAGAACATGGAGAATGTAAATAAGCACCCATTTTCAGCAATGGATACTACAAGATCTAAATGTAAGAGGAATTCACACCTCTTCTTCTAAAAGCATGGCACTGCATCAAAGCATAAGAGACTTGAGATTTATGGATATGAATTTTGAACTAACATGGCTGCCTATACTCAAGCTGTCAATGATCTTATGTGGCTATAATTCTCTGGAATATAATATAGAAGTACTTGTTGGTCATGTGTATTCTTATATTTCTCTAAGCCCAACAGCAGGTCTGAGAAAGGACACAGAGTTTGAAAATCCAGGATGTCTCTACCTGGGCACTATGGAGGTTGGTTTGGCCAGCTTTTCAGTTAACTACCAGGTCTTTTCAGGTCCCTATGTGGAAGACACACAGGTCTATTTCTGAACTTCATGTATAACTGAAGAACGGCTGAACAAAACCTATGCACTGATAGTCCTTGGAAGCACATTTGCAGGCAAAAAAACTGGGTAGACTTATTCTTCAAGTTTTCCAGGAAAAAGAAAAAGACTTTGGATGGTGAGATAGGCAGCTAAACAAACAAACAAACAAACAAATAAGTTTCTATAATCATTTTTCAATGGCAGTCTAAATAATTAGCACCATTAATGAAAAAAAATCAATAACAATAGCACTTAGACTTATATACTGTTTCACAGTGCTTTACAGCTCCCTCTAAGTGGTTTACACAGTCAGCATATTGCCCTCCAACAATCTGGGTCCTTATTTTACCAACCTCAGAAGGATGGAAGGTTGAATCAATCTTGAGCCCCCTAGAATCGAACTCCTGGAGTGAGCAGTGAGTTAGCCTCACAGTACTGCCATTCCAACCATTGTGCCGCTATGGGTCTTCAACAGGAAGACTTCTGTCACTAATGTTTTTCATTGGAATTAAACTGTAGGAAGCAAGGAAATTTGCAGATTTATGGATACATTATAAATACAGTATAAAAATAAAAGTCTGGCATTCACACTCGCGCTCTAGTTTTAACTTATGAGTACAAGATTTAAAATAAATACAGTAACACCACAGTCTGCCAATGAAAATTTATCCGAAATTTTCTTCACCACTAATCATTGTATCATCCAATTAAATGACAACAGTTAAGGGAAAAAATACAAGGAATATTCTCCATCCCACACTAGTCTGACTAATGATGCTCCCTGCAAAGGGATACATGTTGTCCAGGGGAGCACATAGGTCAGGAGGCAGATTTACCATTGTGACCTAGACAACCATTTATGTTCAATCTATCCATAAGAAATACCTGAAAACTACCTGCTTCACCGGAAGCAAAAAATCTGAGAACATCATCTTATTGCTACCATTGATGAACAAGCCCTCTCTAAGGTTTCATTAGCACATTAGATATGTGCTATGCTATCTGCTCCAAAATCATAGAATTGCCTGTGTGTACATTCAAAGACAATGAGGGAGAAATATAAATAAGTTTGTTACACTTATAGCAATTTTCCTATACAAAAATCGACACATAGTTTGCTTGGCTTTGTTCACTTCAAATGTACCTTTGAACATCTAGAACATAATTATGGGAACTGTAGACAGAGTAACAGCACTGGTAATTTGGAAAGCTGAAGTGGCCTCAAGAACTACCCTAAAATCTTCAGAACTAAAGACACATTGAACGATATTCATGGAAGTTCATGTGTGCCGTCTATAATTCTGGTTAAAAGCCATAGGCTGGGAATGAGGTAGAGGAGAAAAGAGATTGAATTAGCTCCAGTTGCCAATAGAGAGGATGGCTGGCTGGCTGGCTGGAGTTTTAAGATAATTGGCTTGGCAAGCATATTAAGATGAGCTATTATGCCATTAAACAACAAGAGACCAGACAGGATGTTGTTTACAGAGAGCTACAGAACAAAAGGTTGCATTTGGCAACAGGAATGGCTAGAAACAAGGGACTGGAGACATGAGAAAAGAGTTGCTGTCCCAGGCTGCATTAGCCACTGCTGAAGAAGCAAAGGGGGAAACCTCCAGAGGCTTTATTAATCTTATTTTATGCGACACTTGCATTCCATGCAGGCATGCTCCATCTGAAGACAAATGAAAAACAAGCATATTTGATTGATTAAATTCAACCCCAGCTAAATAGAAGGTGGGTTGCATAATTCTTAAAAGCTATCCTAGCTACCACAGCTGCAGTTGTGCTTGAGCTGTTGCGGGAGGTGGGGAAAAGCATCCTCTTATTTAGGACTGAATTCATCATCACACTCGGAACTTTTAATGATTCTTTTCTATTGCAGTCCAAAATATAGCCCAATTTTGGCTACTTGTATAAATTAGCAAAGTCTTCAGATATAAAACAGGGAAGTCTTCAAAGAAGGAGAATTCAGTGTATAACTGTAGTTGATGGAATAAATCACAACATATTTAGCCTAATTCCAGAAAACCTTTTCCAAAACTTGCCACCAAACTGAAAGTTTTAATGTACCAAGGTGGAAAAGTATTAAATCTATGGGAAGCAATCCCATCAGTTGTAGTACTTTATTTAATCCAGCCTAACAATCAGAATTTTCTCTAGCAGTTTCCCCTTTTGTTTCTTACCTACTGTTACGTTTGTAACAAAAGTGCTGATTGGTCAAGTTTCCAAAATAACTGGCTACAATGAAGATGATACTGCAGTTGAATAACACCCAGCTTGTTAGTGGCTTCAGATTGTTCTGTTCAGACCTTAGGCTGAGAAAAGTTTCCTGGTGAATGTTTGAAGAAAAGTTTGTCCTTACAATATTTTAGTGAATTACATCCAAGGCTTAATTCATCCAGTGCCTGAGTTTTCATATTATGCTCTGTTGAGGTTTCTTTGATGAAGGTATCTGGCCCACAAAAGGACGAATACAGATTGAGTGAAGTGATGCTTAATCCTGAATGCAATGCTCAAATATACTGCAATGTTATTTCATACTCTTAATTATTTGGGAGGAGGGAAAGTCACGAAGGCCAGAAAGTGCCTTTGATGATGAGCTTTGCTGATAACAGACCATCTGGGCTCACTGTGAGAACAGGTGGCCAGAGAGAACCTTGCTGACCTTGCTCTAGGCACTTTGATCTCTCAGTCCATCCAGCATTGATAGATTAGCCAAGAGACCAAGGTTGTCTCCCTAGAGGCCGCCAATTAACCTCCAAATGCTGCAGTGGCATTCTGCAAAGGTTAGAGATGTTTAAGGGCATAACAGAACTCAACCAGTTGGCTACAGAAGGTTGAGCCCTGAACATTTCAGAAGCACAGTATTATTTGTGTATTTGGATTTTGAATGGGCGGGTTTTCTTAGCAGTAGGAACTGTCTCTTTGCTTTGTTGAATTGCATCAGAAAAACAGCAGGATAACTATAAATGTTTGGAGTTGTGTGTGAGAGAGTCACTCTAGAGAATTCCAAGTTAGCTTTAAAATCTAATTTTTCTTTACAATGTCCCATTTCATTGACCTTCACATAAACTCGGTTTATATAGTAATTTTGCTTCCTTAAAAAAAACTAACCCCACAAGCTAAGCTCCACTGATTTTAGTGAAATAGCCATGGTTTTGTCACAGGAAAGAATATTGATAGCTGTTCTCATTTATTGAAGAAATGTATACCCTGCTTTGCCCTTCCTCTCAAAGAAGTCATATAAAGTGGCTTACACAATACATATATATATAAAATAAAGTCAATGATCCAACATTGTAATGAAGCAGCAGGGGGAAAGAAAACAAAGTTATAAAAGAGCAGGAAAAGCAGAAAGGATTTTTGAAATGAGGAATCAGGAAATTGCACAACAGAGTCAAATGTTTTCAATTGCAGCAAGAACCCGGATAAAAACGGTGGGTTATTTATTCCAATTACCATATTTTACATAGCTCCTATGAATAATTGCTATTAACATACTTAAGTCTAATTATTGTGTATTATACATTATGCTTGAACCTAGTTGATTATAATCGGTAGAGAACATTTAGGCAAACTATTTCTATGACACCTAATTAACAGTACAGTTGTGTAAGAGAATCTTTGAGCCAAAGTAGTTGCAACATTAAATGTGTGTAAACATTTTTTTTCATCTCTGTTCTGTGCTAAAGTCCAGATGAAAATAGTCCCTTGACTGGTACTATTGATAGTGCCAATACTATACAAGCATCCCTAATTGTAAAGGTGTATGCGTATATGTGTGTGTAAGTAAGATACTTGATATAGTGGTGGTTTACAGAGAGTTGTGGTCTCTTTTTATGCATATTGTGCTTACAATCAATAGAATAGAATAGAATAGAATAGAATAGAATAGAATAGAATAGAATAGAATAGAATAGAATAGAATAGAATAGAATTCTTCATTGGCCAAGTGTGATTGGACACAAAAGGAATGCATAAGCTCTCATTGAATATACATATAAGTGTATATTCAAGCAACAAGTGATAAATCATAACCATCATAAAATACATTCATTATAAATCATAAGATACACATTTAGTGATAATCACAGGATACTAAATAAGCAATCAACATAAATCATACTAATATACTAAATAAAACAATTAATATAAATCATAAGATACAAGCAACGAAGTTATTGTTATAAGAAGATAAGGAAATAGATAATAGGAAAAATGACAAGGATAATAGTAATGCAGCCCTACTAATAGTTTAACAGTGTTGTGGGAATTAGTTGTTTAACAGAATGGTGGCATGGGGCGGGCAACTGTCCTTGTGTCTGGTTGTTTTGGCGTGCAATGCCCTATAACATTGTCTTGAGAGAAGTTGAAACAGTTTATATTTATGATGTGAGGGGGCTATAGATATTTTCACAGCCCTCTTTTTGGCTCCTGCAGTATTCAAGTCCTCAATGAAAAATAGGCTGGTAGAAATTGTTTTTTCTGAAGTTCTAATTATCTGTTGAAGTCCGTGTCTGTCATGTTTGGTTGCAGTGCCAAATCAGACAGTTATAGAGGTGCAAATGACAAAGTCAGTGTTTCCTTTGTAAAACTATATCAGCAGCTCTTTGGGCAGACTGAGCTTTCTGAGTTGGTGCAGGAAGAACATTCTTTGTTGTGTTTTTGTTGATGACATTTTTATATTAGGCGTCCATTTTAGGATGTGAGATAATATAGAACCTAGAAACTTGAAGGTCTGTACTGGTGATATTGTGTTGTCTAATATTGAAAGAGGTAGTAGGAGGGCTTCTCCTAAAATCTACTATCATTGCTACAGTTTTGAGTGTGTTCAGTTTAAGATTGTTCTGGCTGCACCAGAATTGGCTGCACCAATTACTGTTGTATCATCTGCAAACTTCAGTATCTTAAAAAAGGGATCTTTTGAGGTGCAGTCATTGGTATATGGAGAGAAGAAAAGTGGAGAGATCACGCAGCCCTGGGAGGTGGGCCTGTGCTAATTGTACAGGCATATGATGTGATTTTGTCTAGCTTCACCTGCTGCTTCCTGTCTGTTAGAAAGCTTATGGTCCACTTACAAGTGTGGTCAGGCATGACTAGCTGAATCAGTTTAGTTAGAAGAATATCTGGAATGATGGTATTGAATGCTGAGCTGAAATCTACAAAAAGGACCCTTGCATAGGTCTTTGGAGATTCAAGATATTGTAGGATGTAGTGTAGAACCATATTAACAGCATCATCCGCCAATGCTCAGTAGGCAAAAGGACTGTTTGAAGAGTATGTGTGATATGCAAATGTTTATTGGTTCATGTAAATGTATATATTATTTGGTTTCATGTTTTCCTCTGATTTCATAGAATTGCCTCATGCCAAATCAGATGACTGTTCCAGAGAAAGAGAGACAAGAAGGAGGAGGGAGTGGGGAGGCATCTATACTGTTTATATTGACTGGCAGCAGCAATCTCAGGTTACAGATTATAATCTTAACTGCTAAATTTGAGTTGCCATGCCAGGAAACTGTATCTGGGGCTAAGATAAATTATGCACTATTTAGAATCCATATAGAATCACATTGGGAGAATGAACAGAAAGACAGTCTTCTGAATGGAATAAATGAAACAAATGTACAAATGAATCCATACATGCAATCTTCTACGATGCTGTAAAAAATCTGGGACTGGAACAACTGGTAACCAACAATACTATGCTTAACAACTGCCTCGATCTCATCTTCTGCAATAGTTTGAATTCAATTTACGGAATACAAATTAAAGAACCCTTTTCCAACAGTGACCACAACATGATTGACTTTTGTCTCAACATACGTCCACACAAAAATCATCACAATGACAAAATTCCCAATTATAACTTCAAAAAAGGCAACTATGATCTTATAATCAATGATCTCTCTTCCCTTGATTGGCAATTTCTATTCACTGGATGCAATACTGTTGAAGACCGTTACAACATATTCTTACTAGAAATCAAAAGAGCCATCAAACTATATGTACCAATAACAACTCCCAAAACCAGGAAAAACAGATTACCCATAACAATAAGGAAGCTTTAATCCAAAAAGAGATGAGTTTGGCAAAAAAACAAATCTGGTCACGTTGCCAACTTCAAAAGCTGATACAAAAATCTATGCCACCAGATAAAAACTGAATGCACTAATTATCACATTAAACAAGAGGAAAACCTATGCACAAATTCCACCTGTGCTTTCTACAATTTTGTAAACAACAAAGATGTTGCTGTCAATGACATTGCTGTCATCTCTTTAAAATTGGAGGTCTCCCTATTGCTCCATTTTTTTTCCATTTTTTACATTATATGGCATTCTTTTTCTGGACTATTCCAGATCTAATGGCCCAATGTTGTAGGTTTTGGGGTACTATATATGGGGCATCTGTATATGTATTACCTTTGCCTGAGGTTTTACTATTGAATAAAATATATTTGGATAATATGTTTCAGTATTATTAAATAAATATTTAGCAAAAACATAACTCTTAGTCGAAGAAGTAATGCTTGCAGTGAACAGGTCAAACTGAAGAACATGAGCTAATTCATTGCTGACAAGTCATTTAAAAGTATTGATTTATCTTGCTTTTTCTGTATTTTTTTTTTGAATGGTAGGAAATTTGTCCAGAAACTTTATAATGATTGGATCATATAATTATGATCAAACAGGATGGCCACATATGTTAGTGCAGGTTGGCTAGTATATCCTGATAT
The DNA here is from genome assembly GCF_049901715.1 of Pseudonaja textilis. Lineage (NCBI taxonomy): Eukaryota > Metazoa > Chordata > Lepidosauria > Squamata > Elapidae > Pseudonaja > Pseudonaja textilis. The sequence goes on along the minus strand of NC_141990.1, from coordinate 261,093,218 downwards.
GGGAGCATTTATGTAGCTACTTTGACACATGAGATTTGGATAGATCCAAACAATATTAATTACATGATATCCACAGATTAACTATTTCCTGCCAATATAATATAGGAGTATGACTATGCCCTACTGGATCTCTTCTAGAGAGAGAGAGAGAAATGTTTCTGTAGGCATATAAAGTGATACAGAACCCTATCCCATGCTAGAAACACAAAAAGTGCACTTCTTCAGAAAAAATTGTTCAGAAAAATCAACAAAGTCAAAACTGGAAAAGGGAACTAAAGAAGAAATAATCAGATTAAGATTAAGAATAGAGATGAGTACCATCATTCTCCAGAGCTTCAGATTAAATTTAGAATTTCTACAAAAAAGGATAATTCAGAAAAATAGACATCGGAGACCTTTGCTTAAGAAAAAAATTATTGTACAAATTCAGAAAATTTGAATTTAGTCATGAATCACATTTCAGAGCTGGATAATTGTAATCCCATTCCTATCTCTGTGTGGAAATCTATGTACACTGGTAGGAATTTATGGTCTGCCTGGAATATCTGCTTGGCATTTTCTTATGGATATTCTTTTTACCTTTTGATCCTCATCATAGCATTTCCTGAAACCCCTTTTCTGTAAAACTGAATATATACATTTTAACTTTTAAAGTTAAAGAGGGGTTGTAATTTTGCCTCTCTCTTTTGTTGTAAAAATCTATTTTTTTATCCTTTTTGAGATTGCTGTATTTTCCAAAGGAGAATTAACATCTTCTAATCCATATTTACATGTTCTAGACCCCAAAATAAATTATTCCCTTTTCCCTCCCCCTTTGCTTTTCAATCCCCAGGGATTCAGTGTCTGGGAGTCCTGTATAACTCTCACTTACTAAGAGGACAGGGAAGATGCCGAGTGAAATAAGTGGTAGGAATGGGAGAATGGGAGGTAGGAATGGCAGAAGGAAACAATCAGCTGCTTCCTCAGAACAAGGGGTTGATAAGACCCAGAGGGATTGTGAAAGGCATTTTGAGGCATCTAGGTTCCACCCTAAAGACTCATATAGCTCTATTCCAAGGATAAAATAATAATTATCTCTGAATAGTAAAACTGCTCTTAAAACTTGCATTGTGCATGTTGGGTTGAAAGTATGAAGCTAAACATGCTTACTAGAAATGTGCTGAAGCCCATTTTCCAGGGCAAAATGGAGTAATCTAGAACAGATTTTAAATTCCCATCAGAAAAGCACAAAAGTCAAAAGTTATTCCTGTTTTTATTTTGTGCTTCCACTAAGCCCCTGATTGGTTCCTCCAGGGTAGTATTGAAGCAGTCATGCAGAAAGAATGCTCCTTTTTTATTCTTCAGTGAAGAAACCTTGGGAATTCAGAGGGATCTTTAGTTCTGCTTAGTGCAGGGATGGGATAAGATGCAATTTCTCTGAAAGAAATGGACTTGCTTTAATCCACTAAACACCAACCTCACGCCTCTTCTACCCATCACAAAGTTTCTTCTGTGTCAGCCAATCTGCACTTTATCCCAAGATTATGATGAAGAGGGTGGTGAATTAATAGCCACACCATCCATTGTTGGCCTACTAGGGGTTAACCAAAAAAAAATGTAATTTTCAGAACTCAGAAGGATTTGAAGAAGCCCAATTTACCAAAAAAAAAAAATCATTTGTGCAGGTGAGATATTATTAAATTTCCTAGCATGCGAAGGAAAGACTGTAATTGGTGATGCTGATGAATAGAAAATGGAAGGTGTATAAAAAGAAAGAAAGCAGACCTGACAAACACAGAGGTGAGAACAGTACTGTTACAGAGGGATTCCATAGTCCAGGGAAGAAGGGACATATTACTGATGCTTATATACGTTAGGTTCTCACAGATAGGATGCTAACTTGAAAACACACAATGAAAAAACAAGTCTCTCCATGTCTTCACTTCCCACCTATGAGAAATTCTTCTGAAATGTTCTTATCCTTTGTGATAGAAAATATTTTTCCTCCAATAAGTGAAAACAGATGAAATGCCTCTTTGGCTTCCCATGGTTCAATTAAATCTTTCAGATTTTGTGTTGCCTCTCAGGGGCCCTTTCAGATAAACTAATGGGAAAGACCAGGAGGCTGAGTATTGAAAAGTGGTATGTAACTGAAAAAGAATTGCACGTTACATGTTCTTCCTCACCTCATAACAATAAAGGAAAGTCAACATTACCCAAAGAATGAGATGGAAAAGCAGAAGCTGCATCACAAAGGCAGATTTTAAGAAAAGGAGAATGGTGCTGGACACAGTATGAGATATTATAGCATAAAAATAATATTCAATGGCACCAATTTGTGGCCCTCAAAATTAATAAATGCTTCAAAGTATAATTATTGTATGAAAAATATTGTATATCTTGTGTTTCTAAGGGTAGCTCTTCTCTCTTAACCCTTCCCCCACCCAATTAGGAAAGTAGGTGAATAGGAAAGGGAAGCAGGTAGAGAAATGGAACCAAAGATGGAAGGGGTGAACACCATAAAAAATCAACACTCGTTTCATAAATAGCATTTTTTTAAAATGCGATTTAAAAAAAATCAGAAAAACTCAACCCATCTGGGAAGAGATGAAAGATGCCTCTTTTTTAAAGTGAAAAATTGCATCGCTGAAAACCTGTGGTTTTACTTCTGGTTTCAATGTTGCTGGCTGGGGTGCTCCAGAGATGTAGCCTATAAACCACAGGTTCCCATCTTCATTGTTTGTAAATAAATAAATAAATAAACAAAAAAAACAAACAAACAAATAAATAAATAAATGTTTTTGTTCTGGACTAGCAGGCTCATAGCCTGCAAATCTGATTGGCCCACTGAAAGCCGATCATGATTGGTCGCCATAGACTGATGCGATTGGCCAGTAAACGGGTTGCCGCGATTGGCCCTGCCAAGAGCGGCAAACTCAAATCGCCTTCATTGGCTGCCTAGCTGCAGCCAGCCCTATATAAGGGGCTGCTGCGGCTGGGGTTAGTTGCTCAGATCTGAAGTCACAAATAAAGAGCTTTAGTTACTATCTGAGTCTTGCCTCCGTTCTTGAACCGTCCTCCCAGATATAACACTGGCGACGAGGATGGGATGCGGAGGCAACAAAAGCTATTGAAATTGAGCTAGCCGAAGGAGCACGTGGCTGACAGAGCGCAACAACGGCGACATGGCCAGCAGCACTATACCACCCGCACCATTCGATCCAGCTAGCGAAGATTGGGACTCATACATGGACAGATTTCAAATGTTCCTGGAGTCCAACAACCTCAAAGATGCCACGCCCAGCAAGAAACGAGCCGTTTTTCTAACCCATTGTGGACCAGCCATTTTTAAGATGGCTAAAGCATTAGCCAAGCCAGCTGAAGTTAAAACCATGGATTGGGACACCCTTGCTCCCATCCTGCGCAACCATTACGCCCCAGCCGTGCCAACTCTCATTCGCAGGCATGAGTTCTACCAGAGGGACCAACGTGAAGGTGAGAGCGTTGGGGATTTTGTGGCAGACCTGAGGAACCTGGGTGGTTTGTGTGGCTTCGCCAACCTCGAAAAAGCCATGAGAGATCACATCGTCCTTGGCCTCAGAGACCCCACCGTCCAGAGCAAGATCATGGCCAAGGGGGACATCTCGCTTGCAGATGCCATAACAGATGCCACAGCAGCCGAAGCCACTCATAAATCGGCAGCACAAATGCGTCGAACCAGCGGGACCAACCACCAACCCACCAACGATGCTGGGAAACCTTCAGAGAAGTACACATCAACCACCCATCATGAAGACGTCGAGTCATCCTCAGACAGCGAGGAAGAAGAAGTCCACAGGCTCCGGTCAGAACGTGAGCAATGGGACCAGCGGGGTCGCAAGTCCAACTACCAATGCGCCGGATGTGGGGGTAACCACCCCCGATCCGAATGCAGATTCTTAGATGCCATATGCCATTTTTGCGAGAAACGGGGACACATCACGAAGGTATGCAGAAACAGGAGAAATTCCAGCCCCAGACGGAGAGGGAGCAGCCCAAAGAGAAACGATGACAACGCCACCACGCAGAGGGACCGCCCTAGCAACCAGTGGAACTGGTACAGCAGACCCCGAAGGTTTAACGACGCCCCCAGATGAGAGGAGGCTCATCAAACCATCACCATCGGCCAAGCTTCATCGCTTGACGCTAAAAAGATCCGAGTAGAGGTCACGATTGAAAACAAACCATGCAACATGGAAGTCGACTCTGGGTCATCTCTATCCATGGTATCCTGGAGAACACTCAAGCAGCTAATCCCCAACATCCGACGCCAAGACCTCAGCAGTCAGAGACTCATACTAAAAGACTATCAAGGCAACCGGATTCCAGTCGCAGGTACCCGCCATGTGCAGGTCTCGTTCAAGGGACATAAGGCAATTCTACCACTCACTGTCGTAGACCGAGACCGGCCAAGTCTATTGGGTCTTCAGTGGTTCGCGCCATTAGGAATCGGAATGGCTGGCATCCATCATACTGAAGACAATGACTGGGAGGCGGCTCTTGTCCACGATTTCCGAGAAGTGTTCAACAAAAGCCTAGGCAAGTACAAGGGGTCCCCTATTTCATTTAATCTTCGCCCCGACATAGCACCCATTCGTCTAAAGCCACGCCGAGTTCCGTTTGCTCTTAAATCCAAAATTGACGAGCAACTGGACAAATTAATTGCACAAGGCGTGCTAGAACCTATTGACCACACCCTATGGGAAACACCAATTGTCACCCCCATAAAACCTGATGGGTCCATAAGAATCTGCGGTGACTACAAGGCCACCCTCAATCACGCATTACAGCAGAGCGCCTACCCAGTGCCAGTTGTTCAACATCTCCTGCATTCACTGGGGGGTGGCAAAATATTCACAAAATTAGATCTGGCCCAAGCGTATCAACAGCTACCAGTGGATCCCGAGACTGCAGAAGCCCAAACTATAGTCACACATCGTGGTGCATTCAAATGCAACAGGCTCCAGTTTGATGTAAGCGTAGCCCCAGGCATCTTTCAAAGCCTGATGGAAAGTCTGTTACAAGGGATAAAAGAATCTGCGGTGACTACAAGGCCACCCTCAATCACGCATTACAGCAGAGCGCCTACCCAGTGCCAGTTGTTCAACATCTCCTGCATTCACTGGGGGTGGCAAAATATTCACAAAATTAGATCTGGCCCAAGCGTATCAACAGCTACCAGTGGATCCCGAGACTGCAGAAGCCCAAACTATAGTCACACATCGTGGTGCATTCAAATGCAACAGGCTCCAGTTTGATGTAAGCGTAGCCCCAGGCATCTTTCAAAGCCTGATGGAAAGTCTGTTACAAGGGATAAAAGGGGTTGTGCCCTATTTTGATGACGTATTAATAGCAGCACCCACAAAAAACCAATTAGAAAAACATCTCAGAACAGTCCTACAGAGGTTCAAAAATGCTGGCCTCAAGGTTAAGAAGGAAAAGTGCCAGCTTTGCGCAGAAAGGGTGGAGTTTCTTGGCTACCTCCTTGACAAGCAAGGAATCCACCCCACAGAAAAAAAATTGGCAGCTATCAAAAACGCCCCAAGACCCAAAAACAAAACTAACCTCCAAGCCTTCCTGGGACTTATTAACTTTTATAACATCTTCCTACCCCAGAAGGCAACTGTTGCTGAGCCCCTCCATAGACTACTCGATAAAAGGGCATCCTGGATTTGGGGACGTCGGGAAGGACACGCCTTCCAACAAGTAAAAGACCTCCTTACCTCAAAGGCAGTACTAATTCAGTATAACGACACACTACCTTTGACTGTCACGTGTGATGCCTCACCATTTGGGGTAGGGGCCATCCTGAGCCATGTCCTACCAAACGGCTCAGAAGCACCAATTGCATTTTTTTCACGAACTCTATCAAAAACAGAAAGAAACTATAGCCAATTAGATAAGGAAGCCCTTGCTATTGTCTCTGCAATAAAACGATTTCATGAATATGTTTATGGGAGACCGTTTTCTATTATAACGGACCATAAACCACTACTTGGGATCCTGGCGGGCGACAAACCTACTCCACACATTCTTAATAACTGTTGATGCCTACTCAAACTGGCTTGAGGTCAATAAAATGAAAGCAACCACTACTGAGGCGGTCATTAAAAAACTGAACAGACTCTTCGCCACACATGGGTTACCAGATGTCCTGGTCTCTGACAATGGGCCCCAATTTACTGCCTTAGCCTTTGAACAGTATTTAGCAGAACGGGGCATCCGACACGCACTCACATCGCCGGCTCATCCTGCGGCAAATGGCCGGGCTGAACGAATGGTTCAGTTTACAAAGAAAACCCTGCAGAAAATGGATCAAGGCAACATCCACGACAAAGTCACTAGAATGCTGCTCCTACAACACATCACACCAAACAGCATGACCAACAAGCCCAGCTGAACTCCTGATGGCCAGGAAACTCAGATCGCCTCTAGATCGTTTGCACCCTGCCTACACCCTGGAAAAGCCCCTGGGTTCCAGCAGCAAGCACCGTGTTTTCAAGGTAGGAGACCTTGTTTTCGCAAAAAAATTTTCTGGGGATCCCCTTTGGATTCCTGCTCAGGTAACTCAAGTTACGGGTCCCTGCTCCTACCGTCTACTCACCACTGATGGCAGACCATGGAAATGCCATATTGACCAACTGCGCTCCAGACTAACCACATCTTCCAACCCTGACCCTAACTTTGACACTAGGGGGGGGGGAGGGGAAGCCGTGAACTCAGAATTAGAACCAACACCTGTTCATTCCGAGCTAGCACCGAGATCACCGCACCATGGTTGGCAACACTCATCCGCTGCAGCTGAGACTGGACAGTCAAACGCTTCGCCAAGAAGCAGCAACCAGGCAGGTTCAGCGAGCCCCGGGAGCCATGGCAGTAACAGCGAGACTGAGGACTCCATCACCCCGGGAGCACCAGAGGAGAGCCCTAACCATGACACCGGTTCACCGTTCCTGTTTGATCCAGCAAGCAGTCCATCTGAACCCGGGTTTGAACAGGGTCAAGCGGAACTGCATAAGTCAGGCAGACAGGTGCGAAGACCTGCCTACCTGCGAGACTATATTACTCCACCCCTTAAACGGAACCGAGAGGGGAGGGGTGTTCTGGACTAGCAGGCTCATAGCCTGCAAATCTGATTGGCCCACTGAAAGCCGATCGTGATTGGTTGCCATAGACTGATGCGATTGGCCAGTAAACGGGCTGCTGCGATTGGCCCTGCCAAGAGCGGCAAACTCAAATCGCCTTCATTGGCTGCCTAGCTGCAGCCAGCCCTATATAAGGGGCTGCTGCGGCTGGGGTTAGTTGCTCAGATCTGAAGTCACAAATAAAGAGCTTTAGTTACTATCTGAGTCTTGCCTCCGTTCTTGAACCGTCCTCCCAGATATAACAGTTTTCTTAAGTTTTCACGGGTATTTATATGCATGGTATTCAGCTTTGTTCGGATATTTTCCCACGTCATTATAGTTGTGCTTTTAAAGTTGTAGCAACGTTTTGGCAGAATCTCATCTGCCATCATCAGGCTTCGGTATAGTGTATAGCCGAAGACACAAGCCTGAAGATGACGAATGAGACTTCGTCGAAACGTCACCAAGATACTTCCAATTTTACGCGGGAGAAAACCCGAATAACCAAAGATCCACATACAAATACCCACGGAAACCTCAGAAAATATATGTGTGTGTGTGTGTGTGTGTGTATACTTAAAATGCAGATGTAAATCAGGAGAATATATGTGTGTGTGTGTGTGTGTATACACACACACACACACACATATATTCTCCTGATTTACATCAGCATTTTAAAAATATGTGCACTCTCCCTGCACCTTTTATCCCTGTTTTACCACTCTGTTTCTTTTAAACCTGTTCTCCAGATATGACCTTTATTTTTCATATCAAGTCAGCAGAACTTCCTTATCTCCAATTCTATCAGATATCTGATATCACTGTGAAAGAAAACAATGATTTAACACATGCATACAGGAAGAGCTGCTCTTCCATATTAATAACAGCATCCTCTCTGATTTTCATTTAGAGATGTCCTTTTCTAGCATTTCTGAGGGCAATGAACACCTTTTTCCTAGATCCTCAAAAACAGCAGCAGCAAGAAATAACAGAATATGATATATTCTGAGAATCAGAAAAACAAGGACTTCAAAGTTATTACTATATTATTGATTAAATTTATTTGCCTGAACCAAACTGAGTTGCAGCTGAGACACCTTAATACTCATCTTTTTGCAGATGCCAAATAATAAAAAAAAACCAAATAAAGTGAGCACCATGAATTTAATAAACATTTGTAGAATATTTAGAATATCAGAACAGGCTTCAACATTGTCTGAATAGGAAAAATCAAGAGCCAATTTGCAATTAGCTTTTCAGTCTGAGTATGCATACAACCAGGCTAGCCCTTTTATATTGAGAAATCTTAAAGCCTTAATAATGAATAACTCTGAGTCTTTGTTATTTAACACTGACACTTCGAGCAGACTATAGTACTTCAATTGCTGTTGATTCATATCCCATCAGGAACCCACTGCAGCCAAAATCTTGCTCAGCAATAATGGAATCATAATATTAATGTAATTTCAATTAGTCATGTACAATATAACATGCACAAATAGGCAATAATTATGGCAGTCATTGAACTGTCTACCTATTCTGCAATTATTGAATTTCCTTTCCCTGTGGGGTCCTTGCAGAAATCCTTTTCAAAACTATCTATGGAGATTCTCAGTCATCCATGTCATGGTGGTTCCAAAGGTTTTTCTTTGAAGATGTTTCACTTCTCATCCAAGAAGCTTCTTCCGCTCTGACTGGATGGTGGGGAATGGAAAGATATATACTCCTTGCAGACAGCTGGTCATTTGCATTCTTTTAGTGAATCGTTAAGATCACCTGGAGATTTATCTGTGTCATCAGAGTCACCTGAGTGGTGCAAATGGGTGTGGAGTTTTCTTGGAACTGTTGAAAAGACTGTGTTGTAGATTGGAGACAGATGATGTTGAGAGACCATTGGTTTGGAAGAGGGGTCAAAGAAGCCATCTATGTCAAAATTGAACAGCCCTTTCTCAACAGAGGGGCAGGGTGGGGCAGGGTTACAACACCATCTATCTCTATCAAGTGACCCTGATGACACAGATAAATCTCCAGGTGACCTTAATGACTTGCTAAAAGAATGCAAATGACCAGCTGTCTGCAAGGAGTATAAATCTTTACATTCCCCACCATCCAGTCAGAGCTGAAGCAGCTTCTTGGATGAGAAGTGAAATGTGTTCAAAGAAAAACCAGAAAGTCTAGTTGTCTCTTGAAAAAGCACATTTGGGACCTTTTGAAAACTATTTAGGAGCTCTCATAAAACTTCTTTTGGCCATTGAAAAAGTGGTGGTTAAGGACAATCATAAAGACTATGAAATTTATCTTAGATAACTCCCATTTCATAAATCTTTGTCTTTTTTTATGCAAGCAAGCACCCTTTGAGACTAATCAATAGTCCACAGCCACCTGATTTTTTAAAAAATAATAATCTAAGAATTCATAACTGTAAGTCCAGGTGCATGTGTGGAAATAAAAATGATGGTCTATTTGCAATCTTCTCTTTGTTTTAACAAAAAGTATCTACTTTTTAACAGTTATCATACAGGATAATAAGCACTACAAAAAGTGTCAACCGGCATGATTTTAGGGATCAGGCATACAGGCAAATCTTACAAAGGTACTGAAGGGTGGGTAGGTTAATAGGCCACATGAGGATTTGTTTACTTTAAAACTAACTAAACAAATTACCGTCTGAATTACTGGGCTAAAGTGTATGACAAAATTCTCTGTTTTTTTGTAGTTTAATATAGGAATGAAAACAATCTGAAAAGGCTAGTGTCACTGACTTTGAGACTGATGTCACTAATCATGCCTTATATGATTTCTGGGAGGGATGGAGGGAAGAAGCTTTTTCAGTCATATAGGTCAGTATTTTGGTCTGGAGTGAACAAGATAAACTGAGCTGCAGTAAATATTGATGCTAATTTTTGTGAGTTGTTTTAATTAAAGGGATGTAAAAGCACCTGTAACAAATAAATAAGTAAATAAACTGAAAGTCTGCCTCTGCTAGATGCAGGAAGGTGATTTGCTAATCCCCTAGGATCCTGCTACTGTGACAAGCTCGCCATCATCACAATCCAAGCTGAAATTGGGCTGTGTGAAAAAAGAGTTTTGTTCCCTTTCCACTATTCAGCATTTTCTGATGGGTTTCTCCCTGCCATTAAGGGTGATACAGTTCTCTCTTTATGGCTGTCAAGAGTCTCCCTCAGGCACTCTGTGCTTCACCAAGTGGAACATTCCCTTGAATCATCTTCAGGCTAAGGCTGCCAGCTGCAGGATCAATGCCTGACAAGTATTTGGAATAGAGTTTGTGTGTGGTTCAGGCATTTCACAGAATTTGGATAGCTGAGAGGGCTAGAGTCATAAGGATTACATGTAGGCTTCTATAAAATTTGGGGTGTTTTTTTTTAGCCACTTAAGTCCTTCTATATATAGTACCCACAAACCCTCAAAATTTTCTCCCTGAATCTTCTTTCCATAATATCATTTTTAAAATATTTGTTTATTAGATATGAAACCAGAGTTTTCCAGATCTTCCTCTGGAGTCATCGAAAGCTGATATTTATAATGAAAATATGGGGATGACACACAAATCTGCTAGTGAAGTGAGGGGGGGCAGTTCCTGATCTGTGAAAAGGAAGGGCTGGCTGATCCTTTGGCTATGAGAAAATGATAGTTTCACAAAGGAGATAAACATACAGATTTAAGGGTTTCTGTTATACAGGAATCAAACGGGAATGTTCAAACTCTTGCATCCTGCAGCTGGTATCCTTAACTTGAAAATGATTCAAGGGGATGTTACACTTGGTGGAACACAGTGTTTGCGCATCCCAGAGTGAACCCACATATTTTCTGCAAAACTATTGTCATACAAATTGGGGTATCTCCAGGCTCAGCCTCTGGTAAGTTGGATCCAATTCTCACAAATGAGGCTTCTTCAAAAGACCTTCATGAGCCAGTGCTCATATTGTCCAACAACTTCTGGAGTCCTCATTAGGTCTCATCCAAGACAAAAACCAAAACCAAAACAAACACAGGCCTAGCAACAATATTTTACAGACTGTCCCAATGTTTCAGAGAGTACATGTGTTGCAGTGTTGCGCCTGATGCAAAATTCCACTCTCTGTGCTGAACCTCAAACATTTGGAAGGCTATTAATTTTAACCCCACCCCAGATCCCACCCAATTAACCTCAAGGCTCAAGAAAGGCTGAGGTTATCACTGCATTTCCAAAGCTACTTGTAAAGATCAACAGCTTGCTATTTCCAGCTGCTCTTAAAAATGAAGGACAAGGCCATTTAAAAAGGAAAACAAAAAGAAGGATGAGTCAATGTTCCTCAGAATAGGAAAGAGTAGCTTGGAGGAAATGTCTTTAAATAAATGTTTATTTGGCAACAGTTAAAATAAGCAAACATGGCTAAGAAGAGACCATCCCTCAGGAAGGGTGGGAGAGGTATTTGGGGACTGATGAAGGAAAGGACTGGTCTGCTTCGGAAAAATTCCAAAACTTAGGAGAAGCTTCCTATTAAGGATTTTCCTGCTAAGTATGCCACTGTACAATATGGCCTTTCAGTTACAGAGTAACTATTATGTACAGTGGGTTGTCTACCTAGTTCTCACACAGTCACAGGAAGCCATAATAAGGTTGTTTCATTTTTCATTTTTCTCTCTTGCGTTGAGAGCAGCACATCCATTGCATGAAGCCAAAAACAGAATTTAAAGTTGGTGGAGTGATTTCTTCTTTCATCTTAATGTTTCACTCCAAGAAAGTTGTGCCCTCATTTTAATTCAATTTGCCCTTTTTCTAATGTTAGTGATTAACCCTCTCTAAAAATATTCATATTCTAAAATGTTTGCTGCATTCTGCTGCCCACTTAGGCAAGGTATTTTTGGGAAGCAGCTATTTTTTCTAAGAACATTATCTTTGATCTGAAGAAATATTCACAAAAGCAGTCTGGGGCATGGGGAATTGCATTTACTATTATTGTTTTTAATGTAAAAAATTAGTTGGGGGTCTCGGCCAGTTTTTGCTTAATCTTTAAATGGTCCCAATTCTGAACTTTGAGCTCAGAGGCTTCTTCCAGAAGCTTCCTCAAATGATCATGTGAAATATGATACTGCTTCATTACATGGTCAATCCAATGATGGCTGGAGAAAATAGAGCCTTTCTCCTGTTAGATAAAATGCTTAACAGATTGGTATCAAGAACAAAATCTCCAAAATCAGAATTAGTGTCAACATTTCAGAGTAATGTGTTGCTCTTGTAGGTTTTTTAAACAAAAGTTGGAATAGAATAGAATAGAATAGAATAGAATAGAATAGAATAGAATAGAATTCTTTATTGGCCAAGTGTGATTGGACACACAAGGAATTTGTCTTGATGCAAATGCTCTCAGTCAAAGAAAAGATACATTCGTCAAGAGTCAAGAATTATAAGATACAACACTTAATAATAGTCATAAGGTACAACAAGTAATCAAATCATACTACAAAACAGTCAAGAAAAATCTTTAGGATACAAGCAACAAAGTTACAGTCATACAATCATAAGTGGGAAGAGATGGGTGAAAGGAAGGATGGGAGGATTAATAGTAATAGTAATGCATACTTAGTAAATAGTTTGACAGTGTGGAGGGAATTATTTGTTTAGCAGAGTGATGGTATTCGGGCGGGGGGGGAATTGTTCTTGTGTTTAGTTGTTCTGGGTTTCTTAGGATGGCTGCTATTTTTCTGTCTGTTTTGAAGGCAGTCTTGATCTGATGCCTGTGTAGTATCTTACTTTTTTGTGGATCAAGCCAGTGATTTTGCTTTTGTGGAAGCCATTGGCTGTCAGTACTTTAGTCAGGGTGCATAGTACTGACAAAATCAGTAAGATAGTACACAGGCATCAATCATCAAGACTGCCTTCAAAACAGACAGAAAAATAGCAGCCCTCCTAAGAAACCCCAAAGATAAAATTGACCTGGAAAACCAAGACATATATGAAGTCCCCTGTGCATCATGCCCTGCCACATACATTGGACAGACCAATAGAAGAATAAGTACCCATCTAGATGAACACAAAAATGCAGTAAAAAAGCTGGAACACACTTCCTCACTAGTCCAACACATGAAAGCCACAGGTCATAGCATCGACTTCAATGGCACCAAAACCCTAGCCACTATAGAAAACTCTAGCTACAGAATTATCAGAGAAGCCATAGTGATTGAAAAAAGACCTGAAAACATGAATAGAAGAGATGACTCCACCAGACTGTCAATTATCTGGAAGCCTGCACTCTCAAACAAAAAAATCTCCACACCACAAGCCAGGAAACCCTCAGGGCACAAACAGACTCCCCAGATACCTCCAGATCAAACACACCCCAACCAGGCACCCAGATGAAACCTAGCTTCTTAATAAATGATAGCCATCTGTTTGCTTGGAGCCAAGCCTCACTAAAAACCTCCAATACAGGAAACACAATGTTGCCAGCCAATCAAGACAAAAAAAGCTAAGAAACAGACAGAAGATATTAGAAAGACCAATCAAGCAGAACACAACAAACTCCAAGACCAATAAACACAGACCAAGACTCCCAACCAATCAGGATAAAGAAAAAACCATTCTGGCACAGCAGTAGGCTAGCACCAAATTTAAAACAGAAATGGCTGTGAAAGTCTGACTCACAGATAAACACCATATAGAAGCCTGATGATGGCAGATGAGATTCTGCCGAAACATTGCTACAACTTTAAAAGCACAACTATAATGACATGGGAAAATACCTGAACAAAGCTGAATACCATACATACATACATACATACATACATACATATATGTAATGACATGGGAAAATACCCGAACAAAGCTGAATACCATACCATATATGTAAGTACCCACGAAAACTTAAGAAAACACACACACACAAACATGTATGTATGTATGTATGTATGTATGTATGTATGTATCTATGTATCTATGTATGTATATATGTTGTGGCCCCAATTCCCGAACCTATGCTGTCAGAGGAAGAAGACCTGGAAGATGAGGAGGAGGAACTGGGAATGCCTTCCTCCCCAGGACCTTCCTCTCTGGCCTTCCTCCCTGATAATGCCTCAGGTTTCATCAGACAACCAAGAGGAACAGCCTGAGATTAATCAGGAGGAAGGCATATCGGAGCAGCCCCTGACAGGGAGTAAAGAGGAAGAGTGTTGGCTTGATCCTAAGCAATGTCGTAGGGAGAAACGTGAGCAGCAACGTAGGAGGTGTGGGAGAGTCAGAGAGTGAGCTGAGTCATTGAGCCACACCCCACAGGGCATAAAAGTGGTGTGTTTTCAGCTGGAACTTTGTACAGGACAAAGTTTAATCTTACTTCAGATTTTCTTTGTGAATGATTTTTGTGGACTGCCTTGTAATTTTCTGTGAGCAGATTTTTATTTGTTATCAGTTTGGACTTATATATATATATATATATATATATATATGTAGGTCTAGGTGTGTTCGGGTCTTTTCCTGTGTAAGATTAAGAGTATCTTGGCGATGTTTCAGTGAGGTCCCACTCGCCATCCTCAGGCTGAGGCTTTTGGCTTCATGCCAGTGCAAGCAGTGCCGAAAACACCACCCTGAGGATGGTGAATGGGACCTCGGCAAAACATTGCCAAGATATTCTTAATCTTACATGGGAAAAGACCCAACACACCTAGACCTACATACCTGTACCGTGAAAATCTACGAATATATATATATATATATATATATATATATATATATATATATATATAAGTGTGTGTTTTCTTAAGTTTTCGCAGGTACTTACATGTATGGTATTCAGGTATTTTCCCACGTCATTATAGTTGTGCTTTTAAAGTTGTAGCAACATTTCAGCAGAATCTCATCTGCCATCTTCAGGCTTCTGTATTGTGTTCGTTCACAGACACACAGACACACACACACACACACACACACACACACACACACACATATATGCAGGTCTTGGCATGTTCGGGTCTTTTCCCTTGTAAGATTGAGAGCATCTTGGCAACGTTTCAATGAGGTCCCACTCTCCATCTTCAGGCTGGTGCTTTCAGCTTCGTGCTTGTGCGAGCAAAGCGTGATTGGAGCTGCCGTCTCTATATATATACTGGTGGGAAGGTTGGCTGAGTTGTCATTTCTTGATTGGTTGATGGAGTTGATGTTTGCAGATTGGCTGGCTTTTTCTTAAGAACATGTGTGGCTGAGGTATTGGCTGTGTGTCTACAAGCCTCCTGTGCTGTAATGACCTGGGTAATGGGCTGTGTGATGAATTCTAAGTTCTGAGTTTTATTGTTTTGGCATCCTGGGTCTTGTGCTGTAATCTCCTGTGTCGTAATGACCTGGGTCATGGGCTGTGTGATGACCTTCTGAGTTCTATTGTTGTGACATTCTGGGTCTTGTGCTGTAATCTCCTGGGTCGTTGGCTGTGTTGCAACATCCTGAGGTTTTGTGGTGTAACCTCCTGAGTTCTGTGATGTGATATTCTGAGCAGGTGGCTGTGATGTGACATTCCGGGTTTTGGTAGACACACAACCAATACCTCAGCCAATACCAATACCTCGGCCAATACCATTACCTCAGCCAATACCAATACCTTGTAGTGATCTTTTTGATCACAGAATAGAAAAGAGATCAAAACACAAACGACCCAGGAGATTACAATGCAGGACCCAGGATACTACGACAAAAGAACTTGCAAGCCCATCACACAACCCATTACCCAAGCCATTAAAACACAAGAGGCTAATGAAAAAAAGATAACTACAAAACAAACAACCCAGGAGATTACAGCACAAGATCCAGGATATCTCCACAACAAAACTCGCAAGGCCATCACATAGCCCATTTTACCAACATCAACTCCATCAACCAATCAAGAGGCAGCAACACAGCCAACCAGCCCAGCACACCAGCCCCCCCCACCAGTATTTAGACAGAGACGGCAGTTCCAATCACACACTGCTTGCACTGGCACAAAGCCGAAAACACCAGCCTGGAGATGGCGAATGGGACCTCGCCAAAACATTGCCAAGATGCTCTTAATCTTACATGGGAAAAGACCCAAACACACCTAGACCTACATACCTGTACCCGTGAAAATCTACGAATATGTGTGTGTGTGTGTGTGTGTGTGTGTGTGTGTGTTTTCTTAAGTTTTCGCAGGTATTTAAATGTATGTTATTCAGCTTTGTTCAGGTATTTTCCCACGTCATTATAGTTGTGCTTTTAAAGTTGTAGCAACGTTTCAGCAGAATCTCATCTGCCATCATCAGGCTTCTGTATAGTGTTCGTCTGTGAGTCAGATGGCTGTGAAAGTCTGACTCACAGATGAACACTATACAGAAGCCTGATGATGGCAGATGAGATTCTGCCGAAACATTGCTACAACTTTAAAAGCACAACTAGAAGGACGTGGGAAAATACCTGAACAAAGCCGAATACCATATATATATGGTATTCCGCCTTGTTCGGATGTATATATGTTTTCTTAAGTTTTCGTGGGTACTTACATATATGGTATTCAGCTATGTTTGGGTATTTTCCCACATCATTATAGTTGTGCTTTTAAATATATGTATATTTGTTGCAATATGTATATAAATATTGGAAGTTTGAATTCAGCAGGAACCCTTGTTAGAAGATAAAGTGCTGAGCGTACATAGAATGCTAAAAGCACCTTTGGTCATAAATGAGTAACATGTTTAATTTAAAAAGAAACCTTCATAATATTGTGGTCTTGACTGCAGAATAAAGGCTTAGCCCAGTTATCAGTGAATGCTAACAAACATTCATTAAGTTTGAAGTAAAGGTTACATTTATTAAGAAATATATGAGATAAAGAAGTTTTATGTCTAAGCTACATCTTTTGGAGAGGGAAGCAGAGGAGAGAAAGAGAGAGAGAGAGGAAGGTTCCCTTTGCCTCATAACCAGAGGTTTGTGTAATTAACAACAGGTCATGTGAGAAAGGGAGAGGGGTAGCATGTTTCCCCTTATCTATCTCTTGCCATTTGCTCTAGAAATCAAAACAGTTCATATGTGTGAAGAAGCCCAGAGCTGAAGAAGCTTCTTGGATAAGAAGTGAAATGTCTTCAAAGAAAAAACAGAAAGTCCCGTTGCCTCTTGAAAAAGCACTTTTGGGACAACCATGACCTGGATGACTGAGACTCTCCATAGACATGTCAAGTCTATGGTCATTTTTCTATGCTCTGCAGGCTATTGGTTGCTTATGTTTCAATTAAATCCAAAAGAAAAATGCTCATTGGTTCCTTCCACTCCACTCCTATGCCAGAAATAGTGCTACCACTGACACCTTCTTACCTCTCAGTGTTTATTTTCCTTTCAGAAAGGGATAGGAATGATTCACTGAAATGTTCTACCCACAAGTTTGTTGCAGAAATTTAAAGCATCATTTGAGTCCAGCAATATTTATAATGCTTTGGGAAGACACTGTGATAGTGACAGAAAAACAGATGACAGGAAAAAAAATGGGGATTCAATGCTGTCTTAACATAATTATAGCATAATGCTATCATTATTGGAAAATGGAGATAATTTATTTTGATAAAGCAGAAAAAAACTGAAACTGAATGTTTCCAGCTAGCAAAGAAAGATCTCTGCTAGTACCAGCTGTAAATTGGTGAGATCTGCAAAGCAGAATCCTCAATCATTGCAAATAATTTGCTGGAATTGACAGGTCCATTGAGCAGCTTTGCTTTATATAACCATGAAACGCTTGGGAGCATTTTCAGAAAGAAACCTTTTTTCCTGACCCCATTACAAAAATCATTGTTTATGAATGAAGACTTTGATAAGCCTGAAATATTTTGGAATATAACCCTTTGACACAGAATGTTCAGCTACTATGCAAGATACATTTAGAGAAAAAGAAATGAACAATTTGAAGAAAAGAACACCTTGCTGGTGTAATACATAGGTATTGTGCCGTGTAGACCTCTATTATGTGGCATAGAACCCATTGTTTGGGTGGAAAGAACAATAGATTAAAATTAATATCAACATATTGTAGAAACTAATATTTTCTAGTCATTGGGGAAAAAAATGAAACTGAATGGGGCTTAGGTATTTCTGCAGGGCAATTTATCCAAAACATAAATTTGAAATATCTATGGAGATTCTCAACTGCTTTGGAGTTCAGTTGCTTTGTCCTGACGCTGCTTTGTAAAAGGCAACTAGACTCCCTTAGTTTTTTTCCTTGATAATGTTTTGCTTCTCATCCAAGATGCTTCTTCAGCTGAAGAACTGTGAAAGTTTCTTGGATGAGAAGCAAAACATTTTCAAGGGGGAAAAAAACCCAAAGAAGTCCAGTTGCCTTTTGAAAAGCACTTTTGGGATAAAGTCCAAATCAACCAGATCTAACAAAAGATGAAAAAGTTTTGGAAATGACTTTCAAAGCCCTGAGACTTAAATATTACCTGTATAATGCAAAGGGACTAAACAGTATTTCCAAGCTAGAAGAGATTTGCAAGGAAGAGTGAGAAGCATTTCAAAAGTAGAAACTAGCTGGCTATTGGAAATGTTTGGAAGCTATTATTTCTGCCAAATGAGGTGAGATGACTGAAAGGGTAATCCAAATTTCTGTGCCTGCCATATTCACTGATTTCTTATTTTGTAAACAATTGTACATTTCAACTGTTTTAGGATATTTTGGAGAAATTGTAGAAAAATGGCAAAGCACAGGTCAAGTTCCTGCAAGTATAGAGAGGAAAAGCCTTTTGGGAACTTGCTTAGAAATTTCCCCTTCCTGACAACTAGAAAGGAGAGGAAAATGAAGCTAGGCAAAAAAAAAAAAAATACCCAGCTCAATCAGCAAGTATTTATCCCCCAAGGAATAAAAAAAATATTCTGGAATTACTGAGCTGGAAACCGTAGTTCTAATAAAGTAGAAATTATTCCTCTGGGTGAGTCAGGCAGCTGCGTCATTATTGGACTGAGACCAAATCCTCAGAGAGACCATTATGCTATCAGCTGAGCAATTAGAAGGGCTTTGACTTGTACTACATGTAGTAATCACCATGCTTAACTGGGTTTTGGTCAGCTTGTTAGCTGTAACGTGATCAATGGCTCTCTTAACAAATGCCTGCCACTTACTTTTTGGGGAGTACCATTTTAGTTTTTCAGTTCCTCTCTTAGGCCATGAAGGACACCTTCCCTATTTAACTGATTAGGGTCTCTCTAGTATTCCTATGGGTGGGCAGTAATACAAAATATTTGGGCCTGCATAATACATCTGGACAAAGCTGGAATATTTCAGATCTGAGTACACGAGCTAGGGTTTGTTAGTTTGTTGGCTTAAAATTCTAGTAATGCTACTATAGGGCTTACACCAATGACTCCCAACCTTTTGGGCACCAGGGACCAATTCTGTGGAGAGAAGTTTTTCTGCAGACCAGAGGGAGCGTGGGGTTTTTTTTGTGTGTGTGTGCCGCCTACATCTTGCGGATGGGGCTTCACTTGTTTGCATGGCCCGGTTTCTGGCATGCCACAGACCAGTGCTGGTCCACAGACCAAGGGCTGGGGACACCTGATGTACAATATTCTGGTCTCATAAATTTTTCCCCAACATATGACAAGTCATGCTAGCAAATTTGGGTAGCACACCCATGCTTGTGGGTACCAGGAAAAAATGAGGCTAAGGGTCAAAGGTGATCCTGAGTGATGGATGCCCACCCAACTGCAGCAGTATTGGATTTTTGACCAATTTATTGGTAAAACATAATGTTATCAAAAATAACATTTCTGGAAAAAAAATCTATGAGCAAAAGCTGCTGAAGGTGGGCTAATGGTCAACATTGCAGAAATCTACGGCAACTACTTCCTGAAACTTATAAATTCAGGGAAACAGGAAATGACATGCATGAGAGGAAAACAAGGAATTGCACAATAAGTTTTGAGACTTAGCATGAATAGTTGGAAGTTTTAGTTCCCTTTGGTGTTTGCTGTGGAAGGAAATAAATCAAAAGGATGGAGACATACTATCTTCTTTCTCCAACCATCTCTCCAACATTCTGATGTTAAACTAATGGAAATTCTCCCTGCTACATATTGTTTTGCTATATTGGGATGCAAATGAGAGACAGATGTCAATATTTCAATAAATACATTTATGAAAGAAAAAATATGGCCCTGTACTTCTTTAAGACTTAAGAGGCTACTCCTTTGAGGTCCTTAGCTACAACCTTCTTGAGTTTCAAGGATCTGCGTAAGCATTAGCAATAGCTTTAGCAATAGCACTTAGACTTATATACCACTTCACAGTGCTTTACAGCTCTTTTTAAGCAGTTTACAGAGTCAGCATATTGCCCCCAACAATTTGGGTCCTCATTTTACCCACCTCAGAAGGATGGAAGGCTGAGTTAACATTGAGACAGTCAGAATCAAACTACCAAACTGCTGGCAGTCGGCAGTCAGCAGAATTAGTCCGCAGTACTGCATTCGAACCACTGTGCTACTAAGATTTTAATAAATAAATAATGTTATCACTTGGTCAAACTCACACACTCTCTTCTTAGTCAGCTGTAAATGTGGTCAATTTCATTTGCACACCTTATTCTGTGGAATCATTCATCAGTATTTTTAATGTAAAGACTATTGCATTTATTTTTCTATCAATTTTCCCTAACATCTTTTTTTAATTTATGCTATGTCAGTGCAAATGCTGAGCTTGGAACTTCAATGCAAAATATGAAGAAATGTGGAATGCAATGGACAGCCAAATTGCAATTTGCATAATAACCCAGGAAGTGCAAATGAGGTTAAGTTCATTTAATAAGAACAGAGAAAATAGTCTAACATTCTTAGCGTGAAAGCACATAGTTTCTTTACAGTAAGAATACGGTGAGAGTGTTAAGCATTAGCAGTGCTATTGAAATGTAATCACCCTGTGAGTCTGTGATCTAGTAATAGAATGATCATATACACAGGATATATGATGCTCTGCTGTAAATTGTGATCACTTCCCCAATTTTTAAATTAGTTAAATTAGATTTTTAAATTAATTAAATGAAGATAGATTAAATTTATCTAAATCTTGGGATAGAATTGAGAAGATAAAGCAAAGAGCAAAAACTAGTGTTTTATTAGGCCCTTATTAATCCAGGCTAATACAGTTCCAGTCCAATTAGTAAAAGTATAAGATGCATGAACCAGCATCAAAAACTATAGTCTAGTTGTCTGTAATGTGGTCAAGACCCTGTTTTCCCCTGGTATAGTCTGTGTGCTCTGAAGTCATTTCTTATTGCTCCATCACATATCCGTGTTCAGTCCTCTTGCCAGCTGGTTTGGTCTTCCCCTCCTGCCATTCAATATGGCAGCATTGCAGTAGCCTGCTCTTAGGAATTGTCCTATTTGGCTTGGCACAAGGACTCTGCTGGTATGCAAGTGGAGAGGAAAAAGAGTTGCAAATTCTTTGCAGCTGTTCAAACAACCCACTCACCTTCTTCTCCCCTTTCCATCCAAAGGGCCAGCTTACTCATGTAAAGCCAGCTGGCTGCTTGTTTTCCCTGAGTATTAGTGGTGCAAACAGGGTGGGTTGTTTATTAGTCTCCTTTCCAATCTTTTTGTGTAAAACTTGGTTTTGAGAAGTGCAAAGTTCAAAAACGGCAAGAAGGCTGGGTTCTCTTTTAATAGGAATGTGAAAGGCAGGGGTGGGATTCAATTTTTTTTAACAACCAGTTCTCTGGGCATGGCTTAGGTGGTGGGTGTGGCTTGGTGGTCATATGACTGGGTAGTCATGGCTTGGTGGACATGTTATTGGCTGGGTGTGGCCAACTCAGTATCACTCACATCAAGGCATGCATCTCCTTGCCTGGCCTCTCAAGACTGTGGGGATGCTGCAACAGTTGTAAGTGTGAAAAATGGTCATAAGTCACTTTTTTCAGTGCCATTGTAACTTTGAATGGTCACTCCACACAAGCAATGTACTACCAAAGGAGGGGGGAAAGAATTCCAGAGAAGTTCCTGAGACAGGAAGTCTAGTCCTGCCAAGAATGTAATAAGGAGAGGCAGTTTCTGTAAGCAACACCAGAATGTTTCCTTCCTGCCTTTCTTACAGGATTAGGCCAGTAATTTCTTCTAACAACCAGTTCACTGCTTAGAATGTTAAAAACCAGTTCTAGCAAATAGGTGTGAACTGGTAGAATCCCACCCCTGGTGAAGGGCCATCAAGCCAGGTTAGATCTTGATTTATTTTTTTCAGATGCCTACTAATTAGCAGGCTGATTAAGTCTACAAGAGGCAAAGCATGATGCTTTGCATAACTAGGGCCAAAAAAAATCCCTAGTTTTAAATTTAGAAAGCAACTACATAGTGTTCCTAATGCTGACATGTGACTACTCAGAAAGCCAGTATTCTCCCATCACTCTATCAACCCTCTTGTTCAGATCTTGGTTTTAAAATTTGTACTGTGGAGGTGCACTCCTTGCTGCTGTAAATTGTGTCAAGAGCCCTAGAGCAGGAAAGTAACAAATGAATTGTGAAAAGCAGAAAATGTCACTCCTGCAATTAGTATTTTCTTTTTACTAAAAATGAATACTTTGGAAACAAGAACCCATATAGGCACCTGAGCTTTTGCCAACTTTGATTCTAAATATCAATGACTTCATGCCTGGAAACCCAATTACAGATCCTCCTGGTGCACATAACATAGATTGAATTGTAGACCCAATTTACGGCTGGGACCATGCCAAGTTATACTGTGGCTCCTTCAGCCATTATTATTTGTGCATCGTGGTGTATGGCTTCCCATGTTACATGAGATCTATGGCTAGGCCACTTTATAATCTAGTCAACTGTGCACCACAGGGTTTGGTCAAGGAATCTATTCAGCCAATTTTGCATTCTGGCTGGATAATTTGACAACCTGTGTTTGTCTGCTTCTCACTTGGTTTTGACATTAGAAATGATAGCAGGCACTTGAGAAAGCTCAAGGATTCCCAAAATGTTATCCATGTTTTTCAAGGAAACTGTTCCAACAGTGCCTCGGTCACATATTGTGCTGTTCTTCTGCTCTTTCTCTACAGTAGGTCAGACAAAAAGACAGATAGACAGTGAGAAAATATGGGAAGGTTACAACTGGATAACAACATCTGGAATTGCCATAAAATTTTCCAAATCGGGCATGCTTGACAGCTCAGGGAGCAATTTTTCTCTTTCCCTTTCCAATAATTCCCTATTTTTCCTATAATTTGATTCCAGTAACACATTAAAAATCGATTATATAAATATATAGTTAAAAAGTGAGGCTTCTAATAGCAATCTGCATGCAGATACTTAACCATGTGATCTAGTTTCCTTTCCCCCAGTTGGAAACCAGTCTGTCTTCTTTAGACAGAAAGAAGCAATCTTCTGCAAGGAACCATTGGCCATTCTTGAAGAGCTGTTAGAAATATCATAGCTTCACCACTGTCTGGATATATACTGTTCTGTCACGGGAACAGATCTGACTCGAGACCAGTGTGAATTCAGCTCTTTATTTGCTCTCAGTAACTTCAACAAAACCAGAGCCACGGCAGCCTCTTTTATAGCAGCTGCTCGCGGCTCGCAGCCAATGACGGTTCCTTAAACTTCCTGCCGTCAGGCGGACTAATTACAAACAGTATTCAAGTATTCAGGATGGACCAATCAATAGGCAGCATTGGCGGACCAATCATAATGCAGTATTACAAGTGTGCAAATATATAACTATACCACCTCAGTTTCCTTTAGGCCTCTTATTCAGTGGATTTATAGAAGAAATCTGTTTAGTTTCCTACAACACATTGCTTTGATATACTTGGTGAAGAACTACTGTGTTAACTAAAGGTTATTTTCCCCCAAATTTAATTGCTACACTAAACCATAACAGGGCATCTAAAAAAAATACAAGAAAAGATTTGTGGACCAAAATATAATGATTAAGCATTCTGTCAGCCTTCAAGATTTTGTCCCTTTGCTTTGCATCTTTCAGCTGTCATAAGTAATGGGGGAAGGAGAGGGGATATGGTTATGGAAAGTGAGCTGGAGGTGTTACAAAACAGAACTGTATAAGTTGTGGGGGGGAAGGTTCTTGCTTAGGCTTCTAGCCTATGCTATGCGCAGCTGCAACTCTGTATCAAAATATGTCAAGGTCAACGGACAGAGGCCTCATCACCACCTGGATGATATACACAACTTTTAATGATGATATACACAACTTTTAATTGGATGAGCCAATTGAACTATTGGGGGCGGGAACATTGCCATCTCTTTGTATATGTGATTTACACGCCCATTTTCTCAGATTCAGAATTCTTTTGTTGCTACCACTTGATTTCCAGTAAAAGATATTTTTTTCTCTAACTAATGGAGTCTAAGTATTTCTATCTTGGATTTTGAATGGAGCACCAGCTGACACATTCTGTCTTTTCTGCAGAAATGAAAGCCTGCCATCCTTTGGTTGTTCTAGCCCATAAAGTTTATTTTAGAGAGTTTCTGAAAAACAAACACACACAGAAAAGATCCTGCCCAAAAACAATGCATTAGTTCTATTTCTGTTGGGATTGCTCACATTATGCCAAGGACAACTCCAGTACAGTTGTCTTTCTTTAAGTGATGCTTTGGCAGACTGTATCTTTTCTATCCTGGGAGAAATAGAAATGTGGATCCATCAAAAAAAAGCCTCATCGTCTCCACTTATAGTAATGGAGTGTTGATTGCCAAAAAAATCACATCATACCTTACGAACATTGAGCTTTGGTCAACCCCTCTTGCATTTACAGCTATGAAATTAAGTGAAATGAATGGACCAAGTCTCAGAATGGTTTTGGGTTATGATACCTCAGCACAGCAACATTGTGTTATGTAAAGTGGTTTGTTATCAGCAGTGTTTGCTTTTCTGTTTACATATGATAATATTGTAAGCTGCTCTGCCAGACAATGGTTAGAATGATATGTAAGTTTAGTTTATAGTAAAAATACAGGGTATGTGTGTTTCTTTTAATGTGAAAAGAATAGTGTGAGACAAAAACTTTTGCCTAGTGCTGATTGACTGGCATCTATGACAGGTGAAACTGGATGCTCTACTATTTTTTAAATAGATTTGCATCTTTAGAAAAAGAAGGGGGAGGAAATTTCAAGTGTGAATGATGAGGAACAAGTTATGAGGAGGAACTTAAAACACTTTTTTAGACAATGTACCAGAATCATGGTGGAAAGAAAGTGAAGCCACTATTTATAGTCCAAAAGCTGACAGTCCCATACATTGAACAAGCACAGCATGGAGACAGACATTATCCTGTAGAAGCAAAAACAATTTCAGCCAGAGTTCATTTTAAATTTGTAAACATGTAGGAGAAATGCTAAGCCAGGAAGCTTCAAGAATGGTTGTAAGGATCAATGTGATCCTGCTACTGGGTTTAGAATAATAAGAGTATTATATTTGCACAAGGATGAAATGGCCTACATTAATCCCAGGAATTAATTTTTTCCAAAGACAAGAAAATCTTTCTAATCTGTCGTCTCTCCTCTTCACCACTGCCAAACAAATCCATAAAATTTCTCCATCAGCTTTCTTGCTGCTTAAGAAGAGTCTGGCAAGGGAAATCACACAGAGTCATGTGGCAGGAAATGGTCCCTTAGTCCCTTAGTCCAGATATTTACTGCATATGCATTTATTGATCTTCTTAATGTTGAAATGGTTGACTATATCGATTCTCCAAATACAAGCACTGAAAGAAGTGTATGCACTTGGAGATTAGAACCCTGTTGGCCTTTCACAACTTGGCAGTGTACCCAGGCCTGGGGCTTCAAATTCACTAAGGGGCCTGTTTCTTGGTTTTCCTATTAATTGCTTAATTGGTTTATTATCTCAGTTGCTGTATGCATTTATTTTTGAATGCTTTTATTGTTTTAATCATTTTAACTGTTTTATAGTTTTAGAACTGTAAGCTTCCCAGAGTCACTTGACCAAGATGGGCAGCTATATAAATTGAATAAAAAAATATACTCCACATTATTAGGGAGGGGATATTATTCAAATTGTTGCCCATAGTGTTACAAGATTATGGGCAACTGTAATCTAGATAGGGATTATCTTTCTCAGGAGCCATGGAGAATTCTGCCTCTTCTTCCAGAAATTAGACATGTGGTTTGAAATAGACCACATTCTTTGAGATTGGAACTATGTCTGGTGTTGGACATAGTCGGTCTTATGACTCCTATATCAAATTGTACTGTTAACTACTTCTGGAAGCCATGCTGGGGGTTGGAAAAAGGAATGAAGGGGAAAATATAAAGAATCAGGCTCTCTTTTCCCCCCACCTCTTTAAACATTTAGAGTTTGTTGAACGTTTAAATATGGAAAAAGAGCATAGAAAAGGGCAATGAGATGCGGCATTTCAACTCCATCTCTTCAGCATTTCTGCTCCATCTATATTTGCTCTGCTCTTTTGGTCTGCAGCGAGGAGAGGTTTAGGGACTTAAAGAGCTCCTTTAAGAACTGCAAAACAAAACAAAAACAAAAACAAAATTCATGGGATAGTCTTATCAGTTTTCTGCACTCTTCCTGGCAATGATACATTATGAAACCTGTGCACAAAATGCATTGTTTTAAAATGTAGGATTGGTAAAAATGTCTCATTTGAAAGTTCCTTGTAATTAATGTCAATCCATTCAGAAGCCAGGATACATTTTCTGATTATGGTATGCCAGATACTTCATAATTGACTTAACCTGTATCTCCATATTTCACTAAGTAGTGGGGTTTTTCTTAGCTTTTTTATCCTAGTTCTCCAAAAACATTCCCATCATTTGCTAAGAACTATAATCAGTGAGTGTTTTTGTATGACAGCCACCTCACTGACCTTGGCTGATCTTGTAAAAATTAAGGAGACTCTGCTTTTGTTAACACTTGGATGGAAAAACCACCAGAAATCCCATAGCGGTAGGCTAGACTGAAACATTAAATAAATAATGGGAAGCACATCAAGCAACTGGTTGTTACAATTTTTAATGACTGTGTTTATTTGTTGGATACATAATTTTCCCTTTCCTTCTGTAGTTTGTAATGGAATGTATGTGGATGAGCCTGGGAAAAGAGATGCTTCCCCAAAAAATGATCAGACAGGAGTGGCAGGAATTCCCAAATGGTTTAACAGTCAAAGAAAGAAACTTAGGAAGGACCCACCCTAATGGATCAAGGATTTAAAAGTGGCAGTGGGAGATTTAAACTTTTAGTCTTGCAAGAGTCTGTTAATGTAACTGGACAATAAAGTATACTTCATTAATCTAGTAGTCCTATTAATGGTGCGAGATGGGTTCTAGGCAGTATCCATAGCTCCCCTTTCTCTTCTTTTTCTTCACTACAACACAACCCTGCTGTCAGCGTTCCAGCAAAACCAGATCCCAAACAGCAACTCCACGGCAGGCATTTTCTCAAAGTTTCTTTTTATTGGAAAAGTCATACTGGCACATCTGGGAAAATGCCAATCTGAGAATTCCAGGTTTTCTCTCAGTAAATCAAAATCCAAAATCCAACCCCTGCATCCATCAGTCCGTCACATGGCCCAATCGCCATCTGCCCCAACAAGAGACATCCCTTCAACCACTCCTCCTCCAGGTGCAGCAGGAATAACATTCATTACCTTGACTGAATAGAACAATGCTATTATGTCTAATTAGTAACACTCTAAAAATCCCCCCTCCCAATTTCCCAAGCACAGGAATATGGTATCTTGGAAGTTTTTGGTATTAATATGGTAGGTTAGATAGAGAGGATGTCTGGTCCAAAATCACCCAATGAGTTTCCATGTTTGAAGGTGGACTCGCACTTACATCTTTTGTTCCAGTTTAGCACCTGAAACAATAATAGTGAAGTACATGTAATGATGGAGCCCAAAATTTAGGTTGCTAATTGAAAAAATTGTTAAGTGAGTTTTGCCCCATTTTATGACTTTCCTTGCCACATTTGTTAAATGAATCACTGCATTTGTCAAGTTAGTAAACTGGTTGTTAAGTGGATCTGGCTTCCCTGTTGACTTTGCTTGTCAGAAGGTCGCAAAAGGGGATTGCGTGACTCTGGGACACTGCAACCGTCATAAATGTGAGTCAGTTGTCAAACATCTGAATGTAAATCATGTGACCATGGAGATGCTGCATCAGTCATAAGTGTGATAAACAGTCATGTCAGTGTTTTTCCAGTGCCATTGCAACTTTGAACAGTCACGAACTGTTGTAACTTGAGGACTATCTCTATGTCCATTAAAAAAAACAAGTAAAGCCTGAAGTAGCCACCTGACAAATTAATCACATGGAAGAGATTTCAGTGGTGCAGTGGTTAGAGTGCAGTACTGCAAACTACTTCTGCTGATAGCCATTGCAATTTGGCAGATCGAATCCCACCAGGCTCAAGGTTGACTCAGCCTTCCATCCTTCTGAGATGGGTAAAATGAGGACCCAAACTGTTGGGGGCAATATGCTCTAAAACTGCTTAGAGAGGGCTCTAAAGCACTATAAAGTGGTATATAAGTCTAAATGCTATTGCTATTGCTATCTCTTTGCAGCACTGAAGATGCCATTGTTGGATACCTCCTGACAAGAGGAAGCATCTTTGAAAGAAGCCAGTGCAGTGATTAGAATATTAAAACTTAAGACAAAAGATTTGGGTTCAACCCATCCTTAGCAATGAAGGTGGGGTAACCCAACCTCAAAGGACTTTTGTGAGGATAAAATTGGAGTGAGACTATGGAGTGCATCACCTTACCTTCTGGAAGATATAAATGCAACAAACATAGTTTCAGGTTCAGAAGTCAGGCAACAATCTTGTAGTAAAAAGACATTCAATCTGAATCTTTGCCTGGACAACCTATTTGGGCTATTCAGCCTTCTTTCTTTTTTTTTCAATTCTGATCAGGGAAATACAAAATAAGCTGAACATGGAGCATTTCTGCACAGGAAACAGACTAGCAGCTGCTGGACTTGGAGGAAATAGAAAAGTATGATGGAACTAAGAAACTATGTGGAAGATCCCCTTCAGAGTAAATAGGTTGTAAGTACAGACAATTCCCATTCCTTAGTCCGTACTCTCCAAGGAACCTGTGAGTTTCATATTTCAGCAATGAAAGTGATAGGGTAAGCAAGCAAATTTAGTTAAGATTGAAAAAGTTAGGGGTCCGGGGATGTCATTTTTGTATACCCTCTAAAGTCCTGTACACCCACATTGGACTGTTCCTATTCTGAGTACAATTAGTCTCACAACTTTACACTTTTGTTCAAAATGAGCAAGAGTCATATTGGTAGGATTAGTGTATAATTTGGTTAAATTACAGGTCAGGAAGTCTCAGTACAGACAGATCATTGTAAAACAGCCTGGCTCCAGGTTGGCAAAGGGATACAAGAAGGTTGGGCACTCTTCCCTTATTTATTCACCCAATATGCTGAATTTATATTGAGAGAAGTTAGACAGGAAGAATATGAGCATAGTTTTGAAACTGCAGGAAGAAACATCAGTAACCTGTACTAAGCTGGTGACATTATTTTTACAGCAAGAAATGCAAAGGATCAGCAAGTTCAAGTAATAAAAATTAAACAAATGAAATGGGACTAAAATTAAATATAAATACAACTAAACTAATGACTACAGGGAGAACAACCAACCTTAGAATTGCAGTTTGAGGTGCCCCAGAATTCCACTAGTAACACCACCGCCATGCAAGCTGCATTGCCAGTTGGCTTCCAAGTGCGATTCCAAGTCGGGTATCCCCTTTAAAGCCTTCATGATGAGGGACCAGCTGAACCTGAGGAACCATCTTGGCCTAACTATTTCAACCTATCTTACCTAGGCAGTCAGGAAACATTGCAGATCCCATCAGTTAAAGTAATTTGACTGATGGGATCTTGGAAAAGAGCCTTATCCCTGTACTTTGGAACATCTTAACCCTAGAGAGGAGGTGGCCCTTTTGGACTTCTGGAAGATGTCAAGACTTGGCTCTGCCAATTGATAGTTGATATTCAACTCTAAGGATGCTTGGTAGCTTTGGGGAATTTCTTCCACCTCTTAACTTTCTAACATTTTAATTTCAAACTTTGTTCTTAATTCTTCTTTTAGCTCTGTTTTTAATTATGTTTCTTAAACCCCTATACATTTGTTCTTGTAAAGCACTCAGTCACTGAGATGAGATGGGTGGTATGGAAATTTGATAAATAAATAATGAAGATATCAAAATGGGGGATAGTTTCTGCTTTTTAGGATCAACTATTGACAGTAAAGGAACTAGTAGTCAACAAATACACTGCAGACTAGCACTTGGAAGAGTATGCATGAAGGCCTTGAAAAAGATATTCAAATGCTATGATATGTCTGCAACTACAAAGACCAGAATAGTACCAGCTATGATAGTCCCTTGACACTCTATGGAAGGGAAAGGTGGATTTTATAAAAAAGAGAAAAGGAAATCCTTTGAATTTTGATGTTGGCGAAAACTCCTGAGAATACTGTGGGCACTCAAAGAAAACAAAACAATCCAATGAATTATAAAATAAACCAAACCCAAGTTCTCACTCAATGTACAACTGACCAGACTCAACTGCTCTTAGTTCAGATCCATTATGTGAAGATTCAGCTCTCCAGAAAAGGCTCTAATGCTGGGAAAGGTGGAAGGAAAGAGGAGTGCAACTAGCAGCAAAGTGAGTGGATTCAGTGGCAATAAATGCACCACTTGATCTGAAAGAGCAGATTAAGATTAGATAAATCTAAGAATCTCCATGTGTCCGGAGATTTTAATTGTTGGTTTTAATTTATTTATGTTTTAATGTATATGTATGGATACATTTTTACAGCTGCAAGCTTTCCAGAGTTACCCTATGGTAAGATGGGTGGCTAATAAATTTTATATATAAATAAATAAATAGTAGGTAGGTAGGTAGATGGAGGGAGGGAAGGAGAGAGAGAGAGAGAAAGAAAGACAGAGACTGAGTCAGACAGATGGTTTGTCATGAAGAAAACCTGTCTAAGGGGTTATTGGTGGAAACAACTTGATGGCATATAATCAATCAATTAATCAAATGCATATTCATTACATGTAGATAAAGTAAAATAAAATCAAATTTAGTTTTATTCCTAGACCATTTCAAGGCTTTTTTAGAAGTATATTTCTTAGCAAGTGTTCTAAGAGGGAAAGTTATTCCTCAATTTGAAAAAGGTGGTATACTTTTCTTCTAGCTCCTACAAAGTATACTTGATGGGCAGAATATATAAGCCGCCATGTTGTTCTTTATAAGTGATAGATAGATCTCTGATTTTAATCCAAGACCAGGAATGTGAAAAGAAAGCAGCAAAATACATCAAAGCAAGCCAGAGAATAATTCACCTTCACTAGGTCATGGGATCATTTGTAAGCTTTCAGGAAAACTGAAAAACAAATCTTTTTCACTCTATTAGCTTACCAGTTTGATCATGATTAATATTCTACACTGCATTTAACAAAGATAATGTTGAATACACGTCAACACTTCAGTTGGCTGTCAGTTAAAACTTGCGGTGAGGTTTTCATGAAATCAGATTGATGGAGAAAATGTCTATAGTCCCTCCTAGGGCTGACTAACATTCAGTTTCTTTTTTAGAACTTCCTTTCTGATAAATTCCTCATTAAGCAGTGCTAGTTAAAAACAGCTGCCTACTTTTGACATGCGGTTATTTCTTTCCTGCCCTGTGGAGCTTTAGTATTTAGTATTTAAGAATTGGACTGGCAGTCTGAAAGAAATCTTCCACCATAAATTGATCTGAAATCTGCAGGTGACATAAAACCTATTTCCCCAACTCCTGTTCCTTGACTTTTTGTAGCCAATAGAATGAGAAGAAAAATTGTAAAAAAAAAAGTGATTCTTGTTTTTCCTATCACATGTGAGATTAGAAATCCCCTAAGAAAAATACTAAATGACATGTGATTCCATTCAGGAAAATGAGTTAAAGGAAGTATCGCATCAGCAGAAAGAAAGAAAGAAAAAAATCAAGAAAATGTTTGTATTGATGCATTCTTAGAAATAAATTAATGCAATGTATAGTATATAATTTTAATTTGTAGTGAATCCCACTCAGCAAAGTTGGTTAGCTTACAAGGACTAAGTACAAGAATGAAACATTAAACCATTAGTAAAGTACAATAAAAAAAATAAGTTCAGTAAGTTCATAAATACCAGGAGATGGGGGGAAAAAAAATCTCTTGACCAGTTGCATAGCATAGTACACACCACAATGGATACACACCAATCCTATTCTTAATGCCTAAAATAAAAGGCAGGCTTTTCTTCAAGGCTGTTTTGAAGGACAGCAGGATCCTTCCATGCATTCAGTAATACGACAATGATAATATCCTTCTGGTTTTCACAAGATAGCATTGCTAATAGATGGGACCCAAAGCCTATCTATCAAATCTCATAGGATGAGCAGAGACAGTTGGAGAATAGACAGGTCCTTAAATAATTAAGTTCCATGAAAGAACCAGCACCTTACACTGCACCCAGAAGCCTATTGGCCAGCAGTGTTTCTTGGGTAATAGTGGTATTTATTTATTTTTTAAATTTATCTATCATCAATATCCTCAATAGGCAACTCTGGGCATTGCCCAGGCATACCAAGGTATTCCCATTACTAAAAGCCCTGGTTGGTGGTTAGAATGCAGTATTGCAGGCAAACTCTGCCCAGAGTCTGGGGTTCGATCCTCACAGGGCTTGAGATTGACTCAGCATTCCACCCTTCGGAGATTGGTAAAATGAGATTGTTGGGGATAATATGCTGACATTGTAAAGAGTGCTATAAAATCTATGGAGCAGTATCTAAGTGCTATTGCTATTGCTACTATATGTGTGCCACTGTATTCTGAGCAGTTACAGCTTCCAAGTGTTTTCAAGGGCAGCTTCATGTACAGTGCCTGAAGTGGCATAAAAGCACTTGCTCTACACACACACACACACACACACACACACACACACACACACACCATAGTAGCAATAGCACCATTACATTTCCTGCTGTAATGTATTTGATATTTGAATAATGGCTGAATAATATTAACTTGCACAAGCAAATTAATTCTTTTGATAGGTAAAGTAGAGAACTAATGCTAAATTTTCTATTTTGTGGAGTCCTCCATAACATCAAGATATATATCCATTTTATGTTTCCCAATTATTTCAATGACTCGTCACTCACCAGAAAGAAGTATAGATAGAATTTCAACAATAGGTAGCTTGGGTAGGAGGTGGGTAACTGGATATACCAGAAAAAGAATTAAGTTACTTCCAGCTACTTTTTTTAATTATTCAAGGTGTGTCATCTGATGTTTTGTGAAAGGAAGAAAGTCCTTCCTTTTGATCTTTTCTCTTTATGCCCAAAATGTTCTTCGAAGGCAAACACACACAGCTTCTGAACTATAATATAGAAAAAAGAATGCGTTTGATTCCAATTCCTCTCTCATATTTTATCCAGTCAAGGTTTGTGATCCTCCATTTCTATTATCGGCCAGGCATATTGTATAATGACTTCTTCCATCAGTGCAGACTTCATTTATGGCTTTGCGCATTGGTTTTGAGGAACTTTTGTCAAAAAGACTGTTTCTCCTAATCATAATATTATGGTTTTGCTTTGCTGATGGCACTTCATACAAAGAGCATACAAGGGTCCCAAATGGATGCTGAACCAGAAATGTAATCCCTGGACACACCTATATGTTCATTACGCTTCAGCAGAATGGAACTTAATATTCTGCATTCAGCAGTAGCTGCTGCACGGAGAGGGGCTTATTTTGTTGAGTCAGTGCAAGATTGTACAAGTTTTGGTGAAAGACAAACCTCAACATAAATGGAGGTGTGTTGTTCCACAAGTGCTTACTTAGATACTTTATGTCTAACTCAAGGTTGATCAGTCAATCAAATCTTTATTGGGTCATAGACCAGCATGACAAATTCAAGATGTTTTTAAAAAAACACCAGGAAGATTGTAATTTCTTGAGAAATATTTGTTTTAATTTCATGGTCTGCCAGTACAAATTCTATTAGAGAACAAACAACAATATCACAAAGAGTCCACCAGCTTTCCTAGCATCCTTCAAAATTTTCATTTAGAGTAGCCTCTATGGATGTTAAAGGAGCCACTAAGGAAGTAAGTGGCATATTAATACTTTCTAAACAAACAAGCAAACATATTAGGACAAATGATATTTACAAAATCTAAATAAATTAGAGAAAATAACCAGAACAAGTTCAAGTTGGGAAATAGTGACCCAAGTTGTTTACATTAAGAACAGCAGAATTTCTTGTAAGAAACATTGCTTTATTTTAGCAATTGGTAAAGCAGAATAACTAGGATGTTGTTCACCATAATAATTTGAAATACTTTATTCAATCAAAACAAAACCTTAAGCTATGTTGTTTCAGTGTTTGGAGATGTGGGGCAGGGGTACTGCCTTGAAGCTTGCCTTGGAGGGCTGCTTTTACATTTTGTTGCCTAGATCCAGCCATGTTCCTACTTCTCTCAGCTTAGGCTACCAAGGATGATTGGGAGTTTGTGTGGAGCAACAAGCTTCCCACCAGCCCATAGTATAATGAAGAGTGAATCTGCATCTCAGACTCTTCTGTGGAGCAAAAAAACTAAGGCAGGACCTGTGTCTAAATCATTACAGGAGGATAAAGAATGGCTTCAATCAGTGTTTCTCAACCTTAACAACTTTAAGATGTGAAGACTTCAACTCCCCAGAATTCCCCCCTGCATGCACATCTTAAAACTGCCAATGTTAAGAAACATTAACCTCACTATATGACTACTGCTGGGAAGAATTTGGTTTGTGGTTGCTTGTCTTTGTGATGTAGCTCCCACCCCACATTAGTGATAGTATGTTAGGTCTTCATTTTAATTTAAGTTTTGTAACAGTCTAGTGGATGAGAAAAGCGAAAAGTGATAGAGGAATTGCCTCTGTTTTTTCCTTCAGATGCCCCCCCTCCTTTAAAATAAATGTCCCTGCTTATTTCGGACAACTAAGTCCTCCAGTTTGTAGAGTTTGTGTTCTAAGAATGAAAGCATAGCTAGGCTGCTGCTGGGCTATGTACATATTCAAGAAAACATTACCCATTCATTTAAAAAGAGCTTCATGTCTACCCCATATTTAAAAAGCACATTTTCTAACCAAGTCTCAAATGGCCAAGTCAAAAAGAAAACTGGAATAGTTTTCAACTAGTCAAAGGAACGTGGCTTGAGGATGGCTTCAAAGTAGGGGTGGGATTCTGGTGGTCCTGGTGGTCCTGGTCATAGAAAGGACACTAATTCACATTCAGGCCCTCAAATGGGTACTTCATGTTCAGAACCATCGACACTAGAATTCCAGGTGCATCATGAAGATGGCTTCATGTATACCTGCTCATCTTGGGACAGCTTTGGCAAGGAGAAGTCATCTTCATATTATTCTGCTTTAATATCTAACTTGTACTCCTACTGTGAACCAACGAGAAGAGGGAGGTAGCAGAAGGTTTGTGGGAAAGCTAAGATTTGCAGAAATACAAGAATGATAATGAAAAAAATATTAAAAGGGAAGGAAGCCAATACACTCCAATAATGATGGAGGATATTCAGTAGCTGTAATGTTCTATAGAGAATATGGAGGATGACTGTGACAGAAATATGCAGGAATTATTACCTAGGCAAAAGGGGCTGAATTTTTTTTTTAAGTCTGGATCAATCAGATAACATTTGGAAATGCCTCAGGTAACTGCTCCCCTAATTCCCTGTAGTATAAGAAGGAGGAGGAGGTACAGGACAATCAAATTTGCAAGATTCTGTTATTTCAGCCAGTCTCAATAACAATAGTGTTAGCCTTCCTGCTGAATTAATTTCCTGCTCTTGTCTACCCTAGTGGAACTGACAGATGCTGACCAATTTTGGAGGGAGGCTGAAAAACTGGGTGAGACAAGATGGAATCAGAGTTTCTTGGAAAGAACATGGCTGGCTGGCATTCTAAATATTAGAAGGACACTATTTCTACTTTGTTAATAACATAATTGGTGGGTTATGCCCAATTAATAAACAGTGATATAAGTTCAGCAGTGCAATGACCTGAAATAAATACTTTGCCTTTCATGCAAGAGAGACAGTCAGCAGGGTCCTGGGTAGACCGCTAGCAAATATCTGCCTACCCCCATGTCAGCAGCTGTCTGCTTGCATGGCACTAACCCAGATGCTATGTTATGCCTGCTGGCAACACTGAACACTGTATTCTAGCCATTTGAGTAAACACCACACTCCTGGGTAGGCAAGACACAGGCCAAATCATCTTTCTTAACATTTTGATTCATTTGTCTTTTTAAAGAACAGCAACAATTTTGCACTGCTAAAAACATATACATATGCATTAATTTAGCAATGCTTGCATATGGACAACTTGTACAGCACTAGATTAAATGGGATTTATTTCATTCAGAAGCAGATCGGTGTTAGGGTGGGAGAGTTTTGCACTTTTCTTTGAAGCAGAGGAGAAGCTGAGGGCAGCATTAACATCACAATATTGCGGTGACATCACTGGACAGGCCCACAAACAAAAGAAATTGGAAAGAAGCTAGGTTTGGGCTAACTCTAAACAAACCAGGAGTCTGTGGGACTGCGCACACCAAGCCTTGTTCCCTTTTCCCATTTCATGCATGTGTGACATGTGGGGAAAAAAAGACAGGACTATAATCACGCAATAATACCCATCATCTTGACCTTTTGACACTCTACCATGCTTTTGCCTTCAGTCATGATTTCCTCGTTTCAAACAAAAATCAAGATTTTTTTTAAAATACTTTTTTTTTTTAGTCATTCTTCAACCTTCCGGAGAGTCTTCCTTCCTGCTTTTGAGACATCTGTTTTCTACATCAAACTGCTCACTCTATAGTATGCACTTTAGACAGATACTTTTTTTTTTCCACTCATCATTCGCTCATCATTTTTCATGTGTATGTGTGTGTACAGTATCTATACATAACCCTCATGCAGACACCCACATTTCAAAAAACGGAACTACTATATCATCTAAATCAAGACAAAATTTTAAATTACTCTGAAATAAGGAGTGAAAGGTTCCCAATAGAACCAGCATTAGAACAATGATTCTTTCCCATGATGACTGGATTTTATGAGGTCCGGAAAAAAAAACCCAGAAGAAACATGGAGCATCAAACAGAAGGACACTAATATGATGATAGATCCATAAATGATAAAAACACAGGGTTGGAAGATCTTCTAGTCTACCCTTCTGCTCAGTACAGATCCCCCACCATCTATCAGCATCTCTGGTAGATGACCATTGAGCCTCTGTTCAAAATCTCTAGCAGAGGTAGTGGCTGAATAAACAAAGATAGGAAATCCACAGAAAATACCAAAGATGGAATAGTTGTGGGTGGCAACCACTAAGGCACTCCTTCAGCCTCTGAGTTGGCTGAACTAAACACAGAAATTAAACAATAATCCAGACTGCCAATCTGACAGTTCTCTAAAGATTGCATGCAAGTATACAAGTGAGCTGCAAGGATTGATTGTTTTTATTTCCATTAGAAGTTAAATTTTGAATCCAAGTCTGCCCTTAAACATATCTGTGGATTCAGTTTGTAATAACAAGGAAGGTTTAAAAAGACTTAAGCAAAGTCTCTGATTTCCTCCACTTCTTTAGGATTACAAAGACTAGGAGAATGTTGGGTGGTTCTCCTTTAATTGTTCTTTGGAGGATAACAATAGTCAAGATTTCAGCTAAGCACCTCCTTTTTTCTCCAGGTCTGCAAAGAACATTTCCCATAATCAGATGTTTCCGCCTAATGTAGCTTCCCTTTTCACCACCTGGTCACTGATGCATTCATGTGCATGTTGAAAAGTATGCAACAAGAGATCTAAGAAAGAGGTAGACCACAGATAATATGGCAAAAACTCCCTAGCCTGTTAGCCCTCCTTCCGCCATTTTTTAAACTATCACTTTTTTAGAGTATTATTTCTCCGTAGAACATATTTTCCTTTTGTTATTTATTTATTCAGTTTCTACAGCTGTCCATTTGTATTCTGTCCCTGTCTGGAATAGAAAGGTATATCTTAGGAAAGAAAAGTTAATTGAGAGTAGTTAAATCCCTATGGATAAAGAGATGGATGGATTGATGTATAATTTTCCTAGCAGGGTTCTTGTGTGTTAAAAGCTACATGACATGCAAAAATGCTGCAGAAGAAGTTGTTCTGGAGGGCAGGGCATGGAACTTTCCTGCTCAAAGGCAGCAGTGGTGAGACAGGTATATTGGGAATGGACTCCATAAAGTGTACAATAACTTCCCAAGACTTTGTCAACACACTAACACAGACATTGATGGACATATCTTGTTCATCTGTTGTATAGAGTTCTGCAGGTGGTCTTCACATGTTATGAAAGCATTTCAATAAAATATATAAATGCACTACATAAAATATAATAATTCAACATTTAATCTATTAACACAGTCCACTTTATATTGATCTACATAATAGCTACATAAAAAAATAATAAAACCCTCTCCTAATAGCAAGAGAAGTTTGCAGCATCACAGTCTAACAATAGGCAATCCTTGACTTATGACTACAATTGAGTCCAAAATTTCTATTGCTAAGTGAAATGGTTGTTAAGTGAATTTTGCCCCATTTATAACTTTCTTGCCATGGTCATTAAGCAAATCACTGCAATTATTAGTAGCCATGTTACCAACTTAAGAATTGCAGTGATTCGCTTAACCTGAAGTGAATCTGGCTTCTCCATTGACTTTGCTTGTCAGAAGGCTGCAAAAGGGGATCATGTGACCCAGGGGTGGGATTCAATTTTTTAACAACCGATTCTGTGGGCACGGCTTAGTTGATGGGCATGGCTTGGTGGTCATGTTATTGGCTGGATATGGCCAACTCAATATCACTCACATTGAGGCACACATTTTCTCGCCTGGCCTCTCATGATTGTGGGGATGCTGCAACAATGTAAGTGTGAAAAAGGGTCATAAGTCACTTTTTTCAGTGCCATTGTAACTTTGAATGGTCACTCCACACAAGCAAAGTACCAGCAAAGGAGGGGGAAAAAACTCCAGAGAAGTTCCAGAGACAGGAAGTCTAGTCCTGCCAAGAACATAATAAGGGTTATCGGAAAGGCAGTTTCTGTAAGCAACACCAGAATGTTTCCTTCCTGCTTTCCTTACAGGATTAGGCCAGTAATTTCTTCTAACAACCGGTTCTCCAAACTGCTTAGAATGTTAACAACCGGTTCTAGCGAATAGGTGCGAACCTGTAGAATCCCACCCCTGATGTGACCCCAGGACATTGCAACCATCATAAATATGAGTCAATTGTCAAGCATTTGAAATTTGATCATGTGACCATGGGGATACTTCAATGGTCAAAAGTGTGAAAAATGGTCATAAATCACTTTTTTCAGTGCCACTGTAAGTTGAAAAGAAATGAACTGTTGTAAATCGAGGATTTCCTGTTATCCCATGTTGAGTAAAAACTTTATTACCATTTATTAATCATTTATTATTACATTTACACCCACTGCACACTCACTGCCTTCCATCATCAACTATTTCTGGGAGGCAGAGAATTTCGGAGCCAATGGCATTTCCTGTATCAGGCCATTTCCAGAAGGTTAGGGTCACATCATGAGAACACAGCTCCAAAGTCTCCAATAAAATTGGCCAAGATGAACATTTCCTTTGTTTAAAGGGGAACCATTAAAAAATTTAAATGTGCGACCATCCAAAGTTAGATGGAAAACAAAGTAATTCCAGTTATCACCTTATGTCTTTAGCTGTATTACTAGCCAATAGTATTTAGCCAATACTATTTACTCTCCTTTTTATTATTTCCTCCACTTTACTGAAGTGTATAGCTAGCCAGTATTCTAAACTGCCAGTTGTTAAATTTTAGCCAAACCATATTGTTGCTTTACTCTTAGTAGTTGTTACAGAAATCAGATGTTTGCTTTTTCTGCCAAAATATCTGAATATGGATTGAATTAATCTATCCATTCTCCAATTATGAAAAAGGCAGTCAAATACTTTCATATTTCTTTAAGAGGATTGAGAAGGCCAAATGAGTGAGCTGAAAAAAGCAGAAGAATCCTAAAATCATGAAATGTAAGGCATTGTTCAGGAAGACTGAGTGCTTAGCATACATATAATGGTGGCAAATTCTAGTTCTACATCAGGAGTGTCAAACTCCCAGCCTGCAAGCTGGATGTGTCACACACTAGCCACACCCACGGCCAGTTTAACGAAGGGGGCGGGAAGTCACGATACATCACGTGACGACTCCGTGACGCAGCGAGTATGATACTCCTGATCTAAATGGATTAAGCAGCCAATTCTCATTTACATACAGTACTATTGATTTCTGGAGCTGAGGTGTTCTAGTCTTTTTCTTTCCTTGTTTTCTCACTGTCTCTTTTGAATGTGATGTATAAATGTTGTTTACTTCTATGTCCCTTTTGCTCATTTGTCTGAGTACCAAGCTTACAGCAGTTCCCTAATAATTTTGGGATTCAGCTTGGTCAAGGACTGTGATGGCGAACCTATGGCACACATGCCAGAAGTGGCATGCAGAGCCACTTCTGCCAGCACATGAGAGGTCACCTGGAAGAGCCCCACTGCGCATGCATGCATGTACCTCTGCCCAACAGCTGATTGTCGGGTATCTGGCACGCATGCGCAGGGGGTGGGGGTGAGCTGGAGACGTATGCATATGCACAGAGATACACAGCACACAGGGGTCTCGCGCACCTGTGCAAAGATGCACAGCACGTGTGGGGGTCACATTCACAGGGGGCATGAGGACCAGCATGCATTGCCTTCTGGGTGCTGGCACGACAGCACGCGCCCACAAGTGTGCGTGCACACAATTTTTGGCATGAAAGCCAAAAAAGGTTACCCACCACTGGTCTAGGATACTCACAGTTCCCTAGTTGAAACTATAGTTTTAAGTCTGTCCAATTAAGGAGTTTTCATCATATATTCTGACTGGCAATTGATATTCATGGATGCGCTCTGCTAGACTTCTGCCTGTCTGTCCTACGTAGTGGCTGTTACTGTTCTTACACTGTATGTTGTAGATGACTTGTGGTTTTTTTTCTATTCTTGAGCGGGGGACTAGGTTTTTTTGTTTACTTAAGGAAACAAAAAAACCAAAACACCTCTTTGTCTGCTATCAACATCCAGTTAAGCAGTGATTAACACCAGGATTAATGCCAAACCAATAATCAAGCAGTTAATAATCAAAGAACTACCTACTCAGCTAATCTATCAATAGCCCAATCAAGAAACTACTAAATCTAAATCTAATCTAAACAACAGTCCAATCAAGAAACTACTAAAAAGAAAACAACTTTCCCACCAACACTGACAAGACAAGCCACGGTATATAAACAGAGACCAAATCCCACTCCCGCCAGCACTGAAGATGTTACGTAGTTGGGTAATAAAATGTCTACAAGAAAACAACCAAGCTCAGAGAGCACTAAGGATTCCATAGTTCAACCGTAAACTACAAATATTCACCTCTATTGCAAACACTAAATCCCAGAGCCAAGAAATTCTACAAATGCATATTTTGTAACGTATGTGCTTGTGACACTACCAGAGAAATCATATTGGATATTACATTTAGGATGACCAATGCAAGTTATTCTTTGCCCCAGTCCAAGGAAGCTATAGTAAAAAAAAAATGATAATTGAAATAATAACAGCTAATTTATTTTCCAGGAAAAGCCATGAAAAGGGCTCATTCTCTCTCTACTAAGTCTTGGGAAAGTTCATTTCTTTCCATAAAGGGAACTAGTTCTGCATCAAAGAACCTATGAAATGTGAAAGGGCAAAGAGCTTATTTGAGAGAATTCAACACACTAGAGAATTCCCCTTGCTCAACAGATATAGCTTCAGCCTAAGTATGAAGAAGTATTTCAGTGAAACTGTTTATTATCATCCTTACACAAGCATATGCTATATTTGGCGTCAGTAACCACAGCTGTGAATCCTCTTGACCCACTGAAACTTGTAAAGTCTCATCATTGTTATCACCATTGTTACAGCCTCAACCCCTCACAGCTTAACCTCAAACTGTCTACCATGGACTTCACCCCATTTCTAAGAGGTCTTTAAAGGGGGCGTGCATAAACACACCAGCGTGCCTACAACCCCAGTCTTACTGTCCCCATTTGTCTGTATTTATTTCCTTTGTTCATGTTTATGTTCATATCTATACATGTTTCACAAACAAATAAATAAAATAAAGCAACTACCAGATCCTTGGCTGTCAACATCTCACTCTCTCATGCTGTCTTCTCCATAACTCTCACATGATGCAGCTGCTAAATAAAGTACTTCTTTTCTGCTTCTAACATGGCTGTAAAAGACATAAGAAATTGATCAGCAAAACAAGTTAGGACATAATCATTTGTATATCATGTCACAGCATTATCCTAAAAAAGAAAACCAAGTCACAAGTTACTAATTTTTTTAATCAAAATAAAACAAAATTACATAAAACATAATTACTTTCCCTCACCCTGCCCCATTGCTCTAGCAGTTTGCATGAAAACAGTGATGGTTTGTTAAAGATTGTAAAAATCAGAATGTCACCCTTTAATGAAATTGATTTTTTTGTTCTTTCTTGTAGAAAACATGTTTCAAAAGGTGTGAAAGCCCTTAGAACAGTGTAGGAGCTGTAAAGAAGTTGGGAAGATTTTGGGCTACTCCTGTTATGGTGGTCTCAACACTACCTAGAACTACAAGTATTGGGGATTTCTACAATTAGACCCAAACTCATTTGGCTAACTTCTATAGGAAACTGTTGGGCAGATGGATGGGTCATTTTCTAAGCAGTATTTCCATTCTGTCTTGGTCTGTGATCCTCAAGAACAAGCATCAGAACTAGCAGAAGTAGCAAAATGAAAGCAAAGTCTTTAAATTAATGGGGGGCTCATTGTAGAATACCTTATGCTACCAGACTTGAAATTCTAGAACTAGAAAACCTTGAATTATGCCGTCTTCAGTCTGATCTAAGTACAGTAAAATCATACATTGCAATGTCCTACCTATCAATGAATACTTCAGCTTCAACCATAACAACACAAGAGCACACAATAGATACAAACTCAAGGTTAACTGCACCAAACTTGATTGCAGGAAATACGACTTCAGCAACAGAGTGGTCAATGTCTGGAATACTCTACCTGACTCTGTAGTTTCTTCCCCAAACCCCAAAAACTTTAACCTTAGACTGTCTACTATTGACCTCACCCCTTTCCTAAGAGGTCTGTAGGGGGCGTGCATAAGCACACCAACGTGCCTACCGTCCCTGTCCTATTGTTTCTTTTATTTTTCTTATATGTACCCATTTCATGTATTCATAACTATATATATACTTATACTTATTATCTTGTAAACAATTGTTAAACCAAATAAATAAATAAATGCCTCGTTCTCTTTCATATGCCTCCCTCAGTCTTTGTCCAGGCAAATCACTACAAAGCATGCCGTATCAGCTTTCTCCTCCAGACCTCAGTTCTAGACAGCCATGAAATTTCTATTCACCAATTTATCTTTCAGGAATGCCATGTTTAAAGAATGTGTGTGCATATGTGGAGGCATGGTCCAAATCCTTGGAAGGTAGGTAGTCATCCTTCCCACCCTCTTCCTATAAAAGCTAGTTTACTTGTTGCCATTGTTCTTCCACCAGTCAGTCTCTCCCAGGCTGATAGATCAGTGATGGCTAACCTTTTCGGCACTGAGTGCCCAAAGTGCACGCATGCACCCCCCCCCCAAAATGCAATGTGCGTGTGTTTCCTGCGCATGCGCCCCCATGCATGTGCCCCACCCCTGTGCATGTGTAGCAGAGATCTGAAGACCAGCTGGCTGTCGGAAGGTGCACATATGCATGCATGGCAGAGCTAAACTGGGGCAACAGCTTGCACGCCCACAGAGAGGGCTCTGCGTGTCACCTCTGGCATGTGTGCCATAGGTTCACCATCACGGTGAAAGACCCTTCCCCATCAAAGTGATGCACATAGTAGTAAGCATTTTACTTATTCCATAGGTAAATAAGTTTTCCTGAGCTTATTCTTCAGCACGCCTCTGACTGAAATTGTAACTCAGATTTCAGATAAATGAGGGTAAACTCAAAAGTAAAAAAATATATGCTCTCAAATCAACTCCAACAGTTTACCTTCTTTTTTGGATAATAGCCAACCTAATTCACAGAATTTGAATAGACATGGAAAAAAACACAGAGGGAGGTTAACAGATTCTGTCAACCTCTACGATGTTTTATGGGTTCGCCGTCACAAATGCCTGTTATCACCCAAGTGACAGTATCCTTACTAGCATTTTACCTTGGCAGCACATATAGGATTCTACCACTTCTGTTCATGAGATAGCCCATGGACAACTCTTGTCATGTTATACAGACAAACAAATT
The DNA here is from genome assembly GCF_049901715.1 of Pseudonaja textilis. Taxonomy (NCBI): domain Eukaryota; kingdom Metazoa; phylum Chordata; class Lepidosauria; order Squamata; family Elapidae; genus Pseudonaja; species Pseudonaja textilis. The sequence goes on along the minus strand of NC_141990.1, from coordinate 261,048,628 downwards.
AATTCATCACACTTTGCGATACTCATGGTTTCCTTCCGTTTCCCTAGTCCCTGAGAAAATAAGCTCTTTCTTGCAAAACTGCTCCCATAAATTATATTGGTGTTATAGCTCAAGCATTGCTGCTGTTGCTGCTGCTGCCAGTCCTAGAAAAGTGCTTGATCTCATTTAACATGGTTCAAATATTTTAAGAAAGATCAAAAAGCTCAGGATCTTCCACTTCCCAGTCATGTGTAAAAAGGCGTCTTACACAATTTACAGATCATGGTTTACAAAATGTTAATCCTTTCTTATTATGAAACATTTTTAAGGTCTCATGATGCACAGTTCTGTTCTTTATTTGTAAATATTAAGAAACAAGCCTACACTTTTATTTTTTTAAAAAAGTATATGACGCAAATCTCTACATTTGGAAATAATTTACGCATCAAGAACAACTATTATTTTAACATATGTATTTACTATACAAGAGTTGTAAATTTCTCCATTCCAAAGGTTTCTAAGCAGTGAAAAATACAGGAATGACGAGGGAAAATACATCAATGCATTAATAGCTTTTTTGTAGATTTACACAAAGGTCATTAATTCCCTTCTGTTATTTCATGTCTGCTTGAAGGCACTGGGTGAGATCATCCAGCAGTTTAGCCTTCAGTATCATCACCCAGCTTTTCACCATTATTCCAGGTCTCACTGGAGATGCTGTCAAAGTCTTGGCTCAGTACCTGGAAGGTCTGGGTGAGTAAGAAGTCAACACTGAACCTTAACAAGATTGACTGCTTATACCTTGGAGTTCCCTTACCTTACTTAAAAGAGTCTATGACTTGGGGATACTCCTGGATTACTGGTTTCTACTGGATCAGTAAATGGAAACTATACCCAAGATGGCTTTTGTCCATTTCTGCCTGGTGTAGTAGTTGCAGTACCTGGATATGAGGAACTTGCCTTTGTTGTTCATGCCACTATCATTTTTCACTTAAATTACTGCCTTGCACTCTACCTGGAGCTACATTTAAAGACCGTCAGGAACCTTCAAGTGATATCAAAGCCCAAATGTGTATTGATAGTCAGAAAGATCCATATTATACCAATGCTACTGGCCAGGGGTGTCAAGCTGGTGGCCCGTAGGCTGGATGCACGACGGCATGCCCACCCCAGCTCCATGAAGAGAAAAAACATTGTGAAACGTCAAGTGATGTCAACTTTGGAAGCCATATTCCACGCTGCCACATAGCCACATAGTCGGAGGGGGTGATTTCAATTGAGTAGTTCTAAGTAGACAAAATAAAATTCTTTTCTTAGTTCAAGGTTATTAAGTGTGGTGCAGCAGAGAAAAAGTATCTTACACTGGGACAGATCATGATTGGTCCATGTTGGTGATGGGGGAAAAGGGGGTGGATTGTAGTTGGGACATTGTGGGAAATCCAGGAAACTTTTAGTTTTGAGATTCCACAGATGTGCCAGGTGCTTTTCTAAAAAGGGTACTTTTGAGATTATGCTTGTCTCGGAGTTACTGATTGGAATGGAGGTTTGCTGGAATGCTGAAACATGATGGCAATGTGACACTGCAAGTTTGACACCTGTGCTATAGGCCTTGCATTGACTCATTCATTCAGAAGTACAACTGAAATTCCTGGATTTACTCTATCCAGCTACTATTTTTCAGCCTCAAGTTACATACAGAGCTGCAAGTCTCCCAACCAACTCCCAAGTGTTCTTGGAGAAACAGAGGTTTATAACCCATTCTCAGAAGGCCATTGTCTTTGCTTCAAGTGTTAGTTTTCAGTTATGTTCCTCATCTGTAGCATTTGTTCTACCCATGATATTTAAACAGAAGTCTATCCTAGAAATTTTAGTCAAGACAAGGAAAGGCAGTCAGTCTACCGTTAGAAGAACAGGGCTGCCAAAACTCTACCAATATCAACCTAAGGAAACAATTGTTAGGATAATGATCTCTTTCATGTACGTTTCTGGATAAGTTGTATATTTTCTGTATTTCTTTTTGCCAGGCTACATTGATATCTAGATACTGTGTGCGCGCATAGATGTGAAAAGCACATGTGAAAATCACAGCAGTTTCTCTACCAGCACATTGGCAAACAAGCTTGCTTGCCAAGTTTCAATAATGCCTTAACTTCAAGCAATCACAGTCCCAAGCCTACACCTGGAAAAGAAGGTGGGTTGTTGTTTTTTAATTTCCAGCATTGGCTAATTGTAAAAAGTGAAAAGAAACATGTTGGGAGACTAATGAGCCTCCATTTAGATTAAATGAGAGCCAAAGGATGTTGATGCCCATAGAAAAGATGCTGCTCTAGCAAAGCAGTAATGTCTGTGGGAGAACAATCAAATGCAGACTCAGGCTAGGAGAAACCTCCAGAACTAATCAGCGAGTGAGCAATGACAGTCAAGCGTGAACTGCCATCATCTGCTAGGGCTCATTTGAATAGCACAGATCAGCAGTGGAGCTCAAGTTCAGAAGACAGCTGCCTGCCATTTGCAATTAGTATTAGCAGCATGGGAGGCAAGCTGGCTGGCTACTGAAGAAGTATTTTCTGGTGACTTGAAATCAAACTTGCTTGCTACTTTCCCTAACTACCGTTTCTTTGTCGTAACCCTTTTGCAAAGAGATGTTCCACACAAAATAAACTTTTTATGCAAAAAGGCAAGGTTTTGTTTCTTGAATTTAAACAAACAGGAAGGAAGCAATCGTTTTTAATTTTACACCTGCGATTGATTTGGGAACAAAATATCTCAAGGAAAAGGTATGCCTATAGACTGATGTTTGCACAATCCACTGTAGGCAGTAGTTAAACTCATCAGGATATATACTAGAGTATCAGTGGTGGGATTCAAAAAATTTTTACAACTGGTTCTGTGGGTGTGGCTTGGTGGGCGTGGTGTGGCTTGATGGGCATGGCAGAGGAAGGTTGCTGCAAAATCCCATTCCCTTCCCACTCCACTAATCTGCTTTCCACCTCCATTGTCTTGTGCAACAATAGAAGACCCTGCCAGCCAGCTGGGACTCAGAAGGCAGAGAATAGAGGGGGGTGGGGCCAGTCAGAGGCGGTATTCCCAAGGCGCAGCACAGATAGATGATAGAGGGTACCTACCCCTTTGGAAAATTACTGCTGTTGGTCTACAGTGCATAGGTGTCAACATAATGGGTGAAAGAAGCAAAGGATGAAAATGCATCAGAACACAACCTCCCTGAATTACATACTTGTGTTTGATGTTGGAAGTAACAAAATAACAAGTAACAAAGTAACAAGTAACAAAGGCTGGTGGTTGCATTGTGACCTCACATCACACCCCACATGGTTCTTTTCATCATCTTAGTTTGCTGTACTAGAGAGGCCAGACCAGTGGTGGGATTCAAAAAACTTTTAGTACCAGTTCTGTGGGCATGGCTTGGTGGGCATGGCAGGGGAAGGATATTGTAAAATATCCAGTCAGAGGTGAAATTTGCCAGTTCTCTGAACTACTCAAAATTTCTGCTACCATTTTTCCAGAACAGGTCAGAACCTGTTGAATACCACCTCTGTAGAGTATGAAGATAGCTTTGAAGAAAGAATGCAAGAACGGCTAAGTAATTGTCAGTTTAGGCCTGGGGATGAGAAAGAATCTCAGGGTAACCCCACTTTGATTCTGCTTGGTATAAGAGAGGGCAAAGAGATACTCTGTCAATGCTTTCAAGGTTCTGTTATTCCACCCGAAGATAACAGCCCATTGGGTATAAAGGCCCTTTAGCTTTATTGGCTTTAATCTTTTGGAGCCTTCTCAGATAAAATTCCATATAGTACATATTAGGGTATTATATACTCAGTTGAAGTGAGAGGGAAATCTGTTCTTCCTCCACCCCACCATCCTCATTCATCCCTTTTGCTACTCACCTTCTTCCTCTAGTCTTCTGGTTACTTCAAGTTTGCCTGCAGATTTTCAGATAGTTGCCATAACTCCACATCCTAAATTACCAATTGCAAATGCAGGTGCAAATCAAAGAGGTTGACTTCAACTATAAATCTCATCACAGAGCAGGAATGCAAGAGCTCAGGAAAAACAAACCAATCACCAAGATTCCATCTGGACAAATCTAGGAATTCGAGCTGAGTGTCAAATTGTCAAAATTCAATCAGGGAATCGGAAGCCACACACATTCAGGAAGTAAAGTATGATTTTGGAAAATAGTTTGCCAACAGAAGTCTGGTTCCCAGGCTCTTCCTTTTATAACACTGGCCAATTAAGTGAGGGTTATGGGTTTTTTTTTTTAGTTTAATTGAACATCTAATCAGAGGAACACCCACAGGAATCACCATTCTTAAGATTCAGAGCAAAGCCTGTAACACAGTGTCTAGATAGCACTCCCACATATACATCCAAAAGTATGGATCCAATATGTAGATGACACCTTTGCCATAATAAAAAAAAAAAAAAAACTAGAGAAGACACATGAAATTGTCAACAACATGTTCAAAGAAATAAAATTTACAAGGGAAGAAAAAAATAATAACACACTAACTTCAGGGGTAGGATTCTACAGGTTTGCACCTATTTACTAGAACTGGTTGTTAACATTCTAAGCAGCTCAGAGAACCAGGTGTTAGAAGAAATTACTGGCCTAATCCTGTAAGGAAAGCAGGAAGGAAACATTCTGGTGTTGCTTACAGAAACTGCCTTTCCGCTAACCCTTATTATGTTCTTGGCAGGAATAGACTTCCTGTCTTAGGAACTTCTCTGGAGTTTTTTTCCCCTCCTTTGCTGGTACTTTGCTTGTGTGGAGTAACCATTCAAAGTTACAATGGCACTGAAAAAAGTGACTTATGACCCTTTTTCACACTTACGACTGTTGCAGCATCCCCATAGTCATGAGAGGCCAGGCGATGAGATGCATGCCTCGATGTGAGTGATGTTGAGTTGGCCACACACAGCCAGTCACATGACCACCAAGCCCTGCCCACCAACTAAGCCATGTCCACAGACCTGGTTGTTAAAAAAAATTGAATCCCACCTCTGACTATCTTCTTGGATATCCTCATCAGCACAGAAAATGACAGCAAATTGGAAACACATAAGCCTATTGAAAAGCTATCCACACTAACCAAATGCTCTACTACCCAAGGAAGAACCGAATCTCCCACAAGAAGAGCTATGCAAGAACATTATTCAGAATAGAACAAATGCACTGCAGCAAGTCAGAACATCAGAAAAAGGAAACAATCTCCAACAAAATGGATACCCATGCAACTTTATCAAAAAGTGCCTGACCACTTAACCCACAACAGCACAACCAGCACAGGCCATGAAAGGGATAACATTGCCATACATTAAAAAAGACCTGATAAAAAACCAACGGACTATTATAACCACCCAACATCATAGCATACATACCAACTAAAACCTTCCAGAATATTTTTTTATTAAACCAAAAGATCCAGTAAACCAAGAAAAAACAAAAACGGGAGTCATCTTCAGCATACAGTTTATGGCCTGTAATAGCCACCATGTAAGGACAGATAGGCAGAAGTCTAGTAGAGGACATTCATGAACACAAATGGCAATCAGAAGGCAGACACTTAACCATGGTTTTAATTAGGACATTGTGAGTATCTTAGACCAAGCTAAATTCAAAACTGCTGGAGATTTCCTGGAAGATTGGCACTCAGATCAATCAGTCATCAATAGGCACATAGAGACAAACAACATTTACACACCACTAGAAAGAGACTTTACAAAAAATGGGGGGGGGGGTCTAGAACACCTTTCTAGTAATCATCACCCAGATAAGCAGGGATTGCTACCAGCTTAACACAAGACAATCGAGCAATAAACAATATCCTAATCAAGGAACTACCAACTCAGGCAAACAATCAAGCAGGAAAGCACTGCTTATTCAAGGAATTATTAAGAAGGAAACAACTCCTCTAACAGCAAGCTACTGTATAAGAATAGAGATCATGCCCCACTTCCTTCTAATGCTGAATATGTTATCTGATAAATCCCAGTGTGCAAGTCTGACAATATCCTTCTATAGCTTGAGCCTATCTTCTGGGGTGTTAGCTATTCCTGCTAGGTTGGCATCATCTGAAAATTTGATGGGTTCCCTTTCTATTCCCTCATCTAAATCATTGATTTAGTGAAAGACAGTCATGATTGACTTAAAAATCCTTTTAATGATCAAGCTGAGGGTGTTTGCTCTTGTATGTACCCTTTTTTCCCCAACAATAGAATTTTCATTAGTCTTCTAGGGCTACTAACATGGCATAAAACTGCCATGAATATCCCAGGGAATAGAAGTGGGAAGATAGTTTATTAACTCTCAATCAAGTTGGACATAACAAAAGATAAAAAAGAAACTACATTCCAGAAATGCCCAAATCCCTCTATAATGAGAAGGTCACAGGACAGCTTTATGCAGTTACTCTGTTACTTCCTGTGATGGGGAACCACCCTCATTACAACATTTTGTAACCCTGCAAAACTTGCTGAATCCACCAAAATTGCTACCCAGAGAAAAAGGAGAGGAAATAGTCAGCACTTTCCAGCAGCTCTTTGAAAACAAAGTTTCAAGGAACAGAAAGACATTACAATCTTTGAGAGAAGATGGCTCTTGTAATTGTGTGACTAGTGAATCTAGTGATTCACTCTTCTTTGGCCTTTACCACACTATTAGATTCATAACCTTGGATATCATTAACTTTAGTAATATTAAGATTTCTTAATTGTTCACTTAATGTTTATATTTTATCTCGCAGCTAATAGGCAAAGAGCAGAAGAAGACTGGTGAAGCTAGGTGTCGGTAAAAGTGCATCATTCAGCAGTAGGCTTATCATTGACCCTGTGATCTAGCTTGTTCCTCTTTTCTGTTACTGCCTGTTTCACTACCGCTTTGAGGGGATCCATGTTGTGACAGGAGAAAAGAGAAGGAAAACTTGCTGTTCCATGTCTTTTCCTATGGCTGACTCCTGTGATTAAGCAGGCACTGGACAGGAAACATACACATGTAGATATTGCAGTTTTTCTCTGATTCTGATGTGACTAACTATGACAGACATATCTCAAAGGTGCATTTTCAAAAGGCAAACAAACAAACCCAGTCCAGTTGCATTTTGAAAAAGCACATTTGAGACAACTATGACCTGGTTGATTGAAAATCTTCAAGATATTTATAAATAGACATAGACAGTCTTCTGACATGTCCCTGCAGTTCTGTGTGTGTTTGTGTGTATGTTTGTCTTTCATATGGCTGCCACAAAAAGTAAAAAGAGCAACAACTGTGTCAGTGGTAATTTCTGAATTAAATTACTGGTTCACTGTGTTTAAAACAAATGATAATCTATTCATATCCATAGGATAAAATAATCACACATAACATGAACAAGCATTGTTTTATATCAATGTTTTTATTTATTTTTGTTTATTCAAATTTATTATAGCTGCCCAATCTCAATGGATTCTGGGCAGCCTAAAAAAAAAACCCCAATCCAATCCCTCCATACAAAATAAAACAAAAGAAACCACAAGACAGACCAGACTAAAATGATCATAAAATCAATATAAATCAAAATAGCCCCTTCCCCAATACATTAATATATTAATCTCTGGAACCAAAGCTTCAGTCATAACTGCTTTAGAAAAACAAGGCAGGGAAAGCATGTAAAACACACTAAGCTTGTAGAAAATTTAGCTTACCGTAGCTCAGTTCTAGATCACATGTCTTGGAAAGAAAAAGAAGTGGGGCCGAGAATGCAGGAATTGGCCACATTAAAAGTCAAAGTCCAATAGGATGCATTATTTTGTGTGTTTGTGTCCTCGGTTTTTCATAATTAAAAGCTTTTTGTCTTTTTCTGTTTTCATGTGTTGTGCTGCTTTTTCCTTTGGTCTTTTTTTTTTTTTTCAAAAATATATTTGTGGAAAAAAAGACACGGGATGTAAGAATTTTAGTATTTATTATCTAAATGAATGTTTTTTTCTTCAAACTTGGTTAACTTTAAGATGTGTGGACTTCATCTCCCACAATTCCTCAGCCAGCATAGTTGAAATCCACACATCTTTAAATAGTCAGGTTTGAAAACCATTGATCTAAATTGACTTAGGCATTGCTTGACTCCAAAATGATTCTGATCAGCTAATACCCAAAGAGAGCAAGACTTGGAGCTTTTGAAGGAGAACCAGCATTCTGAAAGTAGCAGGTCCTATTAACAAGGCATATTGTGTGAAGACTAGGGATTCTCTTCCAGCATTGCAATAAGGCAGATTGAGGACCCACAAAAATAACTGGGTTTGAGCCAAAGTAGAGAATCTGAGGAAATACAAGTTGGGAAGATTATAAGATCACAACCATCTGAGGCTTCTCAGAGGTTGCTGAAAGACAGTCTTAAGAAACTCAGTCCAATAGAAAAGGGATATTTTTTTTCACTCAAAGGTGAAAATTCCCAATTCTAATCCATACACTATCCCTCCAGTTGTCCCAAGAATGCTTTTTCTTTCTTTCTTTCTTTTTAACATAATACCATCTTCCATTTTATATACATACAGTGTGTCAGTTGGTTACATATCTTTTGTGCTATCCTTTCGCAGTCATTTACTCACAATTTATATCAGTCTTGACATTGTTGAACTAACATATGCTTATATATTTATCAGTTATTAATCATCCATGACTAAACTATTTATTCCATCATTTTATGAGACATTCCAAATTTTATCTTAAAATTTGTGTTATACTTTCAACCAGTGGTTATATATATCTATATTATGTTTTATATCAGTCTATTAAATTTCTATCACAAAATTAGTCTATTACATTACCATGTCTTTTTATCTAAACATTGATAAAACAAATCCCATATCAGGTAAAATTGCTTGTCTTCTTGTTCTCTAATTTCAAATGTCAGTTTACTCATTTCAGCACAGTCCATAATTTTTTTGATAACTTCCTCCTGCATAGGTATTTTGTCATTTTTCCAGTTCTTCGCAAATACAATTCTAGCCGCTTTTAAAATATTTACAATCAAATATTTCAGTTTTTTATTGTATATGTCCGGTATGACTCCCAATAAAAAGATATCTGGTTTAAAGTCTATATGTTGTTTTATCATTTTTTCCAACGATGTGTGGATTTTAGTCCAATATTTCTTCGCGTCCGAACATGTCCACCCCATATGGTAATATGAACCAGGTATCTGATGACATTTCCAGCATTTATCCAATTTATTCTTAAACATTCTCGCAAGTCTTGTCGGGGGTAAGTGCCACCTGTAAAACATCTTATACAATTTTTCTTTATATGCAGTTGACACTGTCATTTTATAATTTTGAGACCACAATTTTTGCCATTTTTCTAAATCAATCCCATATCCAAAAATTTTCCCCCAAGCAATCATCGTTTCTTTGACTTGTTCCTCCTCCAATTTAAATTCTAATAGATGTCCATAAAGTTTTTTAATTACTTTTCATCAGTACTCATCAAAATCATAGTGTAATTGGTAACTACAGGGAAAAATTTGCTTAATAAAAAAAGATAATGTGAAATTGTAACAGGACAGACAAAAGTATAAATATAATTATTTGAATTGAGATAATTAAAACAAAGTTTGAGAAAATTAGAAGAGGGGAAAAACTATGTAGAAAATATAAAATGGTAATAAGATATGGAATAGAATATAAAAATGAGCATGAAATTGAGTTTTGTGTCTGTATGAAAAAGTGATAACCTGGGACCATGCTATTTTCAAAAAAGATGTTTTATTTGTATTTTGTTTTTGTGAAAACCCAAATAAAATTTTCAAAAAAAAAAGCTTTATAAGAGGGTTTTATTGCTCCAGTAGATCTCAATTCTCATTGTTCCCTGAGTTTACTACCTACTGCACCTTCTTCTTTTTCTTTTTCAATTACTGCTATACACTCCTCTTGGAAGTCAATTAGTGACTCTTCCTTTCTTTTTTCTTCCTTCTTTTCTCTAAAGTATTCTAAATAGAATAACTCAGCTTTTCCAACTGTGTCAATTCTGTGTCTTTGTTCCTCTCAAGTGAATAAGAGGCCTTCTAGCATCAGCCATCTGTAGTTTACTCCTTTTTAAAGTAACTCTTTAGTCAAGAATAAATATTCTCTTCTCATCTCTCTTCTTGGTATCTGTTTCAGCACCACAATTTCTTTATCTTTATATTTTTGTGTTTTCTCTCTCGCCACCTGGAGTATCTGTGTCTTAATAATCTTCTTAGTAAATCTAATGTGAACTTCTCTTGGTAATCTATTCCTCATTGCATATCTTGTGTAGACATGAAACACTTTGTCCTTCCCATCCATCATCTTTTCTTTGGTTATTTCCAATGCTTCTGCCAATATTTCTGCCATTATTTCACCAAGATTTTCACCTTTTCCTTCTTCTATATTTTGAAATCTTAGGTAAAATTCTGATTTGTCTATTTCCCATCCTAATGGTTCACATCTGCCCTTCTCGATATTGCACAAACTAATATCAGTATCTCCAATTTTCTTATCTCTTTGTATATCTTCATCAATGTTTTTGAATCTGTCTTCATATTTCATCATCATCTGTTGAATATTTTCCACTTTTTCATCTGTCTTTTCAATTTTTTGCTCAATTTTCTGAGTTTCTTGCATAATCATCTGTAATGTCACTTCCTTCTCTTTCTCTTTTTCCTGTTGTAATATTGTATAGATCATTGTCCTCCAGATGGTGAGGGAGTTGGTATTGAAGAAGCTGGGCCTGTTGTCTTTTTACTCATTTTGTAATGCTTATCTGTAAAGAAAGAGAGAGAGAAAAGAGAAGAAGAAAAAGTGGAAAAAAGGAAAAAGAAAATCTTCAGGTACTTGTATACCGTAATCCAATTAGTTGCAATGGTAGATGTAAAAAGTAAAAAAGAAAAAAAGAAAAAGGAAAAAAGAAAAATATTCTATATGTTCCTCTTAATAAACAAAAAGAAAACCAAAATAAAAGGTTTACATTCTAGTTCCTGGTTTAAAAAGTTAAAATCCAATTAAAGAGAAAAAAGGAGCCCCACTAGTGGGGGGAGGGGGTAGAAAGGGAGGCAAAAGGTAAAAAGCAATTCTAATATAAAACAAGCCTCTGCCGCCAAATATCCAAGGCTCTTTGATAAATCAGCTCAGAATTTTTCAAGGTCACTCCAATCTTCTTTCTTTCAACTTCAACTCCAGATTCCAGCTATCTGTATAAATGAGTACCTGAATAAACAAACTGCCATCTCTATCTATTCCAATACAAAGCTCGGAGTCCTTGACTGTAACACAAGCTAGTGAGAGGAAAAACAAAAAAAAAGAAACAATGTCTCCAAGCCTCTGGGCGGCAGTGCTACTTATTTTCCTTCACTTTCACTTCCGCCTCCTCAATCTACAACCAGGAACTAAAAAAAAAGTAGTCTTTTCCCTTTCTTTAAAAAAAGAAGGAGAAAAATAAATCTTAAGTCAAGCAGAAGAATCTTAGTCAAAAAGGGATTTTCAAAAGGGTTGTTTAAAAAAAAGGAAGAGAGAAATACAAACAAAAATAGAAAGATTTAAAAGTACCAGTCCAGCTTAAAGTTAAACAGCTTTGCCAAATTCAAAGTTGCAATAAAAAAGGGAAAAAAGGGAAAAAAAACTTTTACTTTGACAATTAATCACGCCGCTTCAATTCTTTTCTCTTCACTTTTAGTCCACTTTAATTTTTTCAGAGTGTTCTCTCCAAGAAATAATAAATAAAAGTTCATCTCACCAAACTGACACACTTTCTTTCCAATCTCTTCTGTTCCGGAGCTGTCCCAGCTTCAGCAGCTTGGAAAGCTGCCTCTCTGCTGCCAGCAAAAAAGGCTTTTCCTGGATCAACCAGGGACTTTGCGATGTCCCTGGGATCGACAGGATGTGCCCTCCTCAATCACCATCTCTACGGGACGGTTTAGGTCCGGAGAGACCATCCTGCAATGGAGATATCAGTGGTGATCTTGGAGCTTCAAGATCGCATGCTGTACCATTGAGACGCCAGCTCTGCTCCCCACCAAGAATGCTTTTTCAAAAGGCAACTGGACTTTCTTTGTTTTTCTTTCTTCAGAACTGAAGAAGCTTCTTGGATGAGAAGCAAAAAGTCTTCAAGGACTTTGGACAACCATGACCTGATGGCTGACAACCTCCTGCTCATAGACAACAGTAAAAACCACTGCCTATCACTTAACATCTGCACTGTCATTTGCAATGATTAGCAATAGCACTTAGACTTATATAGCACTTCACAGTGCTTTAAAGCGCTCTGTAATCTGTTTACAGAATCAGCATATCACCCCCAGTTATCTGGGTCCTCATTTTATCAACCTCAGAAGGATGGAAGGCTGAGTTAATCTGAACTCTGCCATACTACATTCTAACCACTGTGCCACCAAGGCTCAACTATTCTTATTCTTCTCTTAGTAGTCTTTTGGTTTAAACCTGGATTACACTGAGATATGGTGCTCTTTTGACGAGTTAGTTTTCTCAGCTTCTATGAGCAAATCATTCATTGTAGCAAGTCATGATTTTTACCTTGACAATTGTGATTGTCAAGCACCAATTAAGTTCCTTCATCCTCTCTGCCTACTCCTGAATATCATCAGCTTAAGTTTTAAGGCAAGGAGTATATTTAAAACAAAAACAAAAAAGAAAAGACCTCCCCAGAAAGTAATTCCAAAATAATTTTAGCATTTAAAAAATAGAACATCTGGGAAAATCAACCCAAAATTCAGTGTTGGAAGAATTATCCTTCTGGGTTCAGTTCCAAGTGGGGAAAAAGACACTGGAAACATGGAGGCTGTTTGGAAGGTTTAATGGTGGACAGGACCACATGGCCTGGAGCTCCAGAGTGAAAAGGAAGGAGGATCACATGCTTCAAGGTGAAGGAAGAGATCAAGAAAGAAAAAGACTGAAGTGCTGAGAATGCCTGGGTTTTATAACCTTTGTTGGGATTTGAATTGAAGCTTGTTTCTAATTGGTTGTCAGACTCCCATGGGGCCATGCAGGAGCAACTCTGTAGGCTGTCCTGATTTCCAGACTTGGTTGAGCCTTGCTGGATGATGCACTGAAAGGGCTCTTTGGCAATTGCTGTAGCTTTACCTGGAGATCTTTGTAAAGTATTCTGGCCCAGGCCTTCATGGCCCACCCATTAACAAAGGTAGGGGTGACTTCTGCTTCTGAGGTGAGTTTCTGGTTCTTGAGTGTCCATTCTTTTTAGAGGAAATAGTCTGCCTTTTTAATATTTCCCAGGATATTTCATTTTTCTAGAAGCGGGGTGGGTACTAACTTCCTACACCAAATTGCACATTTGCTTTCATTGCTATACCCATTGCAGCTTTTTTCCCAAAATCATTAAATTTGACTTTCAGGGACTCAATTATTGTCCTTACCTACACCCCACAGAACAGGCAGATCAGTGGTGGGGTTCACATTTTTTTTACTGCCGGTTCTATGGACATGGCTTGGTGGGCATGGCAGGAGAAGGATACTGTAAAATCTCCAGTCAGAAGTGGTATTTGCTGGTTCTCTGAACTATTTGAAATTTCCACTACTGGTTCTCCAGAACTTGTCAGAACTTGCTGAATACCACCTCTGAGGCAGATGATGAAATGCTGTTAACACTGGAAACAGCTTAGATCTTTCCAGCATCTGCAGTTTATGGGACTTGCACACAATATTTCTTTTCTTTCCATTTCAAAAGAAAGAATGACTAAAGTCCCAAATAGTATATTTAGTAGTATCGTTTTCCAACTTTCATTGTGAGGCTTGCCAGTTCTCACATTGCATTTTCCCCTGAAAAGAATGGGGAATCCTGTACAGCATCTGCTCAAAAAGATAAGCCTGAATTTGAGATGAACGTCCCTGCCACAGGAAGGAGAGGAAAGAAAAACTAATCTGCTTCTTTCAGTATACCGTTGCAAAATCTATGAAGACCCCGTCTTATTTTCAAAGTTAATCTTCAGACAAAATGGTCTTCCTTTCTGATAAAATCCAGATTCATTCAGAGAAGTTCTTCAGTTATAGAGTCTGGGGATGACCCCTGCTGGCAAAAAGTGAAAAGTGCAATGGATAAACAGGAAGAGGAGATGAAAAAAAATGAGGGGTGAATGGTGCCAAGTAATGAAGCCCTTGACTTGAAGGCCAACGTTGTTTGCTGTGGTCCTCAGCATTTGTCCTTTTCCTGTTTTGTCTGTTCTCTGGCCTTTAAAACATCTGCTATTTCCTTCCCCAGGATGCATATGGGTTCCTAAAAGAGAATACTAGAGAGGTGTTCCAGGATATAACCTCATTCAAATGCAGCCATTGCCAAAAGCCTAGACATTGGAGGTAGCATTCTTCTTCATACCTTCATATTTCCTATCTGAAGTTGCCCTGATTGGGTTAATGGGAATTATTCGAGAGAGTTGTGAGCATGTTTTTTTAAAAAACCCTTTTTCATCCTGTTGTCTCACACAGGTTACCATTGTGGGAATAGAACAGTTATTGATAGTATTTCGAACCTGCTGATATCACTGGAGGAATTTATATCTTATTATTTTGAACCCACAAGTAGGCCAAGATAACTTTACTTCTTCTGTGAAAATTGATACACATTAAACAGTTAGGAGTTCTGCCAAATATTGTTTTGTTACTGTTTACACTACAGCTATATTATTTTTCTGTATTGTGCTTGATTTATTTGATGTACCAGCTGGAGCCATTGGAAGGAGGTAGTTTATAAATCTTACAAATAGGGAATGAATGCCTTCTAAGACATGCTGGATCAGTAACAAAGAGGTTTAATTTTCTTTCTTGTGTTTCAGTAGCCATGATCAATCATTCAAAGTGATGGATTCTATTCAATCACTTCTTAAATAAATAATACAGTCTTGAGCTGAGCTGATACCCTACTTTTCTTTTATTTCAAATCCAACTTCCAGCAGTTCCAACTGCTGACATCTTTGAGTCTTAATTGCTTAAAGGGCCTGTAGTCAATTAAAATATAATATTTTTTCCTTATTTTTTTCCTACTCAGTCTCTATGAGGGACTTCAGAACATACAAGCACTCTCAGTACTCCCATTTGTAGCATCTGAAAGCAACTGTGCCTTCTTTCCTGAGATCATGTAAGTGTTGTACATGTAAGTACAGGGTCTTCTGCTCAAGCAACGGGTTGGTCTAGATGACCTCCAAGACCCTTCCAACACTATTATTCTATATTTTATGATCCCAGGAAAGGCAGCAACTGCATATGGATGTTAAAGTAAGTTTGTGTACACCAAAGCACATTCTGGAGAGCAAAATAACAAACAACAGGAGAAAGAGGAATTAACTAAGTAAACCAAAACCTTAATCAAAACATTATTTAGCATTGGTCTCTGGACCACTACTTATCTGATCACATAACCATCCTCCATGCACATGGACATGTACACAAAAGTTATTTCCCCTGATCAAGCTCCCAATATTAGCGCTTGGATTGTTGGTGGGGAGGCAGACCCAAGCACCCTACATTTGCAAATGAGGCACTAGTTGGCTTTACCTCACTCCTTCCACCCAACATTAAGCAGCAAAGCAGAACAATCCTACTTTACAGAATTACTGGCCAACAGCAATTTAACTAAGCCCTTTACCAAATCTCAGGCCATGTTTTTTGTTCATAGTTTAGTGTCTCATGTGAACAAAGAAAATTGAGATGAGAAAACTATGATGATAAATTAGGAACATACTGTAATATTGTGTCAACATGCTCTCTTAATTGTATGAGAAGACAACTAGGAAAAGCAACTATGAGGCAAGTAGATCCAATTTGGAAGTTTTAAAGAGAAGACAATGTAATGCCAGATATTTGGCTAAATTACTGTCTTCCTTCTCCCACTGTAAAAATGAAAAAATTATTTCCATTGCTTTCTCAATGCTGTAGTTTTATGGAAATTTTCAATATATTCACCTTGTTTATTGCTGAGTGGGTGAAAGTTAGTAATTTTTTTCTTTCTGTTTCTTCCTGCTCAAGCTCATGTTTAAGGAATTTAAGCTTATAATTAGAGCTGAAGGAGAAATCATTGCAAAGCCCACCAAAAACTAGACTGATAAAATAGAACCTATTCCTCAGCCAATATGAAACAGAAAGAAAGCTCAGTTTCTTACTGCTAACTGTGCAAGACATCAGTTGGATATAATGCAGCCAAAACCTATGTGGTATGTGGTTTTAGTGGCATTTTCATGTAATTAGAGGATTCTTATGAAGGATGAGAAAATGAAACACCCCATTTTGGGGGTGGGTGGGGATAAAGTGACATCCAGTTGTTCCTACAGCTAAATTGAAAAGCTTTTATTCTACATGAAAATGCAAAATCCAGCTCAAAAAGGGATTAGAGATAGCTGGGGTTGTGAAATCAAAATACTTTCTCTTGGGAACCAAGGATGTTCTCACACCTGGACAGAGGAGTGATGTCAACAGATATATGGGCCATGTGACTGATCATTTGGGATTGGGGAGAAAACTTTTCTTTTAATTAGGTGAAAACCAAGGGACTCTTCAGAGTCTGTTTTCACCAGATATATGCCAATATATTTCCAATAAAGCTATTATTTGAAGCTATCTGCCTCTTGAGTTTTTGCTTGCAATGGATCTATTGCTTGCAACCCTGACATGCTACATAGAAGATAAGCATCCTGAGTCCTGAAATATGGCATGCATCTTCTGCCAGATTATACAACAGAAACCATAGGAGACCGGCAGTCATTCAAATAACCTGCCATAAAGGGCTTTATAGGTAATAACCAGCATGTTAAATTGCTCCCCAGAACACATTAACCAATGGATCTTGTGGAAGCGAGACGTCACATAGGCACAGTGAGATAAGCCCATCGTTGCTTCTGTTGCTCTGCATTCTAGACCAGCTGAAGCTTCTTAGTAGTCTTCAAAGGAACCCCACATACAGTTCATGTATTAATTTTCTACATAAGGCAGTGAGTAGACAAGGATGTGAATGGTTGTCTTGAGAATTGACCAAGTCCTATACTATTTGCTTTTGCTTCTATAAATCGTGTCGAGCAGTGTTCACCTTGCCTCACCAACTGAAATCCGAAGCAATTTTTACTTTATATCTATCCTTGACACCCAGACAGCTCCACTCACTCTCACAAAGTTGCATGTTGAATCCAGGCCTTGAGAGTAACCTTAATCCAGTCCTGTCCTCTATGTAGGGTCTATTACTGCAGCAGCTCCAAACAAAGGTAATTAAAATTCTCCTTAAACACCTCAGTTCTTTCAATTTTGGTGATATGTACCTTTATGTATTATTAAACTTTCATAATTTATATGTAAATTTAAATTCTATATTTTTACTTATTCTATATTTTTACTCATTTTTATTTAAGAGATGATTCATTGTGGCACTTAAAACAGAAAGTCTGTAAAAAGTTTTTTTTTAAATGAAGAATTCTAAGTATTCTCCAGACAATACATAAAACTGTCCAAAACATTACATACATACATTTTATTCTACAGCTTTTATTCTCTCTCTCTCTCTCTCTCTCTCTCTCTCTCTTTTCTCTCACCAGCACCCTCTAGTGGACTACAGTTTTAGAAGGTTGGCAAAAAGTAATAAAAGAAAATATTAGCTAAATGTCTATGGAGATTCTGAATCATCCAGGTCATGGCTGTTCCAAAGGTGATTTTATAAGAGGTAACTGGACTTTCTGATTTCTTTGAAGATGTTTCACTTCTTTGGGAAGTCTTCTGAACTTATCTAGACTATCTTCTTATTTAGCATAAGTAGGCTAGGATTAGAGTAGGGAGGTCCTACACGTAAAAGAACATTGGGGAAAAGTCATTGTTTGAAACAAGCTGCTAAATCTTATTGTGGCCAATCCAGTTCTATTGCCCAACTAATGCTGATCAATGCAGGTACTCCTGCTGAGGGGGCAGGAGGTCCCCATTTGCATCATTGGCCTCCTAAACAAAGATAGGTTGACACTACAACAAGAATGAAAGTAGAAACATTTTGGTATTTTTTTAAGCAAATGTTTTATTATTGAAATACCCACCCGTTATTTGTTAAATCTGTACATGCATTTGTTTCATTTGGAAGTGGTTTCTAAAAACAAAAACAAAAAAATCCAAAATGACTCCAGCATTCTTCTGTTCAGAGCTGAATCCAAGAGAACAAGAACCATCACAAAAACACTTTATCAGTGAAGTTTATCAAATGAAGCATGAAGTGATACCTATACAGCCTTTCATTCAAAAATGAAACAGTGACTGATGGATGATGGCAGTAGGACAAGAGTCAACCTGGACCATTATTTCAAATAAAATGACCAATGTTTGCTACACTGTTAATGTGAAATGATTCAAATGATGGGACTCTGAATCATCCAAGTGTCTTACTGCGCAAAATCTAGCAAAATCACTCCTTGTTATAGTTATATAAGAAATTATAATATTTGAAAGGTAGGAAAGCATGGGAATGCAGGTACTCTTAACTAGATTTGGTCTCTAAATTATGTCAAACCCATTTCATTCTCCCTCAGTAGACAAAGATCAAGTTTCCTATTTGCAAAAAGTATCTTCTGTGCTGTGAGATGATGGAACGTAGCATTCATGCTTTCATCTATATATTAATAATTGTTAATGTAAGGGACTTGTAGTTCTGGACATGTTAAGTTTTCCTGGTTGCCTTTTTTGGCACACCTCAAATGGAAGCTCTCCATGCAGAACCAGAGCCATGGTATCAGGAGAGAATGCTAATCATACTGTGACCACAATCTTGACTTTCATTTTCACAGTTTTATGTACTAGCAGCCTTTCCTTAATATGGAAGGAGAGATTTCCCTTGTGAAACTGGGCTGTTTCCTTGCATCACCTTAGAAGAGAGTCCCAAACTTGGCAACTTTAAGACTTGTGGACTTCAACTCCCAGAATTCTGGCAGTTGAAGTCCATAAGTCTTAAAGTTGCCAAGTTTGGAGGCCTCTGCCTTAGAATATAGATGTTCACATGGCTTTTGAATAGAGAAGCATCTCCCAGTAAAAATATCAACAGTAAGTTCTTCACAGTGACTCCTGCAACATGGGTTCTGGTGGCAACTACAGTGACCCCAAGGTCACACGATCCCCAACCAGGGAGGCAAGAAGAGCTATGTACTTTCCTTGGTACATATAAACTAAAGGGCAGAAAAAGTGTTCCCTGCCACTATTGGCATGAACAATAATCAATTCTGTATAAGTTTACCATTGAACAAAGAGAAGACAGAATTACAGAAGATTCATACTAACGTGACTGGAAATATGTATAGAGTCTCCGTCACCACCTCATATAAAGTTGGCAAACCAGGAGTAGATGTCAGAGAGCCAGGACAGACTCATCCTTGGAGAAGCGATCACTAAAATGTCTCCAATGTAATGGATTCCCAAAGGGAGGAGTATGGTAGAAAGGAGAAAAATGATATCACATTTTCCATATCATACATCCCTGTCCAAAAGGTAAACGGTGGTATTTTAAGCTTACAGTCCAATTCTTGATCTGGCTGGTATCAATTCAATAGATCAGAGGAACTGAAGCTAAAAAAAGATACAGGCATCCGATTATTTAGAGGAGAGACGTTCCTCTCTACAGCGTGTATTTCTAAAAGCATGTGATTAAAAAAAATAAACCACAGAAGCTAAAGCCCCCTCCCTCCAAACCTTCCTCAATGAACAGTATAAGGATTATGTACATAGAGCAAACAGCTGCAACAACCGGAATATGGGAATACTCTAAGCTTAGTCACAATCAACAAATGTGGATAAAAGGAAGGGAGGGAGAGGTGCTGGCAATAAAGGTGCAGGGTATCTCACAAGGAGAAGAAGATTTAAATGGCCTGTTTCATAAAAGAAGAGTCAAGAGATAAAAGGAGGCTGCCCAAGTCCCTCAAATAATTCATCAATACCACACAACCTAATCGAACTGCAGCAACACTGCAGAGTTGTCACCAGAGGGATGAAGATAGCCTGGGTTTAAGAAAAGGGCATTCCATGTGTTCTGGGGCAGCTCTCAAGACCAGCAGTCTCTCAGTACTTGGGCACTTTGGTGTAATCTTCAGTGTGAATGTTCTTGCAGAGGCAGATAGACAGCACCATTCCCAGCAACTGCAAGAGAAAAAGGAAGGAAGGATGAAAAGGCTGGTTCTTTGCACTTATAAAGAAATGGAGAATCCCTGGCCAGAATTTAGCTGTTCAGCGATTATTCAGATTTAGACCAAACAGATTCTTATAATGGAACCTAAGACTAAGCCAAAGTGCATTTTCTGGTTTTAGAACTTAGACTTATATACCGCTTCACAGTGCTTTTACAGTCCACTCTAAGCAGTTTACAGAGTCAGCATACTGACCCCAACAATAGGCCCTCATTTTAGCAACCTTGGAAGACTGAGTCAACCTTGAACCAATAAGAATCGAACTGCTGAACTGCAGGCAGCTGGCAATCAGCAGAAGAATCCTGCAATACTGCATTCTAACCACTGCACCACCACATGTTTTATCTCAACTTCCTTCATCTTCTCAGTCTTCTTGGTTCTCCTCCGATTGTCAAAGCTGCAATTATAAGCTCCTCCAGAGAGGGAGCTATATTTTGCTAAAATTACTGTGAAAAGCACTTTCATAGTATGAGTTTTACTACAGTTAGTTCTTACTTACTGATGATCATTGGGAGTAGGGATTCCATTGCTAAGCAATGCAATCATAATGTAGGGCATCACATGACTGCACCAAATTATGATGATAGTTCCAGTAGTCCAGTAGTCCCCATTGCTGTTGTTAAGTGAATCCTATGAGATTGCAGCATTCCACAGTCACATAATTCCCTACTGACTTTGCTTGTTGGAAGCTGGAACAAATTCTGATCACTTGACCACAGGATATTGCAACATTGCAATTGCGTGCAGGCTGCTGAGCACACAAATAATTACCACATAATCATCGGATGCTGCAATGAACACAACTATAAGGACCCCTCCTAAGTACCTCCTTTGTTCAGTATCATTGTAACTTTGAACAGTCGCTGAATGAGTGGACTGCTGCATTTAGTTTCATATGTTTAATAAAATGTTCCAAATAAAAATGTGAGAAGCAGCTAATGAACCATATTCAGCCTGCCATGACCAATATAGTTGATCTGTCATCATATTGAAACATGTCGGGACAAAAAAAGCAGCATCAGCAGATAGGAACTCATACATAATAAAAATGGAAATCAGAAACCTGCTGAGGTGAAATAAATCTCCATTAGCCATGAGAGATAGAATGATCATTCTAATTGAGAAACGACAATGGAAGAGATGTAGATGGAGCAAATAACCAGATCTCCTCGGATATTTGAGTCTTCAGGTTTGGATCTATTTATATCTGGTTCATAGTATCTCCCTCAGACATATTCTCTCTCATTTCCCTTTTTGCTACTTTGTTTTCAATCATAAACAATATTGCTAGTGTGAATAAATTGAAGCTGACAGGAAAACATTTAATCAAAGCTATCTTCTTTAAAAGGCTCCAATCATCAGATGTAGATTTTTTTTTAAATGTACTTTTAGCCAAGACATAATTTAAAAAAAATAAGGAATAGAAAGAACAATTCATACTTTTTGGAAAATTGATTATAGAGAATATATTTAAGTACATTTTTCACTTGGATATCGCTTCTGGATTGTGTGCCTGTGATGAAAAAAAAATGAAGTGCTGACTTTGGTTTCGTCAATCAGAAAGATTTGTTATTCTAGAAATAGCTAGTGATATGCAAATGTGAAAAAGCAAAAAGTTGAGGCTGGAGTGTTTTTATCTTGTACTGTGCTAAAAAAAGTTGGAAGTCAGTGTCTTTTTTCTTCTTTTTTCTCCCTTGTACCTCAGACTTTCTTTTCTCCTCTCTTTTTCCTTTCCCTAATTTCCTATTTATATTTTTCTCTGTGTTTTATATATTAAATAAATACATAAAAGGAAAATTGATTAACTTCCACCAAGTACCAAATATTCATAGGCCAAAGAGCCGATGTACTGTACATACAGATAATATTTTGCTTTGCTTGTAATTACAAGCAAAGCCACTAACAAAAAAGCTTTATTCAAAATGCAGGAAAATGAACACCTACCTCAATGACTGCAACCCCCGTGCACACCCCAAGGATGATGCCAAGGTTGTCTTGTAACCAATTCTGCACACCTTTCATACATCCCTGGAAGATACGTACCACATCTGATTTAGCAAGATTATAAGATTATGGATAATAACTACCAAAAGCAGGACAGTGTTCTTGAGCTAGAGCACAAGTACTTTTGAAATATTTTCTATTTATAATGACTATTCTGGATAAGGCCAAAAGAAATTAGAAAGCTATTATTTTCTCTTTAGTCTAGGATTCTCTTATCTCTGACAAGCAGGGATTTTTTTCCAGGATATCTTATTTCCTTACTGCTGGCTTGTGACCCAATTAGATTCCAAAGGGTTGTTGGACACTGAATTTGAACCATACCCATCAGAAATATTCCTGCACTAGAGCAGGGGTCGCCAACCTTTTGGAACTCAGGGATCACCAAACTCATAATTTTAGATCCCAGGGACTACTAACTGGTTTTGTGGGCGTGGTCTAATTTGTGGGTATGGCTTGGTGGTCATGGGACTGCCTGGGCATGGCTTGTATGTAAATATTATAAATATTTATATAAATATTGATTTTTTTTATAAAAAAGAGCAACTTTTACCCAAAATCAGGCAAAGCAGGCAGGCAGATTGAGTTGCTCACAGAATTACAGATTCATTCAGAAATCTATCTATCTGCCATTGGATAGCTCAGTCTGTCACATAAAATTTGCTTGTGAGCAAACTCACAAAATTAACTCACAACACACCATGCATGTAAATATTGAATCTTTTATTTTTAAAAAAGCAACTTTTACCCCAAAGCAGGCAAAGCAGGCAGGCAGATTGAGTTGCTCACAGAATCACAGATTCATTCAGAAATTTATCTGCCATTGGCTAGCTCAGTCTGTCACATAAAATTTGCTTGCAAGCAAACTCACAAAATTAACTCACAACACACCATGTATGTAAATATTGATTTTTTTTAAATAGAAAAGCAACTTTTATCCAAAATCAGGCAAAGCAGGCAGATTTGAGTTGCTCACAGAATCATTCAGTGATCTATCTATCTGCCATCGGCTAGCTCAGTCTCTCAAATTTGCTTGCTGTGAGTCTGCACTGAATTTGCTTGCAGGAAAACCTTCAATCCTAAGGGAGGTTTGGCTGTGCTTAGCTAGAAAGCAAGAAATCCAACCATTTCCTGCTCCCTAGCTAATCTAAATCTCCTGGAACAGCAGATGATGGTCGGAAAAAGGAAAAATAGCAACTTAGCAGACAAGTTTGCTGGGTAAGGAGTGAGTGGGCGGGGAGGGTTCCAGCGGGCCATGTGGACTGAACAGCTTTGTGTTTCTAGCAGCCCGGATTAATTGCTTTGAGGGGGGGTTGCTCTGGGGCTGAGATTTCTCTGCGGCCCACCAAAATTTTCTCAGGACCTATGGGTGGTCCGCGGCCCACTGGTTGGCGACCGCTGCACTAGAGGAAAAAGCAGCACTTATATATTCCAAGCAAAAAACTAAATTTTGGAGCCAATAAAGTAAACTTAAGAACTGCATAGTATAAAAATCTTTTCCAGGATTTTGTCACTAAAATGCCATTATCGGAATGCGTCTTGGAAACTCATAAAGTATACTGCTACGCCAAACAGCAAACGCCAAAACTTTTGTTTTTGGAGTATATACTATGTCTATGAACATTAGCATTTGTTCTAATGGATGCATTTGTTGAAATCAAAATTGTGTATGAATATGTAGCAGGCTACATAAATGACCGATAAGATAGGAGAGATTGAGGCAAATAAAATGGGCTTCAAAAGTGCCTCTAAGAATTAAAATGAAAGATAAAAAGGCAAAATGGATTCTCAGAATGACAGGGTGAATGGGCAGTCTGTAATCATGTCAAGGAGATGTCCATGGTTACATCCACTTTCAACACTTTCCCTTCAACCAGGAAGATCAACTAAGATCAACTCAAAAGTCATTAAAAAGAATGAAAAGAAATATTTTATATTGTCCTCCCAAAAATCTTTCAGACCAAACGCCAAACAAAATGAGATGAAGGGAGGAAGAGAAAGAAAGCAGGTAAACAAAAGCTGGTAGCATTTTTTTTCTCTGTTCTTTTAAAATCAAGAGATCTCTGGACAGAACTTCCCCAAATGAGACACTCACCTGCTTTTTAACTGGCCAGTCATCCGTTGTTGTAGAGTTGGAAATAATATCCAGGAGGCAGAAACCCACTTCCGCCTGCGAGTTAGAGGAGTCATTGGAGCAAGAGCAAGGATAGAATGTCTGGTTTTTTCCCTGAAGAGCTGTGTTGTTTTTCCAAGTTTCTGGCCCAGTCCAACCACAGCATTGTAGCTATGTTTAAAGGAAAACAGCACCTTGTTACTTCCTGTTCAGTGTCACGGGGCCATTTTGTCAACTATCGAAAGGACTCTAACTGAAGCCATAAAAATTCCTTATTTCCTTTCTCAGTTGCCATGCTAAAGGGGGAGGGAGATTTGTGGAACGTAGAATGTTTCCTTTTAGAGTGCCAGACATAACACTGATAAGGCTCTTGAGAGCTAAAGCTGACCCAGCGTATCCTAGCAACGGCAGGAGGGGAGTACCAAGACCTGTTTGGTTGGTTAACGTGATCTGGGACACAAAGTGGGGTGGCCAGTATCTATATTTTAATTATGCCAAAGTGCGGGAACTATTCAGAGTTGGCTTGACTTTTGAACCTACCGGTATGATATGCCCAATAAGCAGGATCTTTGAAACAGCAACAGCCTCAGAGTTTTGAACTAATTCATTGAGAGCATTACTCAGAACTATGACACGTTTTGCTTGAGAAGATTTTTCTGCTTCTCTTTTCATCACTATTACATTTTTTTAGTGGTACTATCTCGCTCAATAAAATTCTATGTGTAGCATACAATTATTTAAAAAAGAAAACACCAGCAAAAATTGCATGGACTTGTCCATGTACTTGCCAGGAGTCAAAACAGACAAACAAAACAAACCACACCTTCACCATAATATAGCAAAATTCACTTCTCCTTTACAATCTAAGGTAATAAAATCAAGCAGAAAATACGTTAATTGATTCAATAAATAAGATAAATAAGATGAAGTTACCTATTTTGTGAGTTTGGAATGAATTTTAAGGAGGAAAAAAAATAGTAGCAAGTCTCATAAAAGCAGAATCATTCTCTTCACCTTAGTCATATTGAAGGCAAAATATATCAAAGGTTAATACCTGTAGGATCCTTACCTTTACACCACCGTGTAAAATGTACCTCTGTTAATTCTACAGAATTCATTTCAACCTCTACAATTAACAAAATGTCATCAAAACGTCCCTCTTTTAGACATTTAAAATGATTTCTTTTGCCACACTAGAAAAATAAGCAGGAGTGGGTTGATTTTTTTTCCTTTGGATAACTTTGGGAGTAATTTTATGTGGGTTGGGCAGCTGTATAAATTTATTTAACAAATAGATGGGATCAATAAATAAAGATGGGATCCTGTTAGGTGTGAGATAGCATATTTTGTAGCCATTGTTACAATTGTTATTATTAAAAATGAGTAGGTCTTTCATATGAAAGCACATCCCAACATATGAAACTACTTCACCTGTCTGGAAATGTGAGAAGTCCATTGTGATAGGACTGTGTCTGACTAGCTTCAAAAATGGTGCTATTAATAAGAACTACAGGGATACCTCAAGGGCTTCTACAGAAATGGCTTACAAATCAACTGGCAAGGCTGCTGACTGTGAAGCTGCCTCCCTATAAGATCTATTAAGAATTCTATAACCAAAATGGCATTATATACAATGAAACTGGATGCAACTTTTCCAGCACACCATTTGCTTATGAGTTTCCTATCCAGTTTCAAATGGAGGGTAACAATTGTAAAACTCAATGTAGCCATCAAAAAAAAAGAAGATGCTTTCATAATGTTGTATATTCTTCCACTTTGAAGAATATACAACATTGTTAATTCTCACTCAATGGTATTCTGGAACAGCAGGCAATTAGATTTCATTCTGCTTGAAGATCCAATGTAATGCCCTGAATTGCTAGTTCTTTGAAAGTGATTGAAGAAGTATGTTATAGAGGCACTTCCCAGCCTCACTCATAAACACCAGCTTGAGAGTTATTTCCTTAGCATGAAAAAAGCCAATTGTTAAGAATAGCCAGTCACCAAAAGATGGAGCTCTCCTACTATTCTTTCCTCTTAGCTTGTGGTTAAAAAAGGATTTTATAAAAAGTTGGCAAGACTTTTCATTTGTGAAGAAAGACCAAGTAGGCCTTAATTATATAATATACTGTACTGTATGTAAATAAGAGTCAATTCGCTGTTGGGAATAGAATATATATTTAGAAACCTGCTGAAAATGGTAATAGTAATCTATGCAATAGCTACAAAACTGTGAGAAAAAATTGTAACTGAGAGTTTACTTAGCCCTAACTAGCTAAAATGAATTTCATTATTTCATTTCTGGTTTACAAAGACCATAACTCCATGTTCTGTTCTGACTTGGAGACAATCTACAGGTTTTTGTTTTATGGTAAAACACACATTAGTCTGTGAACTAATAGCTCCAATTAAAATATCCCCAATTGATTTAGGAAGAAACCAAACTCAAATTTCTCTCATATTGAATGAATGCAATATAATCTCTAAGACAGAGTGATGAGAGTATGAGTGGATAAAGAACGTATTAAACACCGATGTCCAATTAATCTGACTGTATTGGTATAAAAGTGATTTTAAGCTACAGATTTTAAGCCTGATACATGCTCTCTCTACCCCTACCCCCTGCCATGTCTATTAGAAGAGACAGTTGGCCTAGAAAAGACTACAAATTTGCAGAACATCAAATCATACTCGGCAAAGAATAATACTATCAATTTGGAGGCTGCTTCTGATGTAGGGTAAGCAGCTTCCCTTATCCAAGGAAAACCACTGACTACATTTAACAGAAGTCTTCAGCTATACTTAGGTTTGTTAAGAAGCCCAAACAAGTTCTGCACCACATTTTAATACAGCCTTATTTGACTAAAGAAAAATTATATATGTGCTTTTTAATTCTCAGATGAAGAAATGGAACAGCATTTACCCAGATGTACAAAACAGTTTTCCTATTAGAAGACATTCTGATCAACAGAAGAACTTTGGTTTTGGAGATGACTCCTGAGAATACTATAGCAAAGAAGAAGGGAAAATAACCCCAAAACAAATGCATCATAGAATAAATCAATCCAGAACTCTTTTTCAGAGCTCAAGTGACCTGGGTCAAATTATCATGTTGAGTATTTTATGCAAAATGAAAAACTTAACAGTATAATGCTAGAAAAGGAAGGATAGAAAAAAAGAGAATGGCCAGGAACAAGGTGGATGGACTCAGTTACAACAATAATGGGTGCACCATTGGAAAACCTGAAGGACCAGATTAGGAACAGATCATGTATGATTATTAAAAGACAACACCAACTCGATGACACATAATCCAGCTCTTTATTTGTATCCTACAAATATCTGGACCAAGTCAATATAACTGGTAGCTTCTTAGAGCTAAGTAGTCCCAGTCTTATTTTTGTTGGCTTCTTACCAACCAGATGCTGTGATAATCTGAAACTATATTAGATGGCACTATAGGCTACATACAGAAGAATTGGTGTTTAGGCCCTTGGGTAAGAATGACAGGAGTACAGGGATGGTTGCTGTCAAGAGCCATCAGTAGTAAGCATATTATGGTGGCCACCAGTATAAACCTTAACAATGTATACAAACTGTGTCATTGAATGATTCAGGAGTCCTGGTTTATGTGAAGCCTACAATTAAAAATATGAAATAAACTGTGTCTGATTTTATAAGAAAACTGTCTGTGGACCTTGAATGGCAACAAGTTTTCACATATGGAACTCGCTAGTAAATGCGGTCACAGTGTTGAAAATGTATATATAAATACACTGCCACGATGCAGCTTTGCACCCTGTAGTAATTGAACACGTGGACAATTCAGGCATGCTTCGTTTTTCTGTGGTAACACCCGAAGTAGATCTCATGCACAGGACATGCCAAACTTTACATCTGGCAAATTAGATATTGCATAATTATTCACACATGTCAATGGATCCATATTCTCCACACATGTTCAATTTGAATTGGACTAGGATTTGGGAAATTCAGGTTCAAGTCTCTGCTCAAGTAAGAAACTCAGTGATCTCGTATTTCCATCTAATCTAAGTCACCAAATTAAAAAATAAAATACAAAGAGGAAATTATGTATACTGCCTTGAGCTTCTAAAGCAGCATTTTTCAAACTTGACTGCCTTAAGATGTATAGATTTCAATTTTTAAATTCCCCAAGTTGAAGCCCATTTTCTGGGAGTTAAGGTCCATATATCTTAAAGAGGCCAAGTCTGAAAAACACTGCTCTAGAGAAAAGATAGGTTGAGATTGCAGTGATTGATTGAATAAGTTCCTTGGATATACAGTAGAACTCTGTATCATGAGCATTGTTTGGTGAAAAGAGATTTTAACAAATGAGTACCTCAACAGTATCTCCTGCTTGTACCTCTGTATTGTGCATCTTGAGAACAATACCAGAGGAAAACAAAAAGACCGTATATTGATGATATGACCCACTCTATGAAAGCAACTTGTTTCTCATATTTAGAACTTGTGTTTGATTCATAAGGTTCTCTACCCACTTACTTCTGCCTGAAGCCAATCTTCAAATATCAATATTAGTTTATGATTAAATTAGATGAAAATGAATGTTACTATTCTCATTCAAGAAAAACCTTACCGTATGTATTATTGACAATACCACTAACTATCTCATTAACTCTTGCATGGCAACTTACTTGTAACTGGACATAGTCCCAAGCATTTTCAAGGGTCTTATTATTGTCGTCAGAAGGATTGTAATTCTGGACAAGTTCACTAACGATCCCAGACATTTCTGCTTCAAGCTAGTAAAAATAATACAAAAACATAATTAAGCACTGGTCTTGTGATTATTGATCCCATCTTACATTTGAAGATACATAAATTATTTGAACTTTATTCCATAATAAGGGAATCTTTTCCTTTTTCCCCTAGATGTGTCTTCCAGAATGTCCTGCAAGTAAAAACTGGAGGGAGGGAAAGAGAAGAAACAATAACAACTTTTTTCTCTATCAACAAAAAGAAAGTAAGGGACAAGTCAAAGCATTTCACTCAACACTACAAACCATGTCTAAGATGTGATGAAATAATTGTTAGCTATTCTATTAGTATCTTAAGAACAAGTATGAATATCAGTCAGTTGGTGCTGAGCACTAAACTCACAGGATTCATATTCTGGCAATTAGACTATATGGCAATCACAGAATAAAGAAAGAAACACAAGCAACAAAAACAAGTTCTTGCAAAACAGAGTTGCTGTAAAATATTGCCAACTGCTACAGATTTGGAAAGAAGGCAGCCATCTGTCTTTTTGTTTTTAGGACACATGTCTGAGCAAACGGCAAAAATCTCCTGCGGCGTGAACCCTAGCAAGTGTCAAGTCAGCAAAATGCAAGCTCATCTCTTGAGCTATGAATGGCACAAGTGTCTGGATTACTATCTGCCGGCTGAGAAGATGATGTCAGACAAGAACAGTAAAATGTTTCACAATTTCCTCTTGGTGAAACTGGAAATTACCACAAAGGTCAAAAGTTTCTATTAAGAATTAACTTTCAAGTCAAACTGCAGTCCACGCTTTCAATTTTTACTTAGTCTACTAGTGTCAAAAACTAAGGTATGCCTGATTCCACACAGAAAAATGTAAAAGGAATGAAATTTATAGTTACTTAAGTATCATGCAAGGTTGCTTTTTAAAAATTATATCACACCATGTTAAACATAGAGGGTCTTATTGTAATTGATCAGGGTAAAATTTGACCTTTTTCAATTTGCTATAATATGGACTTGATAAGAAATGTAAATGTTCCTGTCCAGTAAAGACATATTATGATCAGGAAAATTTACATTAGCATGAGCTCAGGACTATTTGCTTTTTGAAAATGCATTAATGTTAGACACTATGGGCACTAAATGGGAGAATTTTTTTTTCTTTTTCATTTACTGCAGTGCTTATATTTTCCTTTCATGATGAAGTATTGGGCAGTTTACAATTCTCATTTTCAGGATGACTGACAAATGTTGGTTTTCTACTGTCATATGACAATGCTAAGGCAACCTATGAAAATCTTACATAAATTAAACCTGAAAAATATTTTCTGAGGAACATGGAGAAACCCAGAAACCTTTTCCTCTAATGCTGGCCTATCAGAGCAGGAGCATAGAGATGAATATGCAGGAAGCACTGCAATATCAGTTTGTGATATTTTCAACCTACATTAAATTAATTTTCCATCAGCTATTTTAACAAACGTAAATAATTTGCACAAATTGAGTACTGGCTAGTGAACTCTATGACTGAATCTAGGTTTGAAGAGCAGCCTAACAATATATATTTCTGAATGGTATAATTACATGAATGGGTCTTTAAGTAACTTGGAGAAAACTTAATTCAAAGATAGTTTAAAGATTAATAGGGATCCACCAATGAATCTTATAATTCATTCAGCTTAATTCATAAATAAGCTCTAAGCAGACTCATGAAGTTTTAAAGCAAGCATTATTGGGGGGCGGGGGGGGGAATGCCTCTATGTTTCTGAATGAAAATGAAGAAACAATATATGGAATTTAGCAAATTCTTCCAGCCTAAATGCTGAAATATGGAATATGAGTCAACCCAGTGTAAGACAGGACAGCTGGCTGCTTTCACACCCAGCTATCACATTATAGTAGAAACTTAGTCAACTTTCATAATCTAGAATACTGGGAAGGAGAACACAGTCTGGTATTCTAAACCTCTCCTGCCAACAGAATCTACATTTAGTTTCCTCAGAGGTTTCCCCACAATAAGCAAAAGAAGAAGAAAAACAAGGCTTCATCAATTCCTGTTATTAAAGGAAGCCTGAAGAAACATATGTAGCCTTCCATCTTTACTACACATATACTAAAACCAAAACCTTGATGGAAGGGGGGAAAAAGGGAGGGGGGAGAAATGAGTGACAGAAGCACTTACAATCTATTGCCAGGAACAAATTTGTGCAAAACCTCCCAGATTCCACAAGTAGAATTTCCCAACTATCGCTCACTTTTTCCAATATTACGCATTATTAAAAGTTCTCCTGACTAGACTACACACATAAATTCACTACTCTGCACTGCCACATTGTTCTCTTCTGTAAGTCAAGATATTGAGGGGAAGGGGATCTAAAAATATACGATTGTCTTTAATTTAAACTAAATTTAAATTTAATTTAAACTAACTTCAGCTTGACTACTCTTAGGTTCTGTTATTATCTCCATAACACAACTTGCAAAAAAGGTTGGAGAAAAATTAGTACATTTTTAAACAAAAATTGATATGTAATTTGGCATCAGAGCAGTTTTTACTCAGATTTTAGTATGCTTTACAGATTAATATTTTAATTTCTTTTTTTATTAGAGGTTGCAGCACAACATTCAAAGAAGTATAACTATTGAAATATACTGTTATTTCCTCTCATGGTTTGCAAAGTGCAAATTAAGTTTACATTAAAATGTAAACTCAACATTCAAGAATCTGATAGTTTTGCAGATGAGTAAATGACTAAAATTGGGTTGCCATTTTAACTGGTTTTTTGTTGTCTCTGGACATTAAAGGCAAAATTGATTTCTTTTCTTGTTTGAACATTGAAATTCTACACAAGCCATATGTAACATCTCAAAATAGCAAATATGGGTACAGAGATTACTAAGATTATAAACCAAAAATTAGAGGTTCTTTCTAAGAAGTGGGATAGTGGAAAGAAGCATATTACAAGAGAGAAAAGTACTCTGAATGCTTTATACACATATTTCAAGCCTTCAGATTCTATTTTTTATTTATTCATTCCTGTAGTGGATTTTGTCCACTTTTACTTCTTCTAGAAACCTACTTTTTTGGGCAAGTTAAACTTTTGTTGTTGCTTCATTTCTTACCCAAAATTCTCAGGATATATTTACTGTAGTGGTTTTCTGAACCAATACTGAACTGTTTTGAATTTTAAATTTGAATTTTGTATAATTTCACAGTCTTGTTCAATTGAACTTGCATTACTTTTAATGGAAAACCATGTAATAAATAGTAAAAGTAGGCCGAGTATTTCTATTCACATTTATCCAGATTTTTTGTCCAGTGCAACTGTATATAACAAGCAAGAAACTAGTTATTCATTGTTTCCCAGTTTATTAATATATCTTTTAAGCAAAGAAGGCTTTGAGCAATTAATCATTGTTAAATTCTAGGTGATTAACAAAAATTAGCTATTGAAAAAACTCTCCTTAAATTCTATAAAATATTTACAGTTAGTTGGTGTCTACACTGCTTTTTCTTTCTTTTTTCTTTCTATTATTTGCTGCTTAATTTTTGGTCTTAGTTCCTGGTTTTAAGAATGACAGTAAGCTGTTTTGAAAACAGGAATTCAAAATCCCCTAAATAAAGTTACATGCTTTTTTTTTCTTAAATATTTTCCTAAGTACATATTAAGAAATTCAAAAATGTAAAAAAAAAACCAACCAAAAAAATTAGTTTTAGTTAACTCACACCTAATATTTATAGTTCTGTGATTCTTGCTGTTGTAAATTTTGTAACAGAAAGTACCAGATTATCAAGTCACATATATCATTTTTCTATCTAATCAGGAACACACAAACACCAGTTTTATTTTTATCACTTCATGCAAATACAACGAACAGTAATAACTCCAACCCAAATGAAGAATGTCAGATTGGAAGAGTTAAAGAGTGCTTTTTAAAAAAACAATGACTTTATAGTGATATTTGCTGAAAAACTGCATGTCTAAATCTTGTTTTTAAGACATTACTTGGAAATGCAGAAGAATCAGAACAACACAACTTCAGCAAGGAAAGAAATTGGGAAACAAAATTGTCACTTACTGCATTCCTCTGGAAATAGATCAGCAGGCCGGCAGCTATTTGGGCTATGAGAATCAGCAATAGGCAAGTAAAATACTGCAAAACAAATGAAAAGTTTTTCTCACATTTGTGACATTAGTACTTGGTATATAGATAGTCCTCAACTTACAACAGTTAGTTTAGTGACCGTTCAAAGTTACAACTGCATTGAAAAAAAGTGACTTATGACCGTTTTCCACCCTTGCGGTGTGGAGACGATAACTTGGTCCTCAACACCAATAAGACCAAGGAGCTTATAGTGGACTATAAAAGGAACAGATCAGACATCCAGCCCTTGCTTATCAATGGAGACCGAGTGGAGCAAGTGGCCAGTTTTAAGTTTCTGGGTGTTACCCTAAAAGAGGACCTGAACTGGGGTGCCCACATTGCAGCACTGGTCAAAAGGGCCCAGTAGAGATTATACTATCTGAGACTTCTCAGAAAACAACAACTGAATGAAAAATTGCTGGTGACCTTCTACTGCTGCACCATAGAGAGTATTCTAACGTACTGCATCTCTGTATGCTTTGCCAATTGCAGAGTGGCAGATAGGAAAGCACTCCAGAGGGTTAACGTCATTGGCCAGAAGAGCACTGGTTGCCCTCTCCCCTCTTTGGAAGAGCTTTATAGCTCCCGCTGCCTTAAGAAAGTTCAAAACATTCTCAAAGATCCATCTCATCCTGGGAACCCTTTTTTTGAATGATTACCATCTGGCAGACGGTACAGAATAATAAAAACAAGCACAAATAGGCTGAAAAACAGCTTCTATCCCAGAGCAGTAGCTCTTTTGAATTCTACTGTATAGTAGTGTTGGTGTGGTGTTGCGGGTTTTCGGTTCAATGTGTGGAGTGTAAAGGATGTGTGATTGTGTTTATTTTCATGGTCATGATGTGCCCAGAAGATGGTGTTTGATTTCGTTGTACGAGGTGCAATGACTAAACTAAACTAAACTTACAACCATTTAACTTACCTACAGTTACCTGAATAAAATTCAGATGCTTGGCAACCGACTCAAATTTATGACAGCTGCAGTGTCCTGGGGTCATGTGATCACCTTTTGTGACCTTCTCACAAGCAAAATAAATGTGGAAGCCAGATTCATTTATCAGTTGTGTTACTAACATAACAACTGCAGTGACAACGGTGACAAGAAAGGCTGTAAAATGGAGCAAAACTCCCTTAATCACTATTTTGCTTAGCAACAGAAATGATGGGCTTAATTGTGGTCGTAAGTCAAGGACTATCTGTACTACTTCACAGGTGGAGTTCTTCAAGGGGACGGGAGGAGGGGGGGGGGGTCCTATGGAAGACAGTACAACCAGATGTAATAGGAAGCTTCAGCTACGAAGCCAGAATGCTTTCTTGCCAGGAGCCCAGTGAGTATCTGCTGATGTATCAGAAAGAGATTTATTTCCATTTTCTGCCTGTCAGAGCACAATAAGCTAACAGAATTTGCTAAGCTTGCTTCCATGAGGTGCTTTAATGGAAACCTGGCACAGGTTTAGACAAGGTATCTGAACAGGTCTGAAATAGTGCCAGAGTCTCTATGGATCTTTTCCATCCTCCCTGAAGACTTTCAGTCTTTCTCCCGAGGAAGAGAAGTTGCTGGTAGAGAGAAGACATTCTGGGGTGGGATTGCAGCCTTCTGCCTCTACTGTAAGATCCCTCCTTACAGGGCAATACTGGCAATTTTGGAAAGAATGTGGGAAACATACTGTTTTATCACCTTCTTTAAAACTAAAGATGGTAATTACAAATATGCAAAACCTAATGAATCTATAAGAATTCATTAAAAAACAAAACAGCAACATCAAAATCAGCCAGTTTGCAAATTGGACCTCCAAAGGACTGTAAGTGTAGTATTCCACAATCAGGTTGCAACCACAGAATGGGCTCCTTCTGTAACAACTTCCAAAGATATACTGTATACCGAGATGCCACAGATATGGCAATTTTTTGCATATATTCTGTGCTTTCTAGATGCTTCTCTATCACTTGTGACTTGTAGCTCAAAGCCAGAAAGACTTTACCGGCATCTACATGTACTGCTTACCAGTCCCAAGAGGCAGCGAATCTCATTGACCGCTCCAACACAGCCCAGGAACCCCATTAACATGGTGAGAGCTCCTACTGCAGTAAGAATGTATGCTCCAACTTTTGAAGTTGATGATGAGGTCTCTGTGGAAACCCAAGGGGGAAAAAACTACATATAACAGATGCACATTTATTATGTTCCAGCAAAGCAAGATAATTGTTCAAGAGAGATAAAGCACTCTGCTTTAAGTTCTCTAGCCAAGAAATCAAAACACTGGACAACGAACAGCTAAATCCTATTACATGCATTGCACTGGAAACTGAGCACTCACTTATTGGTCATGTGATTGTGAGGAAATGAACACATAGCTGTATTTTAAAAGAATGGTCCAGAGGAAGGGGAAGGAATTGACCCAGAAGGATGTGAAGAAATTGAAAATGCATTCTAGTGTTCAGGGAAGTGAAAATGTAAGTCCTAATTGGTAGGTTTGCTTATACTAGCTGACTTAGGAATACTGGTTAGTGCTTCTGAGATGTTAATAAAACAGGAAAGGATTATTAGCCATGGTTGGAAGTTAGCATGTCTTTTCCAGATTTCACATAATGATCAATTCTTATTGACTTACGTTTGGATGACCACTTTTGTATCCCCTAGCACTAATCATGCTAGCTGGGGTTGATATAATATCCAGTTCAAAAATTGGTAGGAATACCACATAATCCACCTTTGACTTAAAGCACATGTGAAATATTCAGCAATGTTCTGTTTTTAAGATGTTCAACTTCAGAGCAGTACCCAGTTGGAAATTCTACATACTTTGACAAGCCTGTCCCATCAAATGGTGCTGTCTTTTTAACAAAGTGGCCTAAGCAGAGCTTTTTAGACCATCCTTGCAGAAAGTCAGTGCCTCAGCTGGGCTCTTGATCTGTAGCACTTTTTGGTTTGTTGAGAAAAATTTCCCAGACTTTGCTGGCATAAGGCTACAAATTTCTATTCTCTCTTGCACAATTTTTCCTCTACTTTTTTTTTTCTGGGAAAAATTCCAGACTAGCACAAGAGGGAGGCCTTTTTGGCAATAGAATGGAATGCCCTGCTGTGTCAAGTTCCTTCCCAAACTCTCTGTTAAGGTTACCAGGGAAAAGGGGGAGGAGGAAACAAGAGAATTGAAAAAAAGAGTCCATCTGGAAATCTCTGGGAAGGAAACAGGAATCTCTGCATGCACAATGTGATTACAAGATAGAAGAAGAAAACTTTTTTTAAAGGGTGCTTGCATATTAAAGGCTCCAAGAACACAGTAGCAATAACTGAATTACTTTGATTCACCTAGCCTATAGTATTATAAACATTTGGTTTACAGATCATAAGACAAAACCAGAACATGTTCTAATTCTTATTTTACTGTTTAAAACTGTAGATGAGTATTAAAGGGAGATGGGAAGGAGACATGGCTTCATTCAACTTGCCATTTTTGTGTCCGGCTAATTCTTCTTTATAGATAACATTGCAGAAGTGATCCAGCTAAGAATAGTTAGAAATGTAAATACAGAAAGCAGAAATAGCACATACTGTTAACAGGAAAGTATCTTTTTTTTAAATCATTATGAAATCTGCCAACTTCTGAAAACTACCCTCACATTTCTGCTAAAAGGGGTAAAAATTATCATGAAAATAATTTTACAAGGATAATGCCCTTGGTCTGACCTGATGTAGTCTCAGCTGATTAGCTTTTTCTAAATCTACAAGGAAGCCATCCCTGCTTTGGACTAAGGTCTAAAGATGGACTGCTTTGGACTAAGGTCTTCAGATGTACAGTGTTTCCTGTTGGAATTTATTTTCAAAGGCAAGAAAACTATACATAAATCAATAGGAAAATTTAAAATTGTCTTACGTAGAACTGAAATGAAGCTTGTTGTGTCCACCAAAATCCATATTCCAAAACCTAGGATGACAGCACCCAGGATCTGGAAAAGAAAATTCAGTTACTTAAAAAGATCATATAAATCTTAAATTTTGTTTCATGAATTTGCATAACAGTTTTAATGATAAGTGCATCCAAAACAGCTCACAGAAACAAAACCTAAACTTTGAACTATGGGGAAAATGGAAATAGGGTTACAAACTACAATAAGTCATACTTTTTTTAAATTCATGCCTTTATCAAAATTATTTCTATAACGGGTCAGGGTGAAACATTTCCAGCAGTAAAAGACAGATGGTGACTATGAAAACATGATGTTTTTTTAAGGAGGGGGAAAATCTATTTAGTCTTTCCAATACATGTGACAAATATATTGAACCCAGTCATGTCTTGAGTATCAGAGAGATGACGCACAGACATAGCTAAAAATAAGAATTAGCACTGACTTGGTACTTACTCAACCAGAGAATCTCTAACTTACAGCTTTGCCAGAACTCTTCCAATTTTCTCATTAGGACAAGCATTCTCTTTAACATAACATTAAAAATTGGGGAAACAAACAATGACTGCCATTTTTCTATTTTCATATCACAGTTCTTCTCTCTTTCCACCCACCCCCACCCCATTTTGGGGCTTCTAGAATCATACAAATGTCTCTGGGCACTCAGGAAAATCCCTATTTATGATGTGCAATTCAACAAAGGTAGCTTACAGTTCCATTCAGCCTTTACAGCCAGTGAAGCTCCCTGTTTCAGTTAAAGAGTGACATACCTAAACAGAAGTATAAACTAATTGCTGAGATCATCACATTTTCTTTTCAAATGAGATCTTTTTTTTAGAATTCTTAGATTTTAAATGAATGGAGAAGTGTGCTTTAATTTTCTACATGGGTAACCAATCCACCATGCAAACCTTCCTGAACAGGTACAAACTCAAATATTCAGTGAGAACTAATTTCAAGTTTAAAAGAATTCAAATGACCAACTGCCTGCAAAGAATATAAATCCTTCCATTCCCCACCATCCAGTCAGAACTGAAGAAGCTTCTTGGATGAGAAGCAAAACGTCTTCAAAGAAAAACCAGAAAGTCCAGTTGCCTCTTGAAAAATGCACCTTTGGGATGACCATGACCTGGATGACTGAAAATCTCCATAGACATTCAAGTTTATAATTTGCTGTGCACCTCTACTTTTAAGGCAGAAGAATTAGATGACAGCTATGTGCATAGGCTTAGCAACATTCCATAAGTTCTCAAACATCCCTTC
This sequence comes from Pseudonaja textilis, assembly GCF_049901715.1. NCBI lineage: Eukaryota > Metazoa > Chordata > Lepidosauria > Squamata > Elapidae > Pseudonaja > Pseudonaja textilis. Next base: position 261,010,309 of record NC_141990.1, on the reverse strand, counting down.
TCTTTCTAGCATGTCATTAAACTCAGACCGATTACTATACTTATAATAAAGTACACAATGAGTTACACCCTTTGTATGAATGATAAGAATACAAGGAAACAGCTAAAGGACAACTAAACATGTATAATTGTATAGAAACAGGAAGCAACTCTGCAGTCCCTTACAAAGGATATTTATGCTAAATATTTGCCTACCAAACAAATTCAATGAGGCTACAAATCATACAACAGTCATACCAGCAGTAAATCCGGTGGCACAGTGCCACATCTTGGCAAGCAGGTTGCAAACACACTGCAGTGCAGCAGTGTGCTGTAAATGGCTGCCAGCTGGCAAACTCCACCCATCATCATAAGTTGCCATCAGCACACAGTTGAGAACAGGGCAGCAATTATTATGCCGCTCTAACCCATTTTTACTCAGCTAATCGCAAAACATTCCTGGGGATGGATAAATAAATCTGGACCATTCTGTAGACTTCCATGTTAAAACAGAGTTCAGCTGCAGGACAATAAAGACCTCAACAATGGAGGAATCCCAATTCCATCACTAGAAAATAAAACTCAAGATTTCTTTGTATTACAGCTCCTCTGTATAGGGGATGAAATTGAATAATGTTAAAACTGACAACTGTTAAATTGTATTTCAGGGTTTATTTTGTGATTAAATAAAAGCATCAGGATTTTGTAAATTGTTTCCTAGGACGAACAGTAAAGAAAAAAAAAGTATATTGTGTTTAACAGAATGAATAGCACAATGTTGCATTCCACAAGACATCAGAAAGGATTCATCTTAACAGAAACCAAAAGAAAAGTGTACCCTGATCCTTTTTCCTCCCTCCAACCTCAAATTCTCAAATTCTCCTTCCTTATTCCCATGATAAGGAGATTCCACTCTGGGAAATGTAAAATTCCAAATGAGGAATTTTTCACGGTTAGAAGACTTGCCCACATAACATGATACTGCAGTTATGGTCATTTGAGTTACAATCCTGGAGCAGTAACTAAATTAACCGTTTTGAACACAAGTGAGAACCCCTGCTATATTATACCCCTAGAAGGCTGTTTGTTGCCAAGCAAGAGAAAGAAAGCCAAATGCACAATGTCCTCCTTGGTGATCCTTGACTTCATTTAGTGACCATTCAAAGTTACAAAAGTGACTTACGACCACTTTTCACACTGATGGCCATTGCAGCATCCACATGGTCACAAGAGTTACATTTGGATGCTTGACAACTAGTTCATATGTATGATGGTTGCTATGTCCCAGGGTCATGTGATCAGTGGTGGGATTCAATTTTTTTTACTACCAGTTCTGTGGGCGTGGCTTGGTGGGCATGGCAGGGGAAGGATACTGTAAAATCTCCAGTCAGAGAGGTCTCCACTTGCCGGTTCTCCGAACTACTCAAATTTCCGCTACTGGTTCTCCAGAACTGGTCAGAACCCACTGAATACCACCTCTGCATGTGACCAACTTTTGTGACCTTCTGATAAGCGAAGTCAATGGGGAAGCCAGATTCACTTAACAACCGTGTTACAAATTTAATCACTGCACTTAACAAATGTGGCAAGAAAAGTTGTAAAATGGGACAAAACTCACATTACAAATTTCTCACTTAGCAACATAAATTCTGGGCTCCGTTGTGGTCGTAAGTTGAAGACTACCTGTATAAATTGGACCATCAACACAATGTTGTGGTCTGCAATCTTAAAAGCTACCAGCTTCTCTCTTTTGGTCCATCCAGATTTTCTATTTACCTCTCCTAGCCCTCATACTGTCCACCCACCCTCATTTTTCCCATAAAGAATGTTAATGCAAAATTTGAGGTGCCTCTATCCTGTGCCTTCATCATACAATTTTGACCACATCATGGCAATTATTCAGGATTTGAGAAAAATACATGACTAATGCATTTTACAAAGGAAAATAGGTGACTAATTAAATTATAGCAGAGGGTTGTTGTTTTTTTAACAGCTGGGTAGGAATGTTTCCTCTCTGGAAAGAACAACAAATTTCTGAGCAAAAAAGAGTAGCATAAAAAAAGATGTACCAGAATTTAAATATGTAAATATGCCTGCAATGATATATGTAGTGGGACAATTTCATGACTTAAGAAAAACCTTTAAAAAAACCCCTCATACCTACTCATAATGAATTGAGAGAAATAGAACAGCTTTAATTTTGCAATGGGCAGAACAATTACAAGAAGTGTTGTTCCTTTAATGAAACACAGTATCGTGTTCAGCAAAAGCTTATGAACTAGAACACTAACAGCAATAGAGAGAAAAAGAAAACACAAGGGCAGTTGAATACACTGATTCACTGTGTGGCAAAGTAGAGCTATTATATTTGGATTACAAAAATCTAGATGACTATTACATGACAGCAAAGAGACATTTCTTTATCTTGTTCGTAGGATTTACTGACTGTAAAAATTTTTGCAGCCTAGGTATAGTTATCCAAGAAACACTATGTGAAATATGAACAGCAATCTTCTTTTAATATTGCAATGTGCCAACAACACTTTAAAATGCAGAGACTAAGATCTTTCCAGCTGTGGTTCTGAAATGACTTGGATGCTGTTATTGCTTTGGTTGCCAAGGTTGTGTTTGTACACTACTTGCAATACTGTTGAGTGAAATAAGTTACACATTCATAAATAACATTCTGGCAAGTCCCCCAGAGTCTGTTCCCTGTGCCCATATGCTACTCCAGATAATATAAACTGTACTTTGGGACATGTGCAGAATGCTTCATGTGTACAGCTGAGACTGCTAGCCAGCCCTGCAGCTTTCAGTTTAAAAGCTAAACGGTCAAGAGGCTTTTTATAAACGTAATTGCTCATGACTCATATCTCCAGAATTACGGATAGATAATATCCATTATACCAGATTATGTGAAACAAGTTTTTGATTATAACTATGTCTTGGGTAGCCTTGAGGACACACTAACTCAAAAAGCAATAGGCTGAGTAAATGATCATAGCTTAGCTGCAACATAATGACCAGTAGACAAGGTGTGGTTTCCAAAACCCAACACTGAAACTCACTAGTGATGAATCCATCTGATCTAGTAGATTTCCTCTTAACCCTTCTGCAATGGATAGCAGTTATGTGTATAATGCATCAGGAGGGGCTTCTTACACCATAAGCATTACAAATTCCAAGATAGGGCTATCATCTCAAATTGTTTGTACCAGCAGTAATAAAGAGTAGTTCACATAGATACCTCTTTGATCATCATCGGATGAAAAAATAAATCCTCTGCACACTTGCCTGTGAACTCAATAAAATCTCATCACTGAGAAAATAAAACATTGTCCTATTAAGGTGTCACACAAATAAAAGTCTAGCTTGTTTATTAATTCATCATTCATTACCCACAAGATTCTGATTCAGATTCCTCTAGGCTGCCATGCCTTAAAATGGGATGAAAGCCCAGATTTCCAAATCTTAAGGCAAATGGTAGAGCCATGATAGGAGCCAAAGAGAAGAACCCCGGAAACCAGCTTCTTCCTATAGTCTAACCAGTGGAATGTCTTAATGGAAAGAATTCCAGTCGTCTATTCTCCTTGGGCTTCTTCCTCTCTGCTACTTGTTTCCCTCCTCAGCCAGCCCTCAAGAGACTTCCCACTTCTTTCTGTGCGTGCTGTGGGAAAATACTTTGCTGCTCAGCTCTGGAGTTATTCAATCACACAGCTTTCATCCACCTCCTGTCAGTTCAGAGCCATCTCAACAGAGCTCCAAGAACATACTTGGCTTCACTAACTAGAGTCAAAGGGAAGGGAAAGCTGGGAGGGAGAGACTGAAAATATCTACTTCGCTGAAGTGCTGCGGTGATCCAGCCTCAAACAGGGATTATCAGAAGACAATGCTCTTCTGTAGACCATTGTAGATTGACAGCTTCTTCTTCTCAATCATTCAGTTTAAGTTCCTTGAAGTGCCTTTCACCGTTTGCTGTTTGCCATGAAAAAGTTGCCACAGAGACTGGTATCATGTGCCACCTGAAGCATCAACATTCAAAACATTTTTAAACATCAAGTAAACCTGAATTACCTGTCTTGCTGGTAATCAAAATAGGATGCTGAAAATAACTTGCTGGTTTTGTCCCACACACCCTACAAGGAAATGTATGTGCCATCCCAACCTCCATGTCCTATTTCCTACAGTAACATTTAATTTAAGGTATGTATCTTAAACACAGTATATGTCATTTCCCTGCCATACACCCTACGGATAATGATGAACTAGGGATAATGGATAATTATCCTATGGATAATGATGAACTAGGGATAATGGATAATTATCCTATGGATAATGATGAACTAGGGAGAAAGAAGCATGTTTTTCATGAGAGATGACCTAACTAAATATTATTTTACTAAATATTTATTTTCTTTTGCATCACAATTTTTATCTCCAGCTAGGTTATTCAAGGAGGCTACACCTTAACCTAACATCACCCAACTGGTCCCTGACTTAATATCCATAATATCCAGTAATTGTATAGATAATTTTCGGCTGCAGATTTGCTTTAATTCTTATATCTTCCATTGCCACAGTTTATTAGCGTTGCATTAAATTCCAACAACACTAGAAGATGTTTAAGATATAAGAACAGTATTCGTATCCTGAGCTCAGACTAGTCTACAGAAAAAAAAAGACTCAGTAATTACATACACTCTCCAAACTAAGCATTATGATCCTTTGAAAGCAAACATAAATACAATGGATACTCTGTTAAAGAGCTTCTGAACACAGGCTTGGTATATACAGGAATTAGCTGTGTCGTCCATTAGTCTGAGGACAAGTTCAAATGGGTATGCAATGAATTTTACTTCGCCTACTGATACAAATTCAGTCCTATCCCCTTGTAACAATTTCTTTTTAAAGAGCGTTTTCTTTTGTATGCTAAAACCATGTATAAATGACCTTTGGTCCTTGGCAGCCTTAAATGGAATGCTGATTGCTCAAAAGTTAAAAACAACAAAGCATACGGCAAAAAGAGGGGAGTGGGGAAATAGTGCAGAAAGCAAATTGAAAAGCAGCTCCAGATGTGTGCCAGATGCACTATCTGGGCAAGTTATATTGTAGGCAAGCTCTACACAGCCTAGAGTTAGAAAGTGGCAGAAGGAGGTTATCCACAACTTGAGAAAGCAAACCTCTCATTTTACCTAGCGATTTAGTGGCGTTGTGGGTCAGCACTAAGCCTATAAAAGGGATGTACAATTACAAGGATGAAAAGGCTCAAATCTCAAAGCAATACTGCAAGTGAAATCTCAATACCACAAACATCTTCTGCAACAAAAGTGCTCTAGCTCCAAATGGCATCTGAATCTCACTTGATTTTTCATTTTGCTATGTCCCTCTATTCATCACTGGGAATTGGGTGGTCATATAATTTTTAAAAAATGTTATGATTTCTACCATTTTACATTATTTTTTAGGCATTTCTTGTAATGTTAAGCCACTGTTAAGATCCGTTTAAGTAATAATCCTTCTTTGAAGGATGTCAAAGAATATATTTTTATTAAAAGCTTTTCTTAATATAAAATAAAAAAATAAAAATAAAAACAATGGAAAAGGGGGGAAGAGAAGAGGATAGGAGACAGAGTGAGGGAAGAAAGAAACAAAAATCAATAACTTTTTCTGATGCAGTTAGATGCATAATAAAGTATCAACATTTTAGTTATACCAAATAATATATATTAGCCATTTCTATAGTGGTAACCCATTTAATTCTCAAAACTTCCTTTCCCCTTCTTTCATGCAGAAAGCCCAGAAGTTCTTCCAAGTAACCACAAAATTATTTACATTCTTGTCCCTAATTAGTCCAGTCAAGTTCACCATCCCTACTAATAGCATTATCTTTTCAATCCACTTCACTGTAGGAGTTAAGGCTTTTTTCCATTTCTGGTCATATAAACATTTTACAGCCCTTTCAAGCTTTCCCAGTATCTGAAACTACACTGACTGCAAATAATGTTCCCCAAGCTTGGCAATTTCCAGACACATGGACTTCAACTTCTAGAATATCCCAGTTGGCATCATCATTGCTCAGGAACTCTGCGAGTTAAAATCAAAACACGTAGATGTTGCCAAACCTGAGAAATCTTTACTTAGAAGAATAAACTGCAAGAGAAAGATGAATCAGAATGTCCACGAAAGGCAACTGAATTTTTTTTTTTACTGAGAAATAGTTGTTGGAAAATAGGTCATATTGCCTAGAGTTTTGATCCTACTATCAAACATTTCATCACGTATTATTTTGAAATGGAACATATGGCTCACTAGTCATTATAAATACAATTAACTAACAAACATGGCACTTCAAAATAATGTCTTAAAGGCAACTGATGACAATTATACTGCCATTCTCGGCTTTCCAAAAATGAGAGATTAACATTTGAATATATTAGCGAATATTGAATGATCCTATTGAAATACCTAATTTTTAGGGACCTTTGAATAAGATGTTCACAAAACCTTGTTAGAAATATGAATTCTTTATTTGCTTTAATTTTGTTATGTAAAAAATTAAAGTTACTGGATTGAATTCAACAATATTTAAAGAAAAGCAAGAATCAAATGCTTAGCAAATCATACTGCAGAGAGATCAAAAGGTTATTTAGTAACTCAAATACAGCACTTGCCATGCTGTTGTGTTAACATTTATGCTGCTGGTGGGAAAACAGATAATCAGGGTAAATGATAAGTGCAGTCAAACAATTAGATCCCTTAAATAATGACTGTCAAAGGGGAAAAAAGATGAAAGGACATCTATATGTTTGAAAAAAAAAGATGTCAAGATTAGGTACTCCTTAAAGCAGGGGTGGGCAAACTACAGCCCGGGGGCCACATCCGGCCATTGGTCTTTTTAATCCGGCCCGACAAAGATTGGTACAGAATTAAGGTTTGATGTGAATGATTGAATGATTGCATTCATTTGATTTTGACTTGCAATGACAGGCATTTCGACACCAGGTGGCGGCCCGTCTGTCAAATTTTAAAAGTCAATGAGGCCCCCGAGCCAAAAAGTTTGCCCACCCCTGCCTTAAAGTGTGGGAAAAACCCAACAGACTGTTAAACTTGGGATAGCTCTTCTTTCACCTGGGATTATACTGTCTAGTAATGTTAGCACATTTTATGGCTGGATTTCAACAGATAATGGCTAGGCCTTTGAATAGATTAGTGGAGATTTATGGTATAAGGACCCTTACTTCCATCCCCCATTAATCTACAGGTGAAACTCAAAAAAATTAGAATATCGTGCAAAAGTTCATTTATTTCAATAATGCAACTTAAAAGGTGAAACTAATATATGAGATAGACTCATTACATGCAAAGCAAGATAGTTCAAGCCGTGATTTGTCATAATTGTGATGATTATGGCTTACAGCTCATGAAAACCCCAAATCCACAATCTCAGAAAATTAGAATATTACATGCAATCAATAAAACAAGGATTGTACATAGAACAATATCGGACCTCTAAAAAGTATAAGCATGCAGATGTACTCAGTACTTGGTTTGGGCCCCTTTTGCAGCAATTACTGCCTCAATGCGGCATGGCATGGAAGCTATCAGACTGTGGCACTGCTGAGATGTTATGAAAGACCAGGATGCTTCAATAGCAGCCCTCTGCTCTTCTGCATTGCTCGGTCTCATGTCTCTCATCTTTCTCTTGGCAATGCCCCATAGATTCTCTATGCGGTTCAGGTCAGGCGAGTTTTCTGGCCAATCAAGCACAGTAATCCAGGGTCATTGAACCAGATTTTGGTGCTTTTGACAGTGTGGGCAGGTGCCAAGTCCTGCTGGAAAATGAAGTCAGCATCACCATACAGCTCGTCTGTGGAAGGAAGCATGAAATGCTCCAAAATATCCTGGTAGATGGCTGCGTTGACTCTGGACTTAATGAAGCACAGTGGACCAACACCAGCAGATGACATGGCTCCCCAAATCAACAGAGACTGTGGAAACTTCACACTGGTCTTCAAGCATCTTGCAGTGTGTGACTCTCCATTCTTCCTCCAGACTCTGGGCCCTTGGTTTCCAAATGAGATGCAAAAGTTGCTCTCATCAGAAAAGAGGACTATGGACCACTGAGTAACAAACCAGTTCTGTTTTTCTTTAGCCCAGGTAAGACGCTTCTGACGTTTGTTGTTCAGGACCGGCTTGACAAGAGGAATACAACATTTGAAGCCCATGTCCAGGATCCGTCTGTGTGTGGTGGCCCTTCATGCACTGACTCCAGCCTCAGTCCACTCCTTGTGAAAGTCCCCAACACTTTTGAATGGCCTTTTCCTGACAATCCTCTCCAGGCTGCGGTCATCCCTGCTGCTTGTGCACCTTTTCCTTCCACACTTTTCCCTTCCACATAACTTTCTATTAATGTGCTTTGATACAGCACTTTGGGAACATCCAACTTCTTTTGCAATTACCTTTTGAGGCTTTCCCTCCTTATGGAGGGTGTCAATGATAGTTTTCTGTACAACTGTCAGGTCAGCAGTCTTTCCCATGATTGTGATTCCTACTGAACCAGACTGAGAAACCATTTAAAGGCTCAGGAACCCTTTGCAGGTGTTACGGCTTAATTAGCTGATTAGAGTGGGACACTTTGGGCCTAGAATAGTGAACCTTTTCACAATATTCTAATTTTCTGAGATTGTGAATTTGGGGTTTTCATGAGCTGTAAGCCATAATCATCTCAATTATGACACATCACAGCTTGAACTATCTTGCTTTGCATGTAATGAGTCTATCTCATATATTAGGTTCACCTTTTAAGTTGCATTACTGAAATAAATGAACTTTTGCATGATATTCTAATTTTTCGAGTTTCACCTGTACATAATCAAGAATAAGGTTTATAGAGCAGCACAGAGTAAGCATGTACAAGTAAGCTAAAGAATAATAATGCAGAACATGTATCTCTGCTTGAGTGTCACAGTGGATGAAGCCTATGGCAAAATAAATCATACTGGGGAAAAATCAAACAGGGCTAGAACATAGATTGTATGAAGCATGAAGCGTGGGAACCTGGATATCAGCAAGAAAGAAATGAATGGAGCATTTTGATATTAATAACATCAGGGTCTGAAAATATCTACATTCGATTAGGTAAGTTTACAATATGCTATTCTGGAAATGGCAACATCAGAAGGAATGGAATGGAACTGGCAGTACAAAAGAAAACTCAAATAAATCGAACAATTCTGAGCAGCAAAAGTTAGAACAATAACTTTTTGAATCTATATAACACTATCTATACATCACTCTCATTATGACCTTTACCTGGGCGAACAATGCAAAATATAGCTACAAGTTTTGAACCAAGCTACCTCAAATGGGCTAAATTACAGAATGTGTTCAAAATCTAGGATCCATGATTCTCGAATGAATGAAATTTGGGGAAGACATGGCTGCTTCAGTGCTATTAGTTGCTTTCACATGATATCCATTTTCAACATTCCATGGCAGTTTTCCAGGCAATCTTGCAATCCCTCCTTGACCCCAGCAGCAGGGAATTGACTCATCACATATGTCAAGCTAAGCCCAAGAATGATATAAAACAGCAGTCCCCAACCTTTATGGCTTGGCAGCCTGGTGGGAGGAGAAGGGAACCAGGCCGTGCAAGCAGCAGGCTGGCACACAGGTGCATACATACTGGCCAGCCACTCATGCAGCTGGTTCCAAACAGGTCACCGCCAGATAGTGGGCCACAGCCCAGGGATTGGGAACACCTGACACAGAACAATTCAGCCAGAATTCAGTTTGCCTACACAATAGACAGAATCTTGCCAGACTGAGCTTTGCTACTCTCACTCTAACAAATATATTGGGAAATTCTAGCAAATGTTTATCCTTCCTCTCTTTTTTCTATCCAGCATAATGATCCATGGTCCACATTGCAGCAGGAACTAAGAATGTTGAAAACATGGTATATGCAGTAAGAGGTTCCCCAAAGGATTCAATGAGCATGTAAGGTATGGTGATGATTCATATCTTCTCTGTAGCAGACAGTCATCAGAAATGGGAGGATTTGAAGGACATCAAGCAGGATGACAGGGATGACCTACCTTTCTCAGTGGGTGGACATCCCTTTTCATTTCAATGTAGAAATATGCTCATCTGTCAAATTCATAAAATATGTCATCAAGTATACCACACAGGTAGTGATCAGGCAATTTTTGCACTGAACAAAGAAGAAAAAATCATACAGTACTTGATAGGTAGATATAGTGAGCCCTCTGAAGCCATGGCAGCAATATTTGGATTTCGAATTCACAAGGGGAACTAACCATTGTTCATCTTTAAGTGCACCTTCCAAAACAGAATCAATATTCTTTCAATATGTTGCTGTGCAACAGAATAATGATATGAGGGAAGGACCACACTTTTACAAAAACACTGTATTATGTAAATACTCCAAGATTCTACACTTGGACTAATAGGAGATGGGAATGAAGGAAGACTGGGAGAATTTGGAAGAATGTTAACCATTTGCTGTTGCAATTTTCAGCAGCGTTTACCAGTTGTAAAACAAGGAAATGGTGCTGATGTGGAGAATTCAGGCATTAAAAAATAATACTTATGGAGACTTTTGTTAAGTTTCAATAGAAGGGAAACCTGTGGTAGAATCGGGGAAAAGGAAGATATTCAAGTTCTTACTGGATGTTGGAAAAGACAAAATTCAGAAAAATCAAAATGATTAAATAGGGCTACCTGAAGATATGGTGCTGTCAGCAAAAAGTATGGAAGAATGTGTAAATTTCACCTACCACATTTGACAATCCTGTAGAACTGTTTTCAGAGAACTCTACAATGGTTCCCTCAATGAAATAAGGATAAAAATAATCCACATGCATTAGCTGGAATGATTAAATATTATTGTTCCTTTAATGCGCTCAGTGAAGGAGCTAGTGCTATTCATTTTCCATAGCATGGAAGACAGAATCTCTTGCCATTTTAATAAGGAATTTTAATTAGGAATCTTCCAAGAGTTTGAAATTGGGATGATTGTGGAAGAACTCCCCAGTAATGTCATTGTAGCAAAGATAAACTTTGATGCATGCAAAAAATGACATTGTCATGATTCCAAGAATTACACTCAATTTATCAGAAGGTGAAGATGTTCCTCTTCAGTGGGCAGTTCTGAATTCATTCATGCTTTGCTGTCACTATATATAAAGAGGGAGAACAAACCATCGAGAATGATTTATCTGGTGAAACCAGTATTCCAGCATAGTCAGCTGTATGTGGCAGATCAATCACAATTGTTGTCATCAAAAGTATCCTTTGTTAAATAAGAAGCATCTATATTTGTGTCTTGTTACAGATCTTTCTTCTTTAATAAAATGATGGTTTCATTTTCTTTAATTTTAAAACCAAAACAGCACCAACTACTGTTTGTTTGTTTAAGTAAGGAAATATCTCTAAAAGGGTGACCCAATGGATCACAGGTTTTTTTGTCCAAGATATACAGCCAAATGTCACAATTTCCAACATTTATGCAGGAACAAAAGATACATTTGAAGAAGGAATAAAGCAGTTCTGTGCCGACATTCATAAAGTGCTACATCAAGTGCCAACATATATACAGTATTCATTATGGAAGAGTCCAACATCAAAATTGATGAATGTCACATGAATACATGGCATCCCAAAATGGACTGTACTACAACCAAACCGATTACATCTTATACAGCCAACAGTGGGGGGAAAAAACATATTTCTTTACTTTTGCTGCAGACTGTGGTTTGGACCACAACTATTTGTAGCCAAAGTCTGTTTCAGATTCAGATTTGAACACCCAGGAAATATGATACCAAAAAGAAAAAACAAATTATGTTCAGCTGAAATTAAGGAACAGTACCAATTTGCTTAATTAGATAAGAGAAAGGAAAAAATGAAAAACATCAATAAAGCAGTTCAATAAACCAGTTCAGAAACATGTTGCATATACACATAAAAAACCTGAAAACAAGGAAATAAATGGTGAGCAAAAGAAACTATCCAGATCGCTGAACCAAAAAGAAAGCTAAAATTATGGGCAATAGAGATGAGGCAAAACAGCTAAATGAAGAAGTTTAACATCAAACTAGAAAAAATAATAAAATTAGATTTCACAGAACATGCATGTAAATTTCAAAATTATGTATATTTATCTTTCATTGACTACGGTAAAACTGTTCATTGCACTAAATATGAAAAATTATGGAAATACCTAAAAGAAAAGGGCATTCCAAAACTTCTGATTCACTTCTACTATTCTATCAGTTTTTCTATTAAATTTATATATTGAGGCAGTTTTGAGGAACTTTAATTTAGATGACTTGAAAATTGAAATAAAAGCATTTAAGATATCGAGATGACATTGCTATACTGTAAAACTGAATAAGGTATAAAAGTGAAAGCAGAAATTAAAAAGACAAGATTGCTTCTGAACATCAAAAACAATATAGTTGTGATGATAACTGGAAGATAAAAATTAATCAGTTCAGGATTTTATTTTCCTCAGGACCAAAACTGAATAAACAAAGACCTCAAAGTTAAACAATGGGAGCGCTGCAATGACAATCATGGAAATGATTTCAAAAAGCATTATTTTGATACCAAATGCAGAATAATGAACTCTATCATTTTTTCCTATCACTACCTACAGTTGCAAAACACCGTTTGGATAATAAGAAAAGTAGAGTGGGGGGGAAAAAAACCTAGACTCCCTCAAATTATGGGTTTGGAGATGATTATCTACATACCTTGGACGGCAAAAATGATGAACAAGAAGATCACATTGAATCAGAAATATCACTGGAAGCTAAGATTACCAAGCTAAGGCTGTCTTATTTTGATCATGTCATACATTAGAATTCCTTTGAAAAATCAATTATACTAGGAACAGTTGAAGAAACAAAACAGGATCAGCAAATAACATTCTTGAGAGTTTCTATCAAGCAAAATACTGCTTTAAACCTAGAAATATTAAATAAAGTTGTAAATTATTAGAAAGAATTTAGAATAATCTATGAAGTCTCTGAAAGTTGGATGTGATTGAACTGATGAAAAGAAACAAGCAGAGTAACCACTTCAATATGATGGTGCTTTCTGAAACATGAGGTATGCATTTCATCTCAATAAAAATAGTTTGATGGTGGTGTTTTCTAATATGGTGTACAATGAGAAAAACAATGAAAATATCTTATTATTCCTAACAACTAGCAGAATATTTATAGGTCTGAATTCAGCTATTAATGCAAAAACATCAACAAATCAGAAACAAAATATATTTCACATCTCATGTTTATTTCCAGTTTGTGATTCACCATATTTTATCATGATAAATGCAAAAGTGTAATCTAGGTAAAATAACTAGAGTTAGTCTTGGTGAAATAAATAAAAATAAAATAATAATAAAGCTAGAAATAAAACATACAAGTAAAATAGCTTCCTGTAATAATTTTCCCTGTAGTTGGAGGTTCTAAATAGACTTGCCAGCATCTTCGTTTATTTATTATCTTTAGCCTTTATTATCATTTAAAAGTTAATTTAACACATTTTATTCTTATAAACAGCCAGGAAAAAAAACATGGGTTATAAAATCTTCTTTAAAATATACTCAACTTTTAATTAGCTAAAATACCGTAGAAATAAGTTAGAAATCCACAGTGTGGGTAGTATTTGATTAGCAGTCTTCTGAAGCCGGAATATGGTAATAATAATAATATACGTAAACTGATTATAAAATAACAACACATAACACAGTCATCAAAATGATTCCCTGGAACATCTGTAAAAAAATTTAATTAATTGAAAATTTAATTAATAATTTTTTAATTGTGCCAGCAATTAAAAACTGAACACAAGAGTTGAAAACAGTAGTAGAAAACAAATATTGTACTATTTCTGAATACAGATCGATAATCTTGGTTCATAGTGCATCAGATATAACTGTGGCTGAAAAAAAAAAACTATGGATAATTGATGTGGCAATACCAGAGGATAGTACAATAGAAGGCAAAGAATTGGAGATCACAAAGTATTAAGATCTAAAAACTGAAAGATTATGGCATAAGCCTGCCATAATGATCCCAGTGGTTTTGGCATGATAGGTGCCATACCAAAAATTCCTGGATGGCACTTAGAAAACCTGCATATTGACAAAAATTGTATCCATCAATTGCAAATAGCCACTCTGCTTGAACTGCATATATTATGCAATATGACATTCCAGGTTCTTGAGAAGAATTTTGAAGACCAACACCAGCTAAAGAAGTGGCAACTATGGATTCACATTCTTGTGAACAGATAATAATATAACAATTCCTCCAAACTTTTCATACCAAGCCCATATTGGTGCTGGCTGCATAGGGCCATAATTTAGCAACTTCTGGAGACCTCCTATGTGGCAACCTTTGCATAAATTTATGTATTAATTAAAAAATCAAGGTAATAGTACTTTGTCAAAGGAACTCATCTAGAAAGAGAGTGAAAGGGGAAATTGTCGATATCTGTGATTAGATCACTGCAAGAGCAGCAGAAATATATCAGTTAACTATACTATGGCCCTCTACAACTAAATAGTGACATAAAGAGCTTTGACACAGACATCATCTTTAAGAAGAGTTGGCCTTTATGTCTAGTCTTTTTTTTTCCCTGATTTTTTTGTCCTAGAAATAGATTTACTGCTTAACTTGACTACTGCAATGAACATTGTTTTGAAATGGGCTTGATTAACATGCATTGGCCATCGATTTGGCTGTGTGTCAAAGAGAGCGTACAACACACAAAACACTTAAGCCAAAACTTTTATAGATAATACACAATCAATACCATGTCTTTTTTTCCTTTGAGAATTATTTTATATGAGAAAAATTATTCATTATTCCAGCTAATTAACAAGTTACTGAGTTGTGAAATAAGACCATTAACATAATATTTTGATGATTTCAATAATACCAAAATGCTCAATAAGTCTGAAATCCTTAATGAACTTTAATCACCCAGTCCACATTGCTGTAATCCAATTCAATATATCTTTGTAGAGTTGATTAGCTTAGATTGCATAAAATATTATTTTATTATTCATTTGCAATGTGCCCTTTATATTGGTCATCATAAAACAAATATCCTACAGGTAAGATGGTATCTCTGATTACAGTTAACAATATCTCTGAATACAATAGCATTTTAATACCCTACCAAATGTTTGGGGGCCCAGAAGTCATTAACTATTCGTCCCAGTGGCCAGGGCCATGGTTACTGAGGCTATTTCCTAAACATTTGGAGACCATCATGTTGCCCAATTCTTCTTTTGAGTAATGTTTTTAGGGGGGAAACCCTTAATGCTCAGATTGTTACCCAGCCCTCCATATCGTCAATCTTGCTAAATATTCCTCCATTCAACTGAATATAAACATATTTATTTTTCCCCATATAATAATTAAACATCCCATTCAGTTTATGCCTTGTGCTGGTGCCCTATAGCAATGATTTTGTGATAGCTGGAACCCTTGTTTCTAATAAGTCTTATAATTTACTTGTGCTATTAGGCTAGGAAAGAGAAGAGAAACTTACGGCCCACCAAACAGTGCTGAACTGTGACTCTCAGAATACTCAGTATGTGTCATCAATGGTGAGGAACAAGCTAGGAGTATTTCAGCAACATCTGGAGGGCCACAGATTCACTTCTGGCATAAATCCTCTCTGTGCTAATTTAAAAAAACGTGTATTGAGATTGTATCTGCAAATACTTACAAAGAAAAGAAGGTTGAACAGGAAAAGAAAATATTTTGTGACTTTCAGGCAGCCTGACGCCATCTTTCTTCTTATTATTATTCAGACCTAGGAAGTAGAAAAAACTAAATGAATAGCCATCCTTGATATTATTCTGCTCTTCTCACCCACCCCGACTGCATATAAGATATGCCAGATAACCCAACATAGGATTCACATTGTCTTTCCTTTTTGGTATTTGTTTTCCAATAGACGGTTTGATCTGTTAAAAGGAAACATTCTTAGATTTCCCCCTATTCAAAATTTGCTCGGAACTCAAAAAAAAGAAAGAAACCTCTTCCAACCATACCCAAACAGAAATGAAACAGCTGTGCAATGTGCCTTAGCTTGTGTTGATATTTCAAAGTTGAAGACCAATGCTGAATAGAGACAATGTGTATTTGTTTTACCTAGTCAATCATCAGAGACTTTCACTTTCTATGACTCACCAAAAACTTACCTTTTCCGTAGCTGTTAAAATAGGAAATCAGCTGGCAATTCTCATGACCCGTATTGAGCAACTAGAATCTGACAACATCCTTAATGACCTTCCATAACAATGCAACAGGAAATAAAACATGACAGTCTTAAGAGCAACTAGCCCTTCAACCACCAGCAGATCAGATCAGAGCTTCCTTGTGTGAAATAACAATTCAGCAAAGGATGGTGGAATAAAGCCAGATATTATGCTCCAGTCTAAAACCTGCTTCTAATCCTGTTAGGTTATTTAGGTCAATACCAAGATCAGAATGAAATTAGAACATCTTTCTCCCCCAGGCACTAGCACATTATATTATCTTACACATTATCTTATATACTACATTACATACTATGTATTATGTCCCATATTAAGGATGAAAATATTTAAACAGGATAAACAAATGGAAACACATTACTGAGAGTAGCTGAGTGAAACCTGAATGCAGATAAGATGCTGTAGGATATGGTCAGCCTGTTTTCTAAAATTGGCATTTTCTATCTTAAGCATTTCAGAAACAGCTCTTCTTCTTTCCAAGATAAATAAGGGGAGGGGGAGGAAGACAACTTAGGAAACATTTTCTTAAGTTTAAATTATATGCACATTGCAAAAAAAGAGTAATTGCTCCATGTATTTTAGTAGTGTAAGTATAGCTGCTATTTATACAAACAGAATTCCGTTGGGAGCTGGGCATCCACTGAAGATACTGCTTGAGTAAAACTCAAGTGAAATTTGCAAATGCCACATTGGAGAATGATCTTCCAAATGGATAATCCTCAGCAAAACCCATAAGCTCCCAGAGTTTCTAGCCAGCAGGAACAACAGCTTGGAATTCTGAGAACTGAAGTTCTAACACATCTGGGATATAATGTTGGGCATCAAAATGGTTTCTCAAGGCTGATGGTATAATAGGATATTTTGTTTAGGACAATGCTAAATGCAGGATTTCTGGATATATTTAACTCGAAGTTCACACTATCATGCATATCTTGTTTATTTGGGCTTTATCGGAAAAGATGCTTTTTCTGTAGGTTGCAAGATGAAATGGATACATATAAGAAAATGAATGAATGAATGAACGAATGAATAAATCAATCAATAAATAAATGCAAATTCACAATCTATTCATTCTCATTTTGTAATATAAACCCAGCCAGCCTTTTTAGAAATGCATACATCAATAAGACCAAACACATAGCATGTTTTGCTGCTCCACTTCTTTATTCCTCCACTGCCTCAGCTTCCAAACAGCCTACTGAAAGAAGTGTAAAAGATACTGTGGGAAAGGGAAAGAAGGGTATGACGAAATGTCCAGGTTTTTTTCAATTAAAAAAAAAAGAATTTCAAAAGCTTTTTCTGAATAGCTCTTCATGAACCCCAGGGAAATCCATCAGACAAAGCTACAGAAAACCGAATTAGCGCTGCATTATTAGTTCAAATTCCTGTTTCTCATGTTAATGCCCAGCTATCTTGTCCTGCAACATGCACAATATTACGAATACAAAAGGCCAACTTTGGACTTCATTCACAAAAATTGGTATAAGCATTTGCCCATAAATCAAACTCAACCTAGCTATAATCTGAAACGTTCCTAAACAGTATTAACTCCTCATGTTTCTTTAACAAACTATATTATCTTTAGCTCTAAAAAAACCATCACAAATCCGTATCACCAGAATGTCACAGGTTCTTTTAACTATATTCAACTATATTCAAAGAGCCAATAACAACACAGGTCCCTAAACAACACAAACAAGCATTCACAGCTATATTCACGACTTACTCCTACTCCACTCTTGCACACTACTCCTACTGCTACTTCTCAGGAGTCCTATTAGTCTTACTCCTTGAGAGTTTTACTAGAGAAAATTATCTCTTTCTAGCTGCTTCAGGCATACTTCCACATACAAATACCTCTTGCCTCTCCTCTCTTTCACATACCACGTTCTTTCAGCACAGCACATTATCCTGCTAATTGGGGAAAGGCTTAAAGCAGGCATGTCAAACTCAAGGCTCGGGGACTGCATCTTAGGGGGTGTGCATAAGCGCACCAATGTGCCTACCATCCCTATCCTATTGTTTATTTTTTTTATTTTTCTTATATGTATCCATTTCATGTATTCATAACTATGTTTATACTTATACCTGTTAACTTATGAATGAACATGAATGAATGAATGAATGAATGAATGAATGAATGAATGAATAAATAAATAAATAAATAAATCTGGCCCATGGGGTACTTAGATCTGATCCACAGGACTGCGCTGGAGACAGCAAAGGACCGGCCCGCAGTGTCTCTGCCTATGGAACGGTGCTTGCAAAGGTTGTGCACAGACCTCCCAAATTCTGTTTTCGCTGGCAGAATGCTCAGGCCACCACAGTCACCCCTCCCTCCCAACGTGAGTGATATCATGCTGACCATGTTTATCCTGACCATGCCCCCCCAAGATCCCTGCGGTCAAACACAACCCTAATGCGGCCCTCAATGAAATCGAGTTTGACAGGACAAGAGAAGCATAGGTGCTGGCTATTTTCTGGGTAGCTTGTTCTTTCTCACCCAGAATCAGTGGTATTATCAATCCACCAATGAACAATATCATGATATATATTACTGGGGTAGAACCTATAACACAACTACTCTTCTATACACAGACTATTGTTGGGCCTCCCATATGAGAGGTACAGTATACTTCCGGATCCAATCTGGGTTGGTCCCTGGGACCAAAGGTTTAGTCTTCCATGCTTTCGAACTCATGATGGAGCCCATTCTCAGATAACTTCTATCAGAATGTATTCCACAACATTCCTGCAACTTATCCTGGGATGTATATATTTGCCTTCATTCAGTATATGCTTACGTGCAGAAATAAGGCATTTACAAAAGCTATAGTTGGAAAAAAAAACCTAAATAGAGAAACCACTGCACAAAGGCATTACCTTTCTCAAAGTAATTATTTTTATGATAGGAGCATCACATTTCTTATAATTACATCCTTTACTGTGAAAACTGGATTCCAATCAAGAGGGGAAATATTATCTCTTGCCAACTAAATTTTTGGAAACCTTTGATTGCTTGTATGTGTGCGCACACATAATATACACACATTCATTTTCCATTCAGAAAGATTGTTCCCCTGTGCTAATCAAAACTCATTTTTGTTGTTCTAATTTTCAAGTCTGTAAACAAGTTATCTGCTTTTCTCAGTAATCCTTTGGGAATGTTATTCAGCTGGGCCAGTGGGAAAATGAAACAGCTATCCGAAACTCCACAAGCGCACAACGTTTCCTACATTATGTGCATATATTAGGTACACTGAAGAAGAAATTACTACATAAAAGGATTATCTGAGCTTGTGCTGTCCTTACCCCTTTGTGCTTATGGCATTTCTCTTGTTTCTATATTACATATACAGTAAGTCAATCCTCCTGGCCTTCAGTAAGAGCCTAAAGTCCTGACTGCCAGATATCTTGAGGGTCCAAAGACAAGATTTATAAACATAGCCTTATCTCCCAGCTCTTTAATCAAGCTATTTTTTTAAAGACAACTAAATGAGTAAGTATGATGATCTTTTGAATAAGTGTTCTATATACTTTCCTTTTACCTGCAGCAAACTAATAAGCAGTGGCAGAATTAATTGTTTACTAATAGAAATCAACCCATCCCTGGGGGCAATCAGCCAGGAAGTTTGTAGCTACCGATCAGATTAAACTTGTCAAATACAGTCAAAATGAAATATCAGAAGACAATGTGTATACACAGTTCCAGTACATCACTGTTCTGTAATTAACAGTATACCACATCACAACTGTTTCATCATCTACCAATGAAACCTAGCTGTTAAATCAGCTGCAAAAATGAATTGTGCCAAAAATTCAGGAATTTTGAAGCTGAATAGATGTTTAGTTTGAATTAACTGAATTTTATATTTATAAGTTGGATTCTAAATGCAGAAGGTGTAATGCCTGCCACAACATGGCACCTGGAGTAACATACAGAGATCATAACTGCTATTCTAAACCCCAGTTCTTTTGTGAAGGAAAAAGAATTTTGCAGAATTGTATACAAAAAGTTGGGCACCTGGTCAAATTGTACTTATCAGTGAATCGCTAAAAGAATAGAAGCTGACACAATCTATATAAGCAGGGGTCCCCAACCACCGGTCCGGGGACCAGTACCAGTCCGTGGAACAATTTCTACCGGGCCGCCAGTTTGCTGGGCGCTGCCATCTTGTTTTGATGAAAAAGTGCTTCCGGTGAGCTTTTCTGGGTAGAAAGTGGCGTTTGGGTGCTGAAAGAATCCTCGCGCCTTAGTTTCATCGGGGGCGGCTTCGAACAAAACTAAGGTGCGAGGATTCTTTCAGCATGCATGGCAAGGCGAGCTGAGCGACCATCCTGAAGCCGTCCCAAAGCCCATCGACACAGGTACAAAGGAGGAGTTGAAGGTGGCGGGGAGAAGCAGGGGACGACTGGCTGGCCGGTCGCTCGGCTCGCCTTGCCATGCGTGCTGATGCCGGTACCGGGCCGTGGATGATTTTGTGATGCCGGTACCGGGCCGTGGCACAAAAAAGGTTGGGGACCACTGATATAAGGGACAGAGTTAAACATCACAAATTTGAATGTATACTTAAGTTCAGCTGTTTACAAGCAGAAATAAGAATATAGCAGGTGTTGAATTTAGACACTCTTTCAGTTAATATTCTGCAACAACTCTTTTACAGAAGGAACAATTTCCAATGTCCCAAAGGTGCCTCTTCAAGAGTCAAAAGCACCTTTGGGACAACCATGACCTGGATGACCAAGAATCTCCACAGACATTTAAAAATTTACAATCTATTTCTTAAACAAACCAGATACTTTCTATTCCTTTTTTTATTTTATTTTTTTCAGCCTTTCATTTGCAGTACTGTTCTTAGAACACTTGCATGCACTGTGTTGAGATTTCTCCCAAGATTATAACTTTATTTATACTTAACTGTAGCCCTATACAATTCCCTATGTCTGGATTATTCCTCCTGCTATTTCTTGGCAATGACTTCTCCATTTGTTCTTCAGGTAGCACCTGAAGTGTGTAAGCTTGAGAATGTTCAACTGCTTATAGAATATCTTTTATAAAGTCGTAAATAGAGTGTGGAAGGGGCTTCACATAAATGCCTTTGTACAATTAATGTCCTCTTACTGGGTTCTCCCCTAATTAGGGTCAATAGTGCCCCGCCAAAAGCACATGAATACATTAAAAAAAGTTACGAGATTTATCATAGCATAAGGACTTTCCCCCAACCTACAGATATAACAGCTTCAGCGAGAAGCATAATCTTCATTTACAATAAATAAGAAATTTAAAAGCAAACTTCCAGTTTGCCGGCTTCGGTGACAGCAGGGATTCGCGTTTCTCCACGATCCCTGCTGTGCTAGCTGTCTTGGTGCCTCCGATCCTGATGCATCTGGAGGATAAGGCTGCCCTGCTGGGGTAGCTGAAGAGAGGGGGGATCCGGACAGGGGTTGAGGAGTATCGCAGACCCCCTCCCCAGCCGGCAATAACCCCCTTTTCTCAAGGCGGTGGAGCGGCGGTCTTAATGGCCGCCATGAAGAAGCCGGCAACCGGATTAAGAATGTGCAGGAGGAAGAAGGGAGAAGCCCTTTGTGTTCTAGATATGGCCCTTGCTATGTGTCAGCAAATTAAACAACAGCTGGAAGAAGCGGAGGAAGAAGAAGCCATTTTTAATGAATTAAATAGCGTGATTAAGAAAGAAAGGAGAAAGAGAGGAGGGAAAAGGAAGGACTTAAGACATAAAAAAATATCTATGAAAGAGAAAAATAATATGCAAAAACAATATAATGCCAGAAAGCAAAAGGAAAGAAGAATGCAACAGAAAGGGGAAGCCAAGAAGGCAGAGGTTTGGAGAGGAGTGGGTAAAAAGTCTAGGTCGGCCAAGCAAGAAAGGGAAAGGGGGGGAAAAAGTTATAAAGGTATAAAACAAGATGGGAAAAAGATATATTTTTTTAGGGATAAAGGGTAATGTATGCTTCTTTTAATAAAAAAGGGGATTCTGCATAGTACACATGATAGTATTGTAGCAGTTGTATTTGTATTAAAAATAGAAAATTAGAATTTTATAAGATTTAATAAAAGATTAAAATATTAAGGTACAATGTTAAAATGTTTAATAATGAATGATTTTAAGTTTTAATTAAACATTAAAGGAAATGTTTAAAATATTAGTTTAATTATAGAGTTTAATAGGCTAATGTGTTGATTATTATAGATTTATTACTGTAGTATTTGTTTTTGAAATAGTAGAATGTACTAAGCAGAATCAGATTGGGACTTAGGTGTTATTTCAAATTTCAATTTAGGGGAATGATAGAAAGGCATCATACTCTGATTAGTGAGTTCAGGAGAAATTATTCTTTTTTTTATATTGGGAATGAGATAGATGTAAATGGAAAAATGGACAAAAGATATAAAAATATTGTCTTAAAGCAAGATGAAATATATAAGTGGGGAGGAGTTATATAGAAGATATAGAATGGTAAACAAGATAGGTAATGCTATATAAGAAGAGCATGAATTTAATTGAAGTCCATACAAAAAGAGGTAATCTGAGGCTGTTACTTTCTAAAAGGAAGTTTTATGTTTTATGTGTTTTATGTGTGTATGTTTAATTAAGAATTAATAAAATCTCGGAGGAAGGCCAGATGAGAACAATTGTAAACAAGCCAGAGGAAAATATAAATGTGATGATTGAATAGCAGATAAATTAGAAAAGAAATGTGATTGAATAAGAGTAAAGAGAGATAATGTGAAATTTGTTAAAGGGAATTTATGTGTCTACATGGAAATGGGATAAATTAGAAGAATGTGATATAAAATAATGTGTTACCTGCCTTGTAAAGATTTATAATGGAAAGAGATTTTATGTTTTTAATGTCTAATGATGTTCTGTTTTGTTTGTTTGTTGTTAAAATTAATAAAATTTGCTTTAAAAAAAAGAAATTTAAAAGTTCCATTGGCACCAAATAGAATAGAATAGAATTCTTTATTGGCTAAATGTGATTGGACACACAGGGAATTTGTCTTGGTGCAAATGCTCTCAGTATGCATAAAAGAAAATATACATTCGTCAAGAGTCAAGAATCATAAGGTACAACACTTCATAATAGTCATAGGGTACAATAAGCAATCAAATCATACTAGGAAACAGTCCATATAAATTGTAAGGATACAAGTGACAAAGTTACAGTCATACAGGCACAAGTGGGAGGGGATGGGTGATAAGGAATGATGAGAAGATAACAGATAATCAGACTTGGAAGAGACCTTGTGGGTCATCTAGTCCAACCCCCCACCCAAGCGGGAGACCCTACACCATTTCTGACAAATGGCAGTCCAATCTCTTCTTGAAAGTCTCAAGTGATGGCGCTCCCACAATTTCCAAGGGCAAGCTATTCCATTGGTTGATTGTTCTCACTGTCAGAAAGTTTATCCTTATTTCCAGGTTAAATCTCTCCCTGTTCAGTTTCCATCCATTATTCCTTGTCTGGCCTACAGGAGCTTTAGAAAATAGCTTAACCCCTTCCTCTCTGTGGCAACCCCTCAAATATTGGAAGACTGCTATCATGTCTCTCCTGGTCCTTCTCTTTACTAGCCTAGCCAAGCCCAGTTCCTGTACCCATTCTTTGTATGTTTTAGCCTCCAGTCTCCTAATCATCCTAGTTGCTCTTCTCTGTACTTTTTCTAGAGTCTCAACATCTTTTTTATAATGTGGTGAACAAAACTGGATACAGTACTCTAGGTCTAGTCTTACTAAGGCTTTATAGAGTGGTATTAGTACCTCCCTTGATCTTGACTGTATCCCTCTGTTAATACAATTTAGGATTGCATTAGCTTTTTTGGCTGCTGCTGCATACTGCTGGCTCATATTTCACTGGTTGTCCACTAAGACTCCAAGATCCCTCTCACAGTTACTGCTATTGAGCCTGGTTTCACCCAGTCTATATGTGTACTTTTGGTTTTTCTTGCCTAAGTGTAGGACTTTACTTTTCTCTACGTTGAATTTCATTTTGTTAGATACGGCCCAGTGTTCTAGCAAAATGAAATTCAAAAGATTAATAGTAATAGTAAAGGTATTAATAGTAAAAGTAATTGTAAAATAGTAATAGTAAAGTGTTCACAGCACTCCAGAAACATATTTCAATTCTTAATAATCTTTAGCAGAGGTTCCCAGCCCCTGGGCCACGGACCACTGCTAGGTCATGGTCTGGTGTGAATAAAGCCATCAAAGTGGTGGGTGAGCATGCAAAACTTTATTTGGGCATGCACGGGATTTAGGTTTCATGCATGAAACCATTCCTACCCCCACCGCTGAAATTGCCAAAGCTGCTGTTGCCACCAGACCACAGAACCAAAAAGATTGGGGACCCCTGATCTATAGCATAAATCTGATAATATTTTTAAGATACAGAATAAATCCAAAAGGAAGGATTCATTTTTATGCCAAAGTAAATCCCCCAGTCTAAATTGTACAAAGCAAGCTGAACAGAGAATCAAGAGGAAGAACCAGTTTTAGGTATGGGAAGTAGATATGAAGAACTAGATTCTTTTGCATGAAGTTGTTCAGGCAAGAGTCATTAAACTAAAACAAAAAATAGCTGACAAAGAAAGATTGGAAAAGAACAATACTTATTCTTCGTAATTAATTTTATTCCCATGGATAATGTGTCACAAATGGAAAAGTTTGATGTATAATGTTATACTATAGGTTTATATAATTGTTTTTCCTCTAGAAAATTTTAATTCTTAAGTCCCATTCACACGGAAAGATCTTTCACACTCTCTCACTCTAGTGAGCTGCTAAGTTAACTGTGAATCTGGACTGCACTGAAGGAAAGGATGATAGCAGACTTTTCTCTTTGAAAGCAGAACTATTTCTTGACCAAGGAAGCATTGTAAAAATGCAAACTTGAGTTATATTGTTCCTGCCTTGAACTGGAATCTTTCCGCACCCAGAATACATATTTCCACCCATTCCTAGATATGTAACCTCTTGAAAACTCCCTCATGCCAATTATTAGAGAGAGACAGGCAGGCAGGCAGGCAGGCAAAGCCTTGAATCCACAGCATATTCTCTTTAAGACAGGAAAACTAAAATAGGGTTCTTGCCCAGGGTATATTTAAAGTGCTATGCACCAATCTTATAATTATATTGGCAGACAATTTGCTGCCCTCTCCCCCTACTGATTCTAATCTTGCAACAGGAAGAACCAAATTGTGCTGTTTGGATAAATCGATAAAAGAGACTAGTGGATTTTTCCTGGCTTCCACATTTCAATAAAACAGTACCAGCTGTTACAAAAACAACCAAGTTAAGAAATAGGAAAAACAAACAAACACATTCCCAATCACTCTTCTTAGCTGGTTTGAGACTGAAGCAATCTTAGAAAGCTGAATAGGGCAGCAGATTTAATTAAGCAGAAAAACTTGCTTCTCACAGCTGCTCAGGCCAAAGAAGAAAAAAGGGGGAAAGGGGGCAGCTTTTTCAAAGCTCCAAGATTGCTAATCTTGAGGTTCCAAGTAAATTTTTACCACCTTTCCCAGTCCCATCAGCTAATCCCCAAACTGAGACAGATGGGAAGAAGAGGAGACAGGAATCTGAAGGAACAAATAGAAGGAACATGGGACAGAATATTAAAGAGTTTTCCACTGCAGTACAATACCAAACCTGGTGATGCAGCAAAAAACAAAAAAAAAAGTTTTTCCCATCGCATTGTGCAACCTCTCTGCCCTATGACAGTTAGCTGAACAACGGTATTTGTTGCACTGAGCAGCTGCTGAAAAGCAAGGGGGAACAGTGAATGATTCTTCCGGAAAGAGTCATCAACTACATTACACAACCCGTGGGAAGCCTATCAGTCTATTTTTAAACATGGGTTGAGCACAT
Organism: Pseudonaja textilis; assembly: GCF_049901715.1. Classification (NCBI taxonomy): domain Eukaryota; kingdom Metazoa; phylum Chordata; class Lepidosauria; order Squamata; family Elapidae; genus Pseudonaja; species Pseudonaja textilis. The sequence continues at coordinate 260,984,120 of NC_141990.1, read as the reverse complement.
TTAACCTACCAGCTGATACGGTAACTTCGATTGCACTATGAACTGAGATTGCCCCAACATACAGTCCTTCTCCTAGGTCTGTCATCTGTTAAGTGAGCTACTTCCTCAACAGCACTAAATTGGGGTAGGAAAGTTTCCCTCTTGTGACATTGCACAATTGTGCAGAAAATCCAATTTGAAAGAACTAATTTTCCTGCTCTGCAAAACAAAATAGCCCTAGAGGACAGGGCTCAGAATGGAAAGGGTATGCCACCACCAGAATAAGTAGTTAATAGAATCTGGGCCAATCCTACCTATTGGTGGTTCAACTTACTATGCCAATGATCAGGCAAAGAATGCCAGGTTGCAACCACTGTAAAAAATGTGTGAGAAGGAAAATCATTACTTTAACACTTCATACAGTGGTTTGATGCAAGTAAGGAAGGGCTCTGACAAAGATCTTGAAGCTGTTTGAACTGGTTCCCTATCAAATCTCAATAATGAAATGGCTTTATCACAGGTAAAAAGAGAAAGGGTTTTTTCTATGGGTTAAACTAGGTAGGCTACATAGAAATAGTCAATCTGAAAAATCTTACAGGGATAAGAACATCATTTTTCAGTTTGTCAACCCAGTATAATTGCCTACTGAATTATAACAAGGTAATGCTGACATAATTACAGTATACAAAGCTGGGGAATGGTAGAAGTTATCCAGATCAAGGCACGGTCAGGGGAAGTCAGACACACAGTTACAAAACATAGGAAAATGTTTTGTAGTTCCTTGGGAATGAACAGCTGAATCCCTAAATTAAAATAGAAAGGTATGCTTCACAGATTCTTCAGATTATTCTAATTAATAGGGAGGAGGATTTTTGAATAAGAATTTGTATTGAAAAGTCTTCAAAGAACATAAAAACTAACATAAACTAAGAAAAAGTAAAGTAAGAAAAAAGTAAATAAAAGAGTAAGAAAAGGAAGAAGGGAGAAACAAAAAAAGCAAAAGTGCAGAAAGAATAAAAAGAAATAGAAGCAGCTTCCAATTTCATTTCCAGCAAATATATATAGAATTATAGTTATCTTTTACTGTGTGGTTACAAAAGAAAAGTCACTTTTCCCCCTACTTTCCAGTTTTTTCTTATCATCAAACCACAAATCATAAGTACATTTTTTCCATTTCATGCAAAAGGTTTCCAATCAAGTATAAATGTAGATATCAATTCTTCTCTAATCATATTCACCAACAATTCCTTCATTGTGGGTTGAACTTTTTCATTTTTGAGCATATAATAATCTCACTACAGTTATAAAAATTATTTTTTTAAATAGTTGCTTACCCATTAGCTTCAAAAGAATAGTTTCTGGTTTCAATTGTACTTTAACCTTTAAAATCTTCTAATTTAATATTCACAATTCATAAATTCTTCATTAAATTTTCCAGAATTAATATTCTCTAGAGTTTAATTGTTTCACCGAAAAAAGGCACATAAGCCACACAGAACCCAGTCAGAAGGCTGTATTTTCACTTCCTACTATAGAATGTTCTACAGAGTTTATAACCATTATGTTGACTATGTGAGCCGATTTAATCCCATGAACAAAAGCTTAAACCCAAGAGGTGATTTGTTTGCCCCATTTCCTTAACTACGATTGTAACATTAAAAGGCTTATTTCACACCCTTGAAATTACCCATAGCACATTGAATCCTCCAATTTACTGTTATCAGTGCAATGGAAAATCCCAACATGACTTGTCCACTGTCAAATTTCAAGTTGATTAATTTTTATTAAAAAGATGGGTTTTTTTTCAAAGTAAAAACAATACATATTTAAACAAAAAAGAAAGGAAAAGTGGTGTGGAAATAGAAAAGAAATGAAAGAAAAAAGACCAAGAAAGAAAAAGAAAAAAGAAAAAGATATTCCTTACATCAGAATTACTAAATAATAAGAGTTGGAGGGGACTTTGGTAGTCTTCTTGTTCGAGCAGGAGAACCTATACAATTCCAGACAAGTGGCTGTTCAGTCTCTTCTTAATTTAAATCCATTTAAATGCATTTATATTTCATCCTCCCTAAGATTACAACATGGGTCCATTTTTTCCACATTCTACTCTAATTGTCAAATCATAACTTCATTTTTTAACGTTTTCATCAAAGAAGTCCATAAAGGGACTGGATTCTTCCATGTCACTTCTTTTCACTAACCAACCTGCAATAATGGCCTCCATCCTCATTTCTCCCCATCTCCCTGCACTTACTCAAACAACCCAACTTCTGACATTAGTATTCAGTTTTGTCTAAAGCAGCACAAGCTATGTCACGTAGTTATGTTGAGCAGAAGTTGTTGTTCAGGTTACATCAAGCTAAATGGGAAATTTCAGATTCTTTTTTAACAAAGTAAACAAGGAAAAAACTTAGTAGCAGCAGCATGTTGATGAACAGATTTTTATACTCACTGGATAGGGAATAAGAACAGAATGGAGCCTATTATGGAATAGTTGGGTGATCCTAATGCACTAAGTGGAAAAGCATGAATACATTAGCTTTTTAAAAAAACTGATGAGTTTCCTAACCAAGTCCCGACACTGATTTTTCGCCATTATCCTATGTCTCCTCTACCATTTGTTGCACCATGGTCGAAAAGCCACGAGAGCATTTATCACTTTGACCGGAAGAATCCAAGGAGATGGAGTTCTGGATAAGTGAGTGGCTGGGGAAGAACATACATGTGGTGTCAAGTATCCACAGGAATTTGGCAACCAAAGAAGAGGCTGGATTTATACAAGGAAGTACATATGGAGAACCAGGGTGGGTGGGGTGGGGTGGGATTCCAAGGGCTCCAGACAGGCATATGTGATGCTGCGTTTCAGTCCAGATCGTCTGGAGATGGGCTAACCAAGAACAAAAGCAGGCTGGGTGGCCTCTTCCAAACTGCACACAGCATTATGCTTTAAATTTGTAATGTGGAGATCACGTGGCCGCCAAGCCTGAACAGAATCAGATTTGTGCAACTCCAACTTGAAACTGGGCTTTTTAAGAGGTGTGAGAAATCTCAAAAGTTATGGCTCCCTTTATTATCCCTACATTCATATCAGCTCGTAAATCAAGTCGGCAGAGAACTATAAGGAGTAGCCAGGATACTCAGGTTCTTCATAATGAGCTAACAGGAATACATTTGTTTCTTGTAGCTGAAGAATGGAATAAGACCCATGATCCAATGAAGGGTGGCTTGGAATGCCTGCAAAAAAACTTCTACAACTGAATATACAAAAATAAAATATAAAAAAATATATTTTAGCCATTTTACATAACTTTCCAGCCCAAAAGGTTCCCAGAGGAGTCTTTTTAGACTTCATGACACTTTCTTGCTCTCAAGCTTACAGTGTAATTGACCCAACATAAAAAGAAAAGAGATTTGGGGGGGGGGTGGAGAAGAAATAAGCATGTTCAAGCATTTGTTCCCAATTTAGCCTTTTGGCAATTCACACTGAGGAAATTGATGCCATCAAGATTGCCAGAGAGTAGAGAGCTCTAAGGATGAGGCGATAAGAGAACAAAGAACACGTCTAGTACAAACTTCTCTGATGCATGTATCCAAATCAAGAGTCGTAACTACTATCTCTAGTCAATAAATAGCTGGAAACATCCGCATTTTCCCCACACCTGAATTCTGCATTCACAGGATTTCAGCACCAACAACCAAGATGCACTGCACACCTATTCCAGTTTCCCTTTGACAGGTTGGAGGGTTTTTTGGAAATAAAAAAGATACATACGGTAGTTGGATACTTAGATGATTTTGGCAAACTAAAAAGTTTGGATCTCAGGAACAGCAGCCCATCAGAACTTTCTAGCGCTGTAGGCTAGACTAGGAATCAGAAAATTATCCCCAGAATAGATTAATGGCAAATTACTTCCCTATTATTGCCAAGAAAAAAATGAATGCATCCATGAAATCCACAGGAATTCAGCTTGAACTTGGAGGAGACTCATAAAAAGTAGAAGAGCTGGAAGGATTACACATGGAAAGCAGCCTCATTTGGATCCTCTATAACATTCTGTGGTTGCCTAACAAAAGCCTAGTCTAAAAGCATGCAGAAGTTTTTATAAAAGCCTTCCTGTGTATGTTCAAAACCAATTCTCCAAACTATTGTCTATCTGTTGGCAAAAGTACTGTATCACTTGAAATTATGCTACCCATCAACGTGGTGCATGTTCTCCTCTACTGAGAGCATTAAATGCTTAAAAGCACCACAAGAAACCATGGCAAGAACTCCAGGACCTTTTATTCTCCACAGTTAATGTATCCCAAGCACCTAGTGATGCTAGAACTAAGTAAGATTTGTGTATGCCTAACATGCTCTAAGCAAGGTTGCCTTCAAAACTAATTAAAAGCATTCTTTAGTACAGAATGAGATTTGGATATTTTTAGGGTTAGACCACATTATACCAATTTAATGCCAGCTAGACCACGGATGAGGATGTGGTGGCTCAGCGGCTAGGACACTGAGATCGTTGATCAGAAAGGTTGGCAGTTCAGCGGTTCGAATCCATGTAAGGGAGTTACTTGTCCCAGCTTCTGCCAAACTAGCAGTTCGAACGCATGTAAAAATGCAAGTAGAAAAATAGAGACCACTTTGGTGGGAAGGTAACAGCATTCAGTGTGCCTTCGGCATTTAGTCATGCCAGCTACATGACCACAGAGATGTCTTCAAACAGTGCTGTCTCTTCGGCTTTGTAACAGAGATGAATACTGGCTCATAGAGCCGGAAATGATTAGCACGTATGTGCAAGGGGAACCTTTATCTTTAGGCCACGGGTGTCAAAACCCATGGCACCATGTTGCTGTCACATAATGTATCATGATGTTTTTTTCCCTTCATGGAGCTGGGGTGGGAGTGGCCTCAGCGTGATGCATCTGGCCTGCAGGCCACCACTTTGACACCCCTGAGCTAGGCCAACACCAGTTTGATTCTACCATAGGTTTCAATTTAAATTGCTGATATTGGAAACCATAAATGGCTATGAAACTATTCATTGAAAGATCATCAATGTCTAATTGAATCCACCTAGAAGTTAAGTATGGATGTCTGCATCTACACCATGGACGCCTGCATCTACACCTGTTACTTCTGTCAGAGGTTTTTCAGTGGTTGACTGATATTTGAAGCATTCTTTCTATGGTAGGCTGTCAGCTACTTTGTTTTTAAATTATTATTTTTTTGTTGTTGAAACAATGAGATCGAATTTTTGAACCATCAATTATAATACGGATATAAGTTGCCACATTCATAATGATTTTATGCAACAATTTAAAATTTTACTATTTTAAATGAAAAAAGAGAACCAAAAAGATTTTGCTTTGGAAGGCAATATCTGTACAAGTTATGTACTTTCAGTCATTCATTCCCCATAATCAACAACCTCAAAATTTATGATGTGTTTCAAAACCACTGGATAAAACAAGAACCAGTTACAGGGCAGGGCAGCTGAGAGATCTAGGAAGGCCCACTTATGTTACCTCTTCATCACAAGAAGAAAAAAGAGAGCAAAAATATGTGAAACATTTATTTCCCTGTACCTATGTATGAATTTCCAGATCAAACACAATTTACTGAAACCAATTACATTGATTGAGTCACCAAATTCTTTTCCACAATGGAGCATGCTTATTAGGTTAGAATGAAGCTGCAGCAATAAGCAAGAGGCTTAGAGAAGAACTTCTAGCCCCAGAATTAGCTATATATAGCTTGGAAGAGAAAGGCAAGTTCACTAAGGTGTACAAATGACTGTAATAGTAGATAGGAACTGTAATCCCAGGGATACTTATTTGTTTAAAGCTGCATTCATCAAACATGGAGAAATTCTACCATGGTGCAAGAATGAACGTATTTATTTGGCCTATAAGATTAGATGCTGCATGAAATGAATCTGGGGAGATAATTACTAAACAGGGAAAAATGCCAAGAAAAGGTAAAGCCTCTGAATTGATTTTACAACGTAAATGAACATTGAAAGGATATTCAATCTTTATTAGGATTTTACAAGAGCAAGCTTGATAGGACTTCTCTTCAGTCTGGATCTTACACTATCGGAGGCTTATTGCCATTGTAGGTCACAATGTAATTTCGGAAATATAAAATATACAATACCAAATTAAAATAGAAAGGCTATCTTTAAAGGTAGTCTGTTCAGGATACAGGCTTTCATAGGAGGGACTGCCTACTTCAAATAGCTTCTTACTTGTCCTGAAAGATCAAGTAGAGTGAATGTGTTCCAGGTCCTTTTGCTCAAATGCCACCTATCAGCTCAGTGCACCCTTTCTATTTCAGTATTTGTTCATTGGAATAGCACCCAATCTTACCCCCACTGCCACCCTGACATCTAGATGGCTCTCAAGTCTGAGGATGTTTGGAGAGGCTCGAAGACATGGCAGTTCTCTTAAGACTTTGAGGTAGGCTGGTGTTGAGTCCTTGTGGAATATTATTACATTACTTATCTTCTCTCTTCCAGCAACACATGAACTTCAATCCCATTGTTTTCCTGCTTTTAATGTTATAAGCTGCCCAGAGTCTGGTGGAAATGGATCGCTTCTGAATTCAAGGAAATGTATAAATAAATAAATAAGAGATATGAAGAATACATACATTTCCAATTTACCACAGGTGCCCATGGAGTGTTAGCAAAGTTGGTAGCTGCAATGGCCTGATAAACTTCAGCCTCTTTTTTACATGTATTCCATACCACAAAATAAAAATTGGAGCTTCCAATTGTGCAGCTGCATCAAAGCCACTAACAACCTGCAAATATTCTGTATTCAGAGAAGTGGGTATTACAGTTATTATAGCAATAGCACTTAGACTTATATACTGTTTCACAGTGCTTCACAGCCCTCTCTAAGTGGTTTACAGCATCAGCATATTTTCCCCAACAATCTGGGTCTTCATTTTACCAACCTTGGAAGGATGGTAGGCTTTATCAACCTTGAGCTGATCAGGATCAAACGGTTGGCAGTCGGCAGAATTAGCCTGCGATACTGCATTCTAATAATAGCTCTTATATATGTAGTCCTGCTATAATATAAAGAAAACAGATTAGTGCATGCCCACACAAGCTAAGATTCACTTGCATAAGTTTTATTCAATAGGTAGGTAACACAAAACAAGAAAAGAGAAGCCTGGGATTTTGTAAACAAAAATTCTTTCATAGGAAGACTCTTCTCACTGATTTGCTATTCATGACAACTTCAAAAAACCCATCATACCAGTCAGTGTTTCTTCTGCTTTAGCGAAAAATGCAAAGAAACTTACAACATGAATACCAATGCCAACATCAGAAAATCCACTGAATTAGCTTAAATCTCCCCAAAGCTATTCAAAGATACCTAATTCAATTCAATGCTTCAAATCAAATCATCAATCGAACCCTGAGAGTGAATCTCTTTTAAATCATTGCTTCAAAATGAGTCTCCACACAGTTCTAATGCCTAGGCTCCAAGTATACAATTTCCTAATACTATTGTAATAAGATAAATATAGATTCCTAAATAACATTAAATATAACATTCACCTGAAAAAATTTCAAAAATTGCAGAATATCTTCTACTGACTTCAGAAATTGCTTTGATTGGGTTATACTCGAGAGACTCAATGATGCACGAAACTTGCGGTGTGCAAGCCAAAAAGGAAAGAATATTTGACATAGGAGGTTCCACAAAAGTACTAAAAACTGTAGTTACTGCAGTAATATTCCATAAAGTTCAGAATAATTAATATAACTATCTTATGAATGAGGGCAGCACTATTTTTCAGAATCTGTGTATAAAACCTAAACGATAAATATTACATTACTAACCCTGACTATTCTTTAGTTTCTATCAGCAAAAGGTAATCCTAGTTAACAGAGTTTTGGGCAGAGAAGAAACTAATTATAATGTTGCTGAGTTCTTTCCATTCCAAAAAGAACACATGTTTTGTAAGGTTTAATTACATTACACTTTATGTGGCATAACATGTAATTTTGCATTTGCCCTAGAGTGACTAAGAACTTCTGGGCATCTTGTTTCTGATGCTATGATGCAATTGGGAAATAAAGCTACATGTTTAATCCCCACAGTACAATCTTAAAGATAGATCAGCTTATCAATATTATGTACGTGTGTTGCATCTTTCTAGTTCAGAAGAGCACAACACAACCCTAAGACACCATGCTGTTTCTCAAATCACTGGAAGAAATTCTTAACTTGCAATTAAATTATAATTTTTAAAGTGGCAGAAGGGGAAAATAATAAAAGAATAATTATATTCACTAGATTCATTTAATTGCATTTAAATTTAGATATATGCCCTGTCCTAGCCTTCTTTTCAGAGAATGACCCCCAGCATATTACTCAAAGAATAAATGTGGCCCTTTAATCTAAAAAAAAAGTTATGCTTATAGCCTTAATTATAATTTTATTTATTTATTAAATTTATATAGCCATCCAAAGGCAATTCCGGGTGACACAATTCTTAGTCACTGGAGGGAGAATAACTAAGGGAACTATTTTGAAAGTTTTTTAAAAAATAAATTCCATCTAAAAATACAGTACATTCCATGGGTACTCATACTTGGTGAGTTCCTTGTTGTGAGCCTAAGAGAAATCACTACAAGAGATGAAAGAAACCTGAATTATTTTAAATAAAGCTGCAATTCCAATTCTTCTGCCACAGAAGTGCTGGTTGTTATGGGACTAGATTGACCATCAAGGGCACAATTTTCTCAGTACTCAAGAAAATACTCTGGCTTGTGGGAATCTCTTCGTTCTCAGTTGAAATTATGAATAGAAGGGAGAGACCTGCACATTTAATCTGATGAACACTGTCTTTCCAGAAGCTCTATTGAAATAACAGATCTCAGGTCAGGGCCAGCTCCTACATATCTGATGATAAAGCTGTCTCCTATAGTATTAACAATGCAACAGTGTAGGCGGTAAGAAGAGTGAAGAAGTAGAACCACTTTCTCAAATCAAACAGGTAATTGTTGGCATTCTTTCAAGAACTGTTACCCAAGGAGTTGGCATTAAAATGGTGGGAGGATCACAATTCAATTCTGCTTTTAACGACAAGAAGATATGTAACATTTCATGGGGGAGGGATATAATTATAAAAGAGGAGCCTTATTAATTTACTGCAGAAATCTTAATGTTACTTACAGTTGAATGGTTTTATTTAGAAAGACGATTATTCATGAATCAGTCATCTAATCCAACCCTGAAGACTGTCAACCCAACTTCTTCTAGAAGACAGTCATCAAAATAAGCTAAGAAAAATAGAGATAAAAACTGGCACTAACAGTAAATCTGCACCATCAAGCTTTTGTTTTTGCTTTAAATACAGTATTTAAGTTTCATAAAATTTAATAATTTTTCAATCATTTTGAGATGTTAAAGTGAAACACAATATTTAAACCTAGAAACAGTCTAAACGAAAAATAATAATATTGCTTATATTTTCTTAAAATAGTTTATTTTACTATTTTAGATTAGATGACAAAAACAAAATAAACTAGCTTCCTCATCAGCACAGGATATAGGGTTACACTGGTTAATTTAAAAAAAGTTATATTATCAATTAGCCTAAATCTGTACCGAACAAGTTAAAGGAGATTGTTCAAAATACGGGATATGACATCTAAAGCTATTCTATTTTCTTCTGGAAATCTAATTTATTTTAGAAATAATACTAAATTCAAAAAGCCTTCTCCCTGTTTGTATGGCCTACTTTTCTTGACCACATAGTAACAAATCGTTTTGCACCACTCAGAAACACCATTTAGAATTCCTTGCAATTTAGACAAGATAACTTCATAAACTACAGTTAACACTGACCTTTTTTAAAAAAAAAATGTGTAACATATATTACACAAAATATTTTGTCTGAACAATAAGAAACTGTATTTCATGGCTAAAGGATTGGAAGAAGACTGACCACATAATGATAAAACATAGTTTAACAAGTTATGTATAAGTTAGGCACAAGATATCTTCAATGCTGTGACAATGAGCAAAAGCAGATTATAGTTTCTCTTCATATTTTGATTCTCAAAGATAGCTTGCTGGCCATAAGTAAAAACAGCATGCTTATCTCTATAGATCACTAACATAAATCAGCAGAAGTCCACTAAGGAGACTCCCTAGGAAGCTTAATGTGCATATACAGATACATACATACATACATACATACATACATACATACATACATACATACATACACATGCAGATATAAACACTACACGGATAAGAAATAATCCAATTTACTTTTGACACAATTAATCTATGAAAACCTTTTCCTGCCAAGACCGCCCAATCCGGTTGCACTTTCTTGTCATTCTTTGGATTTCACCCAAACTAAAAATGCAACCCATACTCTCCCTAGATCAGACAGAGAAAGAAATGGAACTGAAGTTCCACATTGCTTGAACAATGGATTCACTGAAAGATATAGCATTTATGGTGCCTTAATTCCCAGGCAGTCTTTACCACTGTCATATATCCAGAAAATAGTTCTATTTAACTCTCCAGAGGCCCAAATCACAATATTCATATACATTAAATAATGTCAAAATCTTTAAGTTAACACGTGAAGAGAATGAGAACATTCTTAACAAGATTCAAAAGACACCATTATTTTACTTTTTGAAATATTTGGTTAACAGTATGCATTACAATTCTAAAAAAAGAGAAGAGGCCGATGAAAATGCACTAAAGTATAAGCATTGATGGAGATTGGTAAAGGCAAAATAAAATCAATCTTTTTGCTTAATACACTGGCATCTTTCAGGCAAATTGTGTTTCTGTTCAATACAGAGCACAAACAATCTAGTTACCACAAAGGTACTTAATCTGTTTTGGTACAAGGCAATTACTTGATTTTTTCCTTCATATTAAGTTGGAGTAAAAAAAATTGTAAAAATTTGCCCCTCCTCCATAGAATAAGTCTAAGTTATTCTTCATTTATCCTATTTCTCAAATTGCAGCTCTTTTCCCCTCCAAAAATATGTTTGATTAGCTGAGATCAATTGTTTAATAAATATGCAGGCCATCACTCTCTTTCTAGGCTAAACTGTACACTGTATCACCATTGCGAAGCAGAAGCTGATATTTTGGTTGGCCTGTGAACACAAACAGAAACTTGTATTCATAAGGCTTTATTTTGCGCCTACCAGGCCTTACTATTTGCTTTTTCTTAAAGTTTCTTTTTCCTTATTCACTCCGCAAGATGAATTCTGGTGTGGGGCCAGGCCATTGGCTGACTCCCATTATTATCCCCTGCTAATCATTCAAGTTCTATTCTCAGCATCTGAGGGCAACAGCAAAATCAGAAAACCAGGAGGAGGAGGAGAAGCTGCAGACCACCACACATGCTGCATATTAAATGAAGGATTTTTTTTGTAGTGCCAAGAAATATATGCAAGCAATGTTCCCAGGAACTTCACAGGATATTGGGGGGGAGAGAGAGAGAGAGAGAGAGAAAGAGAGAGAGAAAGAGAGAAATAAGTGAATAGACTGGCCCCAATCTACATGACAACCACCACTGATCTGGTACCTTTATCCGATGCTCCTAGCACAAAAGAGTGCTGATCAGAAGGATCTGAATAATGTGAAAGAATTAGTATAAAATTTCAGAAATGGAAATGACCTTAAGGGAGACTTTTACGTCATTAAGCTGTGTCTATTTACTGTCCCTTTAGATAGCTTCCTCTTAATCTTGCATCTTTTGAGTGTTTCATACGTTCTTATATCTTAGAAGATTTCTGACATACATCTTCTTCACATGAAAGAAAGATAATTTAGACCAACAAAAGAGAATATTTCTAGCTCAGGACTGAAATGAGGGCTAGCACCGATGATGTTAACTATTTTGGGTAATCTGCAAGAAAACATCCAAGCTCAAGGACCCCTCAGATAACTTGGAATGTGCCACTTTTTCATCATCTGGCTGTGGAATTAGACCGTAAGAAAAATGAGGGTTCAGTTATTAAGCTAGTTTCCTTAAATTTAAAAAAGTATATTATTATTATTATAAGACAAGCTTCACACCTTGAAGAAACCAATACTAGATATCACAAATGATCCTGGGGTATTTGTAAATGCATGCAGGACTGTTATGTTATATTTTATATTCTCATTCAATTAGCTCAAATTAAATCCCCTCAAATTAGCAGCCCAGCCTGACTTTTTTTCCTACACTGACAAGAGTCTTTTCTTATAGAGAAGGGGTCTTCAAACTTGACAGCTTTAAGACTTGTGGACTTCAATTCCTAGAATTCCTCCTCCAGTCATGTTAGGTCAGGAATTCTGGGAGTTGAAGTCTACAAGTCTTAAACTTGCCAAGTTTGAAGAGCCTTGTTGTAGAGGATCTCTTAAAGAGCCCACCAAGGTGGACATTTCATCTAACATACCTCAGCACTTTGTACAGAAACCTGTAGCAAACAGTGAGGAGAGGGAAAGAAACATCCTATTTCATGAATATTTGGAAAATATTTGGAAATATCTACCAGTCCAAAGGAATTTTCAAAGTAAACTACTTTCAAAGTAAACTAGCAAATAGCAGGGACTGTCAAAGTAATATTTTCAAAGTAAACTAGCAAATAGCAGTCAAACTGGCAAAACTTGGTGCTGACCATATAATTGGAGAGCTGAGTGATTCCAACCAAGCAAGTTTGGTCTAGAATTTGAGGAGTGTATTCTTCTGCTAGAGGTGTGAGTCAGTATTTAATGCAGTAAATATCAGATTTCTATATAATTTAATATTTTTGATTGCATGCGCACTATTTTAGTTCCAGGCCTTTCGATACAGAGGACTGTCTTGCAATGAAACTACTATCCCAAATTCAAGAGGTTCAACAGGTTTCCAAAACATATATGTGAAGAGAGATGAAGTAAGCTTTTGGCAGCTTCTGCAGGGAAGGTTGGGAGGGTAGCCTAGTGCCAGAAGTTTTGCCCATTTTATGACTGCATTAATATATCATATGCTCATTCCAAAGGGGCAGAATCTGAGGTTCAACAAGATTTTCATCATGTCAACAATAGCAGGAAGTTTCTGTAAATCCCAAGAAAGCTATTCTAACAAATATGGAGCAAATAAAATAAAAAAATCTGCCACTCATAACATGATCCTAAGGCAAGTTATTGTTTAACAGCAAAGAATTAGCTGAAGAATTCATATTTGTCTTGTTTACGCATCATGCAATGCCATGATGTATGGAAAAGTAAATTATGCCACAGCCAAAACAAATGGTTTTACTGCTAATCATTATGTGGAAAGCAGGTCACTCAGTGTGTGCAAAACATCTGGTTTGGGCAATAGGGAGCAAACTTCAAAATAGTGCTAAGAAACATCTAAGTAAGCCCTTGAGTCAGTATTGACTCTTGGGCACTGCCTGGACAAGTCACTCAGTGTTTACTTTCAAAATAAAAAATGTAAAATTGGGTGATTTTCTTAAGGTAATGATTTTACATTTAGCTCTAGTCTTTAAAGACATCTAAAATGTCAAAAAGAGTACAATCCTATCATCCCAGACTATATTTCAGTAGTCTCAGTCTTGGTCTATACCAAGATCTCCTTAGTGCCACAATTCGTTGTTAACTCACTGCTCCTTCATCAGTTCTTCATTTGGAAAATATTTATAAGCTAGCTAAAAAATCTGGAAATCATGAAATAATTAGCAGAAACTAAAATTGTTTCATACTGTTCCTTTGTATGGAAAGAGGGAAATTTTGCTCAGCCAATTGTCTTTTCCACATGCATCTTTTAACAACTGCCACATGAAGTTCATTTTCTTTTACTACATGCTTTTTCAGCATCTTTCAAGAATATTATTTCTTTTTTACTGTTGGTCCCTACTGTCCAATTGATGGTAGTTGGATGCAAAGTAACATTGCAAACTTTCTCTCATCTACAGAATTTGTTATTCCACTCATTTCTCACATTAAAACTTGCTGGATACATGCTTAGAAATTTACAATCCTGGACTACAAAGCAATACTCTTCCTCAAATGAAATGACAGCTGTTTAGAGGCTTTATGTGCTCCAGTTGGAAAACTCCAAATTTTACAATTGGAAAACAGCAAAATCATAGCAATTATGCATTATTAAAAAGAAACTGGGAAGACACAGATGACTCTTTCTCCAAATACAAACACCCATGAAGATTCACACAAAGAGGCTAGGATAAAGAAATAAAGTATGAACATCAGAGTATAGCCGCTCAAATAGTGGACTCCAATATATCCCCCCCCTCTCCAAGATTCAAAATCTGCTGTTAGATCTACCTATCGTCAGAATATTTGTGAATATCTTTTTTACTCTTTCTCAATAGCTCCACATATTTTTAAAATATGTCCTAGCTATCCCTCTTTTCAAGTTGTGCTATTACCGGGCCCCTTTTAGATGTGAGCACTACAAATCAATTGCAAATTAATATAGTAAATGAGCAAATGTATCTGAGATAACTTCTCAAATCATGTCAGCTTCTCCCTCAGTTCTGGAGGCCCCATGTTAGCAATGTCATCAGCACCATATTGCCAATCCTTAGTTTGTTTCAATGAGCCTATATCTCATCTCTTGAGAAAGCTAAGAGAGCATTCGTGCATTTATGAATATGAGCCATGGTGGCGCAGTGGTTAGAATGCAGTACTGCTGGTTACTTCTGTGACTGACTGCCCTTCGGAAGTTCGATTCTCATCAGCTGAGGTTGACTCAGCCTTCCATCCTTCCAAGGTCGATAAAATGAGGTTCCGGGGGAAATATGCTGACTCTGTCAACTGCTCAGAGGGCTGTAAAGCATGGTGAAGCAGTATATAAGACTAAGTGCTAGTGCTATTTACAAGGGCTTGCTGTCTGCATGGTGTATCAACCAGAAGTTGTGTTTTTCTGATGCTATGCTACTCTAGGAATGCTGCATAGATACATAAAACATTATGACACATTGGCAATCAGGCTGAACCTTTGGTGACTCGAGTTTAAAAAGGAATAGAAGTGGATGAGATTCTGGAAAATGCTGCCAGTGTGGGGAAGCACACTGCATTTAGGCTCAATGTCTGTGTGACAGAAGGGCACCCTCATCCTTAGCCTCTAAGTGGCCGGAGAGGTTTTTGTCATAAGCAGGTTGAAGTCATGTGGAATAACAAGTTTCTCCAGACTGTTACCTTTTTCTAAGATTCACTATATCTGATTCAATGTTTACTGCAGTTGAACTGAGCTATCCTCAAGGCCTCAAACAAAACCTTAGAAGGTTTAAAAGCAAAGATGAAACATTTCCAGAAGTGACAGATTGGATTTTGTTGACCCTTCCCGATGAGGTGGGGAAAAATCTATTGAAAAAGCTGAAGTTTATGCAAGCGCGCATTTGTAACCATGTTTTTTAAAAAACTTTTTTTAAAAAATGAATCATCTGTAACTTGGCAGAAAACACTGCCATTTGGACTTTTCAACAGCATGAATTTTTCCTTAAAACATTATTCTTTCTTCTCTATCTAAACTTTCATATCTGTACACACTACAGCAGGAACAATTTCTTCTACTAGAGTCACCAAAGCAACTTTCACACATTGCGTAAAACCATCATTTGCTGATGGCAAAGTCCAACATACCACACTAAGCCATGTTTTACAACCCAAAATGACTAGGTTCAAACTGCCACTAAGCCTAAATCAAACAATCTCTAATTATACAACTACAAAACCAAACTGAAGGGTGTTTATAACAGAGTACAGAGGTGTGTCATTAGGAGCAAATGCTACCAAGTTTACCATTTTGTTTACCGGGCTGTCTTTTCCATAACACTTGCACAAAGTGTTTAACCAGGGATGGGCTTCAAAAAATGTAGCAACTGGTTCTCTGCCCGGTTGCTGGGTGGGCATGGACATGGTGGGCGTGGCCTAGTCAGCCTCCTGCATCACCCTGGCCTGGAAGTGAAAACGGGCTGCAATGGGGCAGTTTTCTCCCTCCCCGGGCTCCAGAGGTTTCTGCAAGCTTCTAGGAGGGTGAAAATGGCCTCTCTGGGCTCTGGATGCTCTCCGGAAGCCAGAAACAAGCATGTTTCTGATTTTCCAGAACTTCTGGGAGGCTTTTTGGCCCACTTTTTGGCCTCCTGGGCTCTGGAGGCTTTCCTCAAGCCTCTGGGAGGGCAAAAACGGCCTCCCAGGACTTCCAGAACCTACGGGAGGGCCCATTTTTTGGCCTCCCTGAGCATCCGCACTTACCTGAGTTCGAAAACAGGCCACATGGGAGCTCCTGGGAGGGGCAGGGGAACCAGCCAGGGGTGGCATTTGCCAGTTCACTAAACTGGCCATAAAATTAGCTACCGGTTCACCTGAACCGGTGAGAACCAGTAGCAGCCCCCCCTGCGTTTAACATAGGAATGCAAGCCAGATGTAGTCTGTACAAAAAGGAAATGACAATCAATATTTTGAAGACAGTTCGGAACATATGAAGAGAAAGGGGATACGAATAGCACAAATGCATTACATTTTGAATTTTAACACCATTTTAACGCATAGGTCCATCTATCTCCATCTACTTCCAAGAATTTCTGACTATCCTGTACAATAGAGACGGACTTGGCATGCTCCAAGGGGGTCTATGACAATTCTCCATGGCCAACTCGCCACGGCCAATTCCCACATGGCCAACTCACCACAGCTGACTTGCCATGGCCAACTTATGTTCTAACAGTCCTTAAAAGCATAGTTTTTTTTCCCTAAAGACATGGATGGGTGGTAGGATTCTTATGGGAATATTTATGTTAGGTTTTATTCTTTATTGTTCTGTCTGGATGTTATTTCACTTTCTTCTTTATATTATTTTTGCATTTTTTAAAGTTTTATATGCTACTCAGAATCACTGTGGAATCCAGCTTTGTTATACTGTACATAGCTGGGTCAATATACAAACCAGATGTTTAAATGGATGAATATATGTCATTGCTTAAAATGTATACCTTTACCCCAATGGTCTCAGCTGCTGACTGAAGTCAGAGAACTGCATGCACAGGAAATGTTTGTGAATGTTTCTAGGCATAGCTTTGGCTGATCTTCAGAGGACACAGTACACAATAGTCACAGAAGCAGCCAAAGTCAGCTTAAGGACTGACCCTAAAGAGCTGAAATTATCTCTCCTTTTGTAGCTCAGCTGGCTTTTCCATGTAGTGGAAGTTAGACACACACCAACCCTAAAAACATAGTAATAACAAAGGCAGGGGGAAAAAAAACAGTTGGCAGAAATCCTAAATTTTGTGAAATACTATTTACACCATAGGCCAACTATACCCAGACCTTGAGACAACAATTGTGCTGAAACAACGAATTCCCAGAGTAATCAAAGTCGTTTCAGTCAGCATGAGAACTTTAGTCTCAATGTATCTGGAGGGCACTGCATTGGCTTAAGAGCAGAGACCTCTTCAGAGTACACAGTACAGAGCTTGACCTACCGTAGTCTACTATCTGTACTAGAAAAACAAGTGGAACATAAAAAATTAAGGTAAATTACTTGAGACCAAAATAGAAACCTGTGGCTGAAGATTTTATGCAACGCTGACTTCCCCCACTCACACTGGCAAGCAGCCAAAATCTTCAAACTTGGGATGTCTTAACTTCAACAAATCTCACCATGCAGGTGAGGAAAATTTTGATGTAATTTCAGGTGGGAGAAGAAGCAGTATTCATGATTTTGCATAACCATGGTTTGTTGAACAGGCCATAGGTGTCTGGATTCACACTTTACATTAAGTCACAACATTTACAACCACAGCAGCTGAGTTCACCCATCAGAGTATGCTGAAACCAAATAAATGCTGTTTGAACCTTGCCAGTCTTTTAATCTAAACTAGCACTATTTTCAGGTAACCAAGATCATATATTTGGCGTCCTCGCATGTCCAGTACCCAGAACACTGGTCTGTCAAGCTCCTGCCTACTCCTCAATCCTTGATTGCAATTCAAGAAAAGTCAGTAATGCAATATTACAATTCCCAAAGTATCACTGTATCTAGAAAGGTATTTCTAACCAGCAAAATCATTTTCTGTGGGATAATGGAACAAAGACTGAAGAATAGCAAGGAGAGGCAACATGAAAGTTTACAATGAAAAGAGAATAAAATTCCATAACTCACTTCTCTGTGCTGGAAGGAACAGAGAGGATTGGCTGCAATCCTCCACTCATCTGAATTGAAATATCACTCAGTTCTCATAGGCAGATACAGCAGCCTTGGCAACAGGATGCCAGGATCTTAATAGTATGAATGCTGTCTATGATTAAGATACCTGCCAAATTCATCTGTGGCTTGTTCTTTTGGATTTCAGATTTTAATTCACAATGATGAATTAAAAGAAAACAAACACCCCTTATGAATAATGAAGACTACATAGGCCTTGTTACAACTGAATGTAAAGTGTAAGATGCATATGCAGGAACAGGAGGCATTGACATACATTGTTTCTTATGTGCTATATAGATGGTCTTGTTACAGATGTACAAAAGATAAGAGTATTACAGCAAATTTGTCCAGGTGTATGACTTCATTCTATTGTAATGTTCAAGTTGGAAAGATTAATTTAATAGAATGGCAATCCTGCCCACCTAGCAGTTTGAAAGCATGCAAATGCAAGTAGATTAATAGGTACCACTTTGGTGGGAAAGTAACAACATTCAGTGAGCCTTTGGCATATAACTATGCTGGCCACATGACTATGGAAATTGTCTTTGGACAACGTTGTGTCCCTTGGCCAAAAAAAGAAGATGAGCACCAAGTTCTAGAGTTGGTCATGACTGACAGGATACCTTTACCTTTTAATAGCATCAGCCCTGTGGAAGGTGAATTTTGTTTTGTTTCTTGGCACTTTCAAGCCAGTGTTGACTGCAAGCAATTGCCTGAATTAGTCCCTGCAGTTCTTGGCAAGGTCATTGGGAAATGGTTTGCCCTTGCCTCCTTTCTTAGGGCTGAGAATGCACAACTGGCCCAAGATCATCCAGCTGGCTTTGTGTCCAAGGCAAGACTAGAACTCAAGATGCTCTGGTTTGTAGTTTGATGCCTTAACCTACCAAACTAGTTCGTGCAAAGATTAGGGACTTTTTTTTTTCTATTTTGACATAAGTCATTAAACAAACTTTAACTCAAGTCACTCTTAGGAAGATTCTAGCTTTGGGATAAAAATCAACTTAAGCCTACATTTAACATAACTGCAGTGTTATTTGTCATCCTTATGCTATTTTGTTTAAAATGCAGCTGCTGTGGCATAGACTGCTGCAATGTGTAGATCCACTTCTTCCACCAGGATTTATATTTTACACCAAGCTGAGAGGCTCATCTTAGATGGGATATTATTTGCAGTTTGGTTCAGTCACAATATCAAAAACTAATGTCTGGAGTCTCTCACTATGGCTGCTTTACTGTTTACTGCACAAAATAAACATTTTCTTACTAACTTGAAATATTCAGACTGCTGGAGAGAACAGTACATGCATATGCAATAATCAAGTATCTGCTTGTAACACAAACTTGTCCAACATGTCTGTTAACATTAAAATTATTCATATATCTTTTGGCAAGATGATGCTACTACAGAAGTTGTAGCCCCAACGTAACTGTTGCCCTGTGGAAGGACCCACAGAGTAACAATTGCCCTATGGTATATCTGAAATGCTCAAGAAAAACAAAAAATGTTTCCCTTTCTGATGAAGCAGACATGATTCTATATCAATTGGTTTTCATGCAAGAACTGCCTCTAACTCACCACTTTATATCATCTGTAGATAATTTGAAGGATTACAAACCAACTTCTCTGGAATGGGTCAGCTGAGATATTTTTATGAGGTTTTGCAGAAAGCTAGTTTCTGCCTTGCATGTTAATGAGCCCTTTGCATGTACAGTTTCAGAAAATTACTTGTTTTCTTTTGAACCTTCCAAGCTTGGCCTAAATCCATCCATAAAATTGCAAGCCATTAGTTTCTGAAGTTTCCATTTCAGTGTTATGCCTATTTGGCATATCAGTATGCCCAGCCAAGAATCATCCAAGACTACAATAGCAACAAAACAAAAGGCAAAAAGTTCGAGCCAACCTTACAGCATAAAATTTAGTTCTTGCCACTATAATCCAAGACAGCAAGGTAGAAGTTTTTTGATCAGAAAATGTAAATACACCCACAAATGAAAGCCATTGTAAAAGATTAAATGGAAGAGACAGTTTAGTTAGTACATTCAAGAGTTACCAAACGAAAGCATTTAATTTGCATGTGGTGATCCAAATCTACAGGGAAAAATATTTCTCCTGAAGCATATAAAATTCTAGTCAAGAATGATTTAGTTCTTCAAGCCACAATTCTCCACATTAAAGTATTTTGAAAGCATCCATACCTATCATCTAGGTTGCTATGATTTACTAGATTTATATCCCATGTTTCTCCAGGATTTCAAGGCAGCCTACAAAAGCCTTTCATTTCATTTTATCCCAGCAACAATCCTGTGAGGTAAGTTGGTCTGAGAAACAATGTCAAGGCCAAAAATCATCCAATCAGCTTCCATACATGAGAGCAAATTTGAACTAGAGTTCAATACAGAGTTCAATACAGAATCCAATACCTTAACCACTATATACCTCATTGCTGACTTGTATTCCACAGGATGAGAACAAGTGGGTAAGTAACAGCTAAGAAGAGAACAGTTATATTTTAGGAAGTAAATCCTAATTTCTTAATAGCATCTGCCACTTCTTCTCATTCCTTGCAGATCCATTTATTTATATATTTAAAGTATTCCTAGCCTATTTTTCTATTAGCAAAAACTTCAATTTTATTCCAAATTTTAAACATAACAAGATACTCTGAGCAGCCTGAAAAAGTTCCCCAGCTACACCGACATGATAACCTTTTCTGAGCTATAGTTACATAGGACTACAGTCCATTAAACAACTAATCATGAACATTTTGATCAAGATGGATCTGGAAAATTCTAGGTGACTCAAATTGGATCAGGAAAACAATCATATTTGGCTACAAAATGTACCAACTCATACAATTATTTACCCAAATTAACTTAATTGGTTTATCAGTCTGAACAAGTGAAACTTCACTTGAAAAAGCTGTCTTTATTGGGACTTTATAAATCACTCCTTCAGTTGTTGTGATAATGACCACAACACAGTTCTGTCCTAGAGACCAATCAGAATAGTGTTGCTGTTGCATTCCAGTTGCCTTTAGAAGCCCCTAACAAATCTCTCTCTATATTTTTGGAGAGCCTCAACTTCTTCATATCTCCAAATTACAAATGGCACACAAACCTAGGCTAGATACTACTATTATTTCAGAGGCTCATGCACATTAGGTCACTTCGTTAGCAAAATATGACTGTCAAACAAATTCAATGTATCATCAGGAGACACCACTAGCTGAGACAAGCTTGGATGATAGGGCAGGTGGAGATATACAGGGATGTGCTTCAACATACATCTTGTGTCACACCTAAGTTTCTTTTACTAATATAGTTTCAAGGCCAGGCCCCTTTGTTCATCTTTCCTGTTCAACTGATTACATACAATCCTCCAACCTTGCCTCTACATCTAAAATGATTTCAAGGATTATTTTTCACCCCTCTCCAAATATCCTCAGACTCCCAATAGCCAGCTATTATGGCAATTATGTCTTATGAACTTTCAGCCTGGTACCAGTGCAATCAGCCTACAATTTGAAGATTGACTGGATTTACCAACTCTGCAGCAAAATAACCCACTAACTCTCTCCACATACTCCTGAGGGCCCAACCATACAGGACAGCAAATCAAATGCTAAATCGAATGGATATGCTTCTCAGTTTTATCCTGAAAGAAAGAGAGGCAACACAGGAAATGACATATTGTAATGATATATTGTCACTCTCCTACCACCACCTCACACAACACACACACACACACACACAATGGAGGTTGAAAAAGAAAGCAAGAGCAAGACCTTTCATAGAACCTTGGAATTTCCCTGCCCAGCCAGTTTTCCAAGATCCTAGTTTTCTGAAGATAAAAAATGAAGTGATTCAACAAACAAAGCAAAAATGTGGAAGATCGCTAGATGGCAACAAATAGTTTCCAGCATCAGTAGAATCAAAGTTGTTCAGAACTTTGCAAGTCCAATATGGCAGGTCTGGTGTAGAGCCAAGAGGCAAACAACCTCTATTGTACACTTGATTTGCTTTATTCTGGGCAGTGTAGCATGTAGATTTGGCCCTCCAAATTCACTTTCTCATTTATTTACCTCTTACTCCAAATACTTAGAACTTCCTGCCACATGGCAGCTGTTTTACATATTAAACCATCCTATTTTAACCATAATGTGTTGAACATAAGATAATAATTTCATTTATACACAATGATTTACCAATTATCCTGATTAGGTTACATCACACTACCAAAAATCAAACAACATTCAGGTGCCCATCAGAAAAAAAAAACAAATAAACTTAATCTTAGAATATGGGAATCCTATCTCACAGTGTACACATATTGTGTGAAACTGTAAGGAGATTGTTTTGATTTAATTTTATCAACTACAGTATCATGGTTTTGAAATCTTGATCTCTGGTTTATAAATTGGAAACTTCAGGTGAATCAAGCAATCCTGATTTAGCTTCTGTGAACCCAGCAAGCAATAAAACATGGAAGGTTGGCCGCTAAAGAAATATTTTCTCACTAATAGAAGATATCTCGGGTCCCTTCCAACCTTATTATCTTGTGTTCTAAGATACAAGAGCTTCTACCCAGAGGTCCAAATCTTTCCTACTGTATTATTCAAAGTGGTAGGATAGTGAGCAACAGAAAACAGCTGCTCTTTCAAAAAGAGAACTGCCACATCTATACATTTGCTCAGTTCATGTGAAATTCTCTGACCTTCTCAGCAGGACTTGAGGAAGCAACAGTATTGTTGTTCAGCAATTGCTTACATCACTTTCCTTCTCCCCTCTGCTATTACCACAACTTCCCCCAATGCAGTGCTTTCCAGGTATGCTGCACTAAAACTCCCATCATCCTTATTAAATGGGTAATTAGTATGACATAACACCAGGTTAACAAGTTGGAAAAACTGGAATATCTGCATGCTCAGTTCTTCTCTTTAGACAAGGAAGTAAAAAGGAGCTTAATAGAAAATGACGGGAAAGAAGTAATAGGTTGCTTAGTTGCTCACTCTCCCTGAATGTTAAACTGAGTATTCTACCTGATGGCTCACCTTTTCAATTGATAGTAAGGACTGGACAATTTGAGCTTAGCACACAGTTCCAAGAGGCCAGATGGCTATTTCTGTGATGACCTAGCCTCTAAAATGCCCTACCCAGAGAGGATATAAGCAGGATGAGGTGGCTACAGAATGCAGAAGTCATTCTCTATACTGAGATGCTCCAGTGAGCAAGCAAACACAACTATCTATTGTTTGCTTCCCTCCATGCTCACTCAGTCAAGAGTAGAGACAGAAACCTTGGAAACCTTGGGCAAAGGGAAGCTCCCTGCCCTTCTCAGCTGGCAGTAAAAAGGAACACCTTGTTCTTTATTAGTGGTTTGCCTCTCACTCCCAATCAGCTGTTTTACCTTCGGAAGGAGGGTGTGAAGCTCAAAAGTCTATTTAACATATTATGGCCTCAAAACTGACTTGCTTTTCATTCACAGCTGGAGAAAGCAAGAAGCCAACACTTTGACTTCCGCAAGTAGCTGGCTGGTAATTTGATGGACTTCAGCCTTCATGCTCAAATAGCAAAGAGTGTGTGGGTGCTTGTTTATCTGGGAGAGCTTTTCTGACAGTCACTGAACCCACTCCCTTCTTGACACCCTGAACAACAGCCAGACAGCTTCCAAAGGCTATTGCTAGTCAGGGAAGAGGATTAGTGTAAAAGGAATCCACCAGTTGCCCTTAGGAAGGAGGGAGGGACTTCCCACCAGCCCTTCTTCACACCAGTGCTGTTTAGCTGGAAAATCCCTTCCTTTCTCAAGTGGAACCATTTCCTAGCAATGCCCCTAATGCCAGGAACAGTCTTCGCCTACTGAACTTCTGCTTGTCTGCCCACTATTGTCCAGAGAAGCAGGAGGAGCAGAGCCAAAACAACAGGGTGGGGGCTTTTCCTCCTACCCCCTTCCCTTCTTCCCTGAAGAAACAGTCCACTGCCCTACCCAATCAATCAATCTATAATCGAGCTTCGGATCCTGGGGAATAAGAAAAAGGACCAAGAAAGACCCGAGAAAAGGCCTCCGGATTTTTTTTTTATTTTTTTAAATCAGTTGTCAAGCTGGCTCTCCTAAGTGGAGACGTGGCCCCTCTCCCCCTCCTCTCTCATCCCCAGTCCCTTCCAAACATAAATCATTGCCCTACTACACAATCCTTGCATGCCTTCAGCGCGTAGTAGCAAAAAAAAAAACGGGGGGGGGGACTCTGCTGGGGGGGAAAGACCCACCGTCATGTGAGAATGCTCAGGCACGAAATCTATCCGCCCGAAAATGTCTGTGTGTGTGTGTGTGTGTGTGTGTGTGTGTGTGTGTGTGTGCGTGTGTGTGATTTTAACAGAGGGAAGACGTAGGGAGAAGGCAAAAGCGACGGAAGATCCTTCAGGGGAAACTGTGGGGGGAGACTCACCCTTGGTCCAGATGAGCCCCTTCCCCGCCCCTAAGGAAGCAGAGGCAGCCAGCAAGGGCAGGCAAGCCCCACTTCGCGGACCCCGTCCGTCCTCGCTCCCACCCACCCAAAGCCACGAAGTCCCGCAATCGCTCAGCCCAGAATTGCCCTCCCCTCAGGGGGCAGCAACGACGCCCGGCGTTACCTGAGACAAGAAGCTCCGCCGTGCAATGAAAGCGCCCTGGCTCTAGGCTCGCGGGCTCAGAAAAACAACGCGAGCCGAGGTGGCTTCGGCTCCGCTTGGCTTCGTTTCTCAGCCCCAGCTGCTTTCAGTCCGCTCGGGAGGAGGAGGAGGAGGTGGTGGTGGCGGCAAGGGCCAACCTCTGGGGCAGCTCAGAGACGCCTTCCACGTTTTAACCCTTGCTTGCCCGAAAGCAAGGACAGCCCAGTAACTCCGCTTGTAACCTGGAGGCCAGAGGAGGGAGGTGGAACGACACGCCTTATTTTCCACGTTGACTTTAAGCGCTGCCGACCGAGTGTTTCACAAATACCAGTGAGACCTCCGTCCACCACCACCCCTCCCTCTTTTGCCTCCTTTCTTCTGATCAATCAGGTTTTCCCAGTATTTGCTGACAGCTGCGCTTTCTCTTCTGCCGTGCTAGGCGTTGAACGCGGGGATTTCTGATCCCCTTACAACGCGCGTGGTGGATATGCCGCGGGGCGTTTTCTTCCAAACGCCCCACGGGCCCCGTGTTCGCGCCTTGCGTTGAACTACGCGCGTGCGGAGTAAACCGTGGTTAGCTTGATGACACCCTGCGCTCATGGATTTTCCAGGCTTAGGATCCAGCCCATGAGCCAAACCGAGTTTAGCGAAACCAGGGGGAAAAAACCCTCAAAAAAATCGCCTTTCGGTTAACCAGGATTCGGGGGAATTCCGATCATCTAGAATTATACAAATTTCTCGATCACGTGGCAGCCTCTCTGCAGGTGCACTGTAGCGGTTTAGACGGACGGCCCAACGCTCTGAGATCTGGGCATTTATTTCATATTTTCAGCAATGGGACAGAATCGTATGCATAGATTCCAGAATTTCTGATTAACAGATCAAGGCGTCATTCAGAAGGAGCTCAATGCATTGCGATCCTGGCGTCCTCCTGTCCCTCGATTTATATATGTACCTTTGGTTAATAGCCTGAATGTTCCCTTCAGGCACAGACGGAAACTATTCAGAAATGCCCTTTGCATCGAGAGTTAGACATGCCTGCATGCCATCCAGAGTGTAGGTAGGTGGATGGGCACCAGAATGCCTGAAAGGGTCAGCATAAAACAAAAAAAAAAGACACGAGTTGCTCCAACGGGGACAAGCGGCAACCTGTAGTTGTCAGTGGCCATGCCAAAGGAGAATTCTGGGAATTGTAGTACTGGCTCCCCCACTGTGGAACACATAACCGGGGAAGGTGGTGATTGGGAGAGTTACATGTTTAACGGGATGGGAATATCTAACTTTCTGAAATGCTAAACATTTTATGAAAGTAACCTTGCTTATTTTTATGAGGAGGGGAGGGGGGAATAAACTTTCATGGCCGCTTCATAATCTTGTCGTTATAAAGTAGAAATTGTCAGATGCACCCGAGGATTTTAAAATGCATGAGTAGGGCGTGTTCTGCAGCCAGTTGGAGGTCTTGGCAGCTGCAGCCTTGTTTTCTTTCAGCCTGTGCATAATATTTCATGAATATCGGTTTGAGTCACAAATATGCCAGCAGCTGCCACCAAAGAAGATGTGTGGCAAATAAAAATAAAAATGCTATTCTGGGTCAAGTGGATATTTGATTGCCAACTGTGCCCAACAGCTGGGCAAGTGCTATGATTCCTAGAAACAACCACTTGTTGCTTGTCCTATTTTCTTCCCAGCTGGTTGGTTTCACACCTGCAAGTGGTGGGGGTGTGCCACTTTAGAGAATTCCAAGTATTAATTCTCCCTATAAGTTTCAATTTGGGGGTCTTCCTTGGTCCAAATAACTAGAGAAAACCAGGAAGAGAAGATTCATCACTGCTACATTTTGGGGATTCTCTTTGACTGGCCTGCCTTTCCCCAAATAGGTGAACCTGGCCTTTCCTAAATTATATTTTAAAAACCCTTCTTTTCAGGATGGAATGTGTGATATAATTGTTGATGAACTGGTTTTCACTATTCCGTTACTGTCCAATATACAATTTTTACTGTTGTGAACTACATCTTCAATCTATTTAGGCAGCCCTTTAGAAACCTCTGAACTCCAATCCTTGTTGGGAAGTAAAATGATAGCCTCCAATAAACAGACATTCAGAGAAATACAGCCAAAAGGAACCGTCATGTCCCCAAACTGGTAAATTATCAAACATTATGTCTTCTACAGTGATTTCAGTGCATTGTTGCTGTGTATTTCTTATTACCCTCTTAAATGGGTTTGTCTAAATGGCTTTATTCCCTTACATAATGGTATATAAAATGTATAGACAGAGAGAAGATAGCCCTCTATCAGCATAGCCTTCATTTAAATGTATGCCCCAAATGGAGATTGAACATAGGGACCTAAATGGCCTCTTCCAACTTTAAAATTCCCAAAATTAATATAAATTTTGAATCAGCTGAAAAGGCAATCAGACTGAAAAAGCCATATTAATGTTTTGATGTCTTTCTTGACATCAGAAGGAATTGCATTCTATAGTTTAGACTGTGGTCCCCAACCTTTTGGGCACCAGGGACTGGTTCCATGCAGAGAGGTTTTTCCATGGACTGGAAAGATGGGGCTTTACTTGTTTGCACGGCCTGATTTCTGGCATGCCATGGCCCAGTGCCAGTCCATGAATCAGGGGTCGGGGGTCCCCTGAACTAGGAGCAATACAAGAGAAGGCATCTTCTGTGTTTCCAAAAATGGATCTGAGCAAGTCCTGGCAAGAGAGGTGAGATAGACAGACAGGCAGGCAGACGGACATTCCAGAAAGCATTTTACCACCAGTTCTCTCCAAAGCTATCTATCAAGATTATGGGCCTCAAGGGCAACCTATTTAGATTTCAGTCTCAATTACTTCAAGTCTGCAGCTGTTTTACACCAAAGCAGCCTTCTGCCACTTAGTACTGATCCAGTGATAGGATGCTGCCAGTTTAACAACCGGTTCGGTGAGCACGCGCTTTGCCTGAGGCGCTTGCACGCAGCGCTGAAAATGGAGCGCTTGCATGCAGCGCAGAAAATGGAAGGTAAGCAGCCATTAGGTGCTTACCTTCCAAGTCAGCAACAGTAAGTAGAACAGCAGGGGGTGGGGGGAAATCAGCTGTGCCGCGCAATTGAGATGAGCTACAAAGCAGGAAATAAAGGACAGGATAGGTGCAGGTGGGCGGAGCCAACTGATCCTCGGAACTACCAGTTCATTTGAACCGGTCTGAACTGGCGACATTCCACCACTGTACTGATCAGATGGTTTGGTCTTCCATCTCCAGAATCCATAGACAGTGTGAAGTCCAGGTTCTAGAAGCATCTGATTGTGAAAGGCTGCTGTGGAGCATATGGTGAAGCAGGCCTCTGGTATTAGTTCAAGCGTAGTTAAGCTTGTAATTGGGAATAATCTCTGCAATATGCCTTCTACAAATAACACAAAATAGCCAAGGGGCTGAAGGGTTGGACTGGCATTGTGGAGAGGTAAGTTCATGTTCTAGCCCATCTTCAGCTATGGAAATGCATTAGATGTTTGGAAGCCACACTTCCTCTTTTAATCCAGGAATATGCTTGTCTATGGACAGGTCATAGTTGTCCCAAAGGTGCTTTTCCAAAAGGCAACTGGACTTCCTTGGTTTTTTTCCTTGAAGATGTTTTGCTTCTCATACAAGAAGCTTCTTTTGTTGAAGCTTCTTGGATGGGAAGCGAAACGTCTTCAAGGAACAACAAGGAAGGTCCAGTCGCCTTTTTGGAAAAGCATGTTTGGGACAGGGCTATGCTTACAGCTATGAGGTCCTGAATATAACTCAAACAGGTATGGCAACCATTTTGAGAGTTCAAATTCCAAATAAGCCCCAGATCTGAGAGAAGTTATTCTCTCCTTAGGGGGCTTTCATTGAAATAAAATGCAAAATGCAAAGATTTAAACTAAACAAAGTTTCTTCATTAATATACTGTATCCCTACTTAGGGTATTTCAGAGTTCGTTCTCTTTTTGTGCTTTTTGAGAGTCTGGTGAAACCTGTGAATCCTTTCTTTGAAAAATGTTTTTAATTGCTTTACAAAGGAAATTAATGTTCAAATTTATAATAGAATAGAATGCATAATAATAACATAAATTCAGTTTATTAAAATTAACAGTTTTGGCATCTGGGGGGATACATTAGGTCGTTTATCTAGGTTCAGTTGAATGAAAAGCAAAATCTCAATAATAGGTTAGAAAAAATAAAGTAACTCCCCCTCCAAGTTCACAGACTTCTAGAAAGCTATTCGGACTCCAAAGGAGTCTGCAAACCCCAGGCTAAAATGCCCTTTTCTATTTTAAGTATAAAAACACTTAATCTTTGCTTGTCAGTCCAGCAGTTGTGATTCATCCAGAGGCTAGCAACTTCACATTATCTTTTGATGACAAATCTGCCTTCTAACTCCTAGCAACAGGACAATAATAGTAATTGTCAATTTATCACCTCCAGCTTGGAGGACTTAACTTTGCAACTAAAGTGCAAATTCAAAAGACCCAAAAGAGATATAGAAACTGATAGCTTGAGGTTTTTTTTTTTTTTTTTTTCAGTTTACTTCATCCAAGGGATAAGGACTATTGTCATAGGGCAATCAGCTTGCTGGTAACCATCTTGTCTTACAAAATTTAGAAGGAGTCAGGTATTTTTCAGAGTAAAATTTGTTTAAAAGGTGTTTGTTTACTCATTTCATCAGATCAATGGTGGTATTCAACGGTTCAGCACAGTTCACCTGAACGGTAGTTTTAAAAAAGCCTCCAATGATCAGCTGAGAGGATAAAAAGAGAAAAGTGCAGGATTGGCCCTCCCACCTGCCCTGCGCTTTTTTCTCCCTTATCCTCTCAGCTGATTGGCGCTGCAGGCCTCAGCTGGTGTGTGGAAAGAAGTACGCACACGTTAGGTACGCAAGCTCACCAACTGGTAGTGGAAGAGGTAGGTTCCCACTGCTGCATCAGATGCCTTTTTAAGAAAAAGCTGATGTTTTTTTAAGAAAAACATTGTAATGAAACAAAATGTTTGCCTGAAGAGGTGCTACTAGACTCCTGAACCTTGTTTACAATAGACTAACACAGGTCTCCTCCTATGTTTCTCTACAAGGCTTCCACTCCAGATCATCACTTAAAGGATGATTCCACCTTTTGGCGACAAAACCAAGCTGTTCAGTTGTTACCCAAACAGGCAAATGCCTGGCTGATTGTGCTACCATCAAGTGCGTGTTTAAACTAGAATTGCCAGCTGTCATCTGGCAGTCTTCCCATGCTTTCAACAGCTGCACAATCAGGAGGCACTCAACATGCAATGTTTTCTTTAAATCAGAACAGACTGCCTGATAAATTTCTACTTTTTGAAAACTGAAAAGAAAAAAATGTTTCAATTTCATCTGTAAATGGTTGCTGAAAAATTATCCCCAAACATTTTGCTAATGCCAAACAATCGAGAGCACTAGTAGGTAATATCAAATAACTTGCTCTAAATCTTTGCTACCATCTAATGGGCATCTAGATATCTACTACATTGCAAATGTAACCTAGCTAGGTAATGAAACAGTCTGCAAGAAAGCAACTAAGATCAGAGAAAACTAAGGACCCCACATCTAGATATATGAAGTCCAGATCAGGCTAAAACAATTATACTATTTCTTTTAACAAGCTATATGTTTATATACAGTCTGAAACTATAATACCCAGAAAAAGGTTTACATCGGGGATGACACTCCAAATGTGTGCTGCATTTCAGCCTGCACTCTTAACATGCTTCACTATTAAACAGGCTACAAAATGAAATGTAAATCAGGCAATCCCATTCCTTTTTATTCCTTTGCATCTTGAAAGACTTTATATCTAATCCTTGGTTGCTCCTCTTGCCATGCAAACCTAAATATATCTTACTGCCATTGCCTAAATGGTATATCAGTTGTCAAAATGAACATTCTTTCAAAGAAAAACTGTATTCAAGAGAATAGATTTATTTTTATCCCATCTTAACATGTGTTTCTTAATTTCATTCCATGTCTTGACATAATTATTTTGATATAATATGCAATTAATATTTGCCATGGTAATACCCAAATGTTTTACTTTTTTTGACTTAAAATGAGGGGGATTTTGTATTAGTTTCATTTTAGGGTTTTTCATGTGTTTTGTTAAACTCTTTGTCTTTTGGTTATTAATTATAAAGCCAGCTAATACGCAAAAATCCTTTAGTTTTTCCATTAATATTTCTATTATTTCCAAAGGAACTTCAGAAATTATGACTAAATCTTTAGCAAACACCCATAATTTATATATTTCTTTTTAATTCTCATTTCAACAATTCTTTCATCTTATGTTTTATGTCTCTTTTCAATGCTTCCAAAATACTTCCAATTCTTCCATTAATATGAACAACAGTGTTGATGGGACAGCTTGTCTTGTTCCTTTCACAAAATTTGTTGGTTTATTTACAATTCTCTGTCCACTTTGTACGGTGTAAATTGATTTTACTCATGTAATAAAACCCTTATCAATGTCCATATCTTCCAAAAATGTATACAAGAGTGTCCAGTTCAAATTGTCAATGGCCTTTTTTGCATCAAAATAAAAAATCAATGCAGCTTGCAATACATTGTGTTGTTCTAGATATTTCAAACTATCCAATGCATTTCTACTATTGTCTCTCAATTATTTTTGAGTAAAAACCCACACTAATTCCACCAATAAAATCCTGTAGTACTATTTTCACCCTCTCAGTTAAAATCATCATAAATAATTTATTGCCATTATTTGCTGTAGCTTTTTGGTGAAATAAGATATTGACTAACTTAAGTATTAATAGTGTATTAGTTTATATTCAACTGTTGTCTTTCCAGTCTGTAAAATAAAATTCATATTTTTTTTACAGCAGATGTAATAATTTAAAACATATATAACAAGGCTGATATGTAATCTGGTCCAGCCATTTCCCCTATTTTTACCTCTATTATGGTTTCACAAACTTAGGGATCCATTCCTAATTTGTTTCTGTTTTACTGTGATCTCAGCTGTTAAAAGAAGGAAAACTTTCCATCAATTAGAGAAATTAAAATTTGATATAATCTGCCTACAAGAAGTACATATTAAAAAGCAACAAAATTAGGGAAAATATTTATCTCTTTGACACAATGCAAGAAAAGAGGAGTGGTTTTATACCTTAAAGATATTATCCCAGCGAAATTGATCTATACTGATGACGATGGAAGATTACTAATGGTGGAAATAAAGGACAATAATATGAAAACACTCCTGATTGCAATCTATGCCCCGAATGTCAATCAAGAAGAATTTTATAGAAAATTACGTATGAAAATAATTGAACTGGACTATGCTAATATAGTTATGATGGGAGACTTTAATGGAATTGTAGATAATAAATTGGACTATACAGCACAGAAAACAACAAAGCGAAACAGAAAGACTCTCCCTAAATCCTTTTTTAAAATGATAGATGAAACAAGATACATGGAGAGAAAGAAATGCTAAGACTAAACAATACACCTTCTATTCAAACAGACATTTATCATGGTCCAGAATAGATACGATTATGGGAAACTATACACACAAGAGAATATTGATCAGGAAAATATGGATGAGGAAAGAGTTAAACAGTACTTACAGAATGCTAATCTACCCCAGATACCTACAGTATCTACAGAGATTGAAACAATGTTAGAAAGCAGTGTAACGATGATGGAGTTAACTGAAGCACTTAAGAAGCAAAACAATGGAAAGGCACCAGGCCAGATGGACTTCTTGCAGAATTTTATAAAGCTCTACAAAAATCGTTGAACCTCCCATTGCTAGAAGTTATGAATAAAGTTATGTTAAAGAAGAAGATACCTAAATCATGGTCAGAAGCTTATATTACACTTGTCCCAAAAGAGGAGGCCGATCCATTACAAATCAAGAACTATAGAACTATTTCCTTACTAAACACAGATTATTTGCTTCAATGTTGGCAGAAAGACTTAAAAAATACTTAAACAATTTTATCCACCCTGATCAAAATGAATTTCTGCCAAAGAGACAAATTAAAGACAATATGAGAGTAATCTTGGACACTTTGGAATACTACAAGGCACACCCTGAAAAGCAAATGGTTTTGATATTTTTAGATGCATAGAAGGCATTTGACAATGTGAATTGGCGATTCATGTTATTACAGCTGGAACAGATGGGCTTTGGTAAAAAATTTATTCAAGCAATAGAAGCTATATATCATAACCAAACAGCAAAGGTAATGATAGAGGGAGAACTGACAGACTCTATTGACATAAGAAAAGGAACAAGACAAGGGTGCCCACTATCACCTTTGTTGTTTGTATTAACCTTGGAAGTGTTAAACAGAAATATTAGAGAAGAAGAGGATATAAAAGGGATGAAAATTAAAAAGGAAGAATTCAAGTTGCAAGCATTTGCAGATGATCTGGTTTTCATTTTAGAAGACCCACTAGAAACAGCATCAAAATTGATAGAAAAGATAGAGGTATGTGGAAAGATGGCTGGTTTAAAAATAAATAAAGATAAAACAAAGATCTTGACAAAGAATATGCGGTCAAGACAAAAGGAAGAACTGGTGGATGTACTGAAAATTCAGGTCACAAATAAGATCAAGTACTTGGGGATACATTTCACAGCAAGAGATAGTACATTAAAAGAATAATTTTATCAAACTTAAGCAGCAGATAGCGCTAGATTTGGCGAAATAGGAAAATTTACAACTGTCATTAATAGGGAGAATATCAACAATCAAGATGAATATACTACTAAGAATTTTATATTTGTTCCAAACAATTCCAGTTACGCTTGGAAAAGATTATTTTGAAGATTTAAATAAAATTGTGTTGAAATATATATGGCAAGGTAAGAAAGCGAGAATAAAGTTAAAACTTTTGCAAGATGCCAGAATAAGAGGAGGATTTGGTTTGCCTAATTGGGAGTTGTATTATCAAGCTACAAATTTGATGTGGGTTAAGGAATGGATAGCATTAAGAAATACTAGATTGTTGACGTTAGAAGGTCATGATCTGTTGTTGGGGTGGCATGCTTTTCTATGGTATAAAGGAACTAAAACACAGGGGTATTTTAGAAGACATTATATATGGGAGTCTCTATTGTTAAATTAGGAGAAGATTAAAAGGCAATGTTATTTGAAAATTCCAGTCTGGCTATCGACTATTGAAGCATTTTCTTATCTGATAATATGTAAAAAGGAACAAACAGTTAGATATGGTGAAGTATTGAATGAAATGGGTGAACCTAAATCCATGAAAAAATTAGAGGAACAAGGTATAAAGATGAATTGGTTTTCATATGCGCAAATACATTCAAGGTATGACAAAGATTCTAAAACAGAAGGTTTCTATGATAAACTCATTGATTTAGATAAGATTTTGACAGGTACTGATGAAAAGGTGATTAAAAAGTTACATGGATATTTATTAGAAATTAAACTAGAAGAAGAACAAGTTAAAGAAACTACGATTGCTTGGGGGAAGAATTTTGGATATGGGATTGATTTAGAAAAATGGCAAAAATTGTGGTCTCAAAATTATAAAATGACAATGTCAACAGCATATAAAGAAAATTTCTATAAGATGTTTTACAGGTGGCATTTTTCCCCGACAAGAATAGCAAGAATGTTCAAGAATAAATCCGAAAAATGTTGGAATGTCATCAGATACCAGGCTCATATTACCATATGTGGTGGACTTGTGCGAATGCCAAAAAATATTGGACTAAAATGCACACGTGGTTGGAAAAAATGACAAAAAAGCATATAGATTTGAAACCAGAGATATTTTTATTGGGAATTTTGCCTGAAATATATAGTAAAGAATTGAAATACTTGATTGTAAATGTAATATCAGCGGCTAGGATTGTATTTGCCAAAACCTGGAAAAATTAGAAAAGGACGACGAAATCATTAAGAAAATATTGGAATGTGCTGAAATGAGTAGATTGAATTTGAAATCAGAGAACAAGATGATATACAATTTTATAAAATTTGGGATCTATTCTATCAATGGTTAGACAATAAAACATGGTAATGAAATATGTAGATTCTTAGAAAATAATAAATATATAAAGATGTATTCTTTTCTTATTATATCTACAAAATGATTGTAGGATAGATTTGATATGATAATATGAACTGTCATAAAACAAATTAAGTAAAGTGTGGATTATTTCATAAAACATGAGTGAATAAAAGTATAGTCAAATGATTGATTAACAATGATATTGATGTACTTAATATTTGATTGAAAATATGAGTATATATACAATGTATCATTGAAGACTATGAAATGGGAACTTCTGGTTTGAGCTTCTTCGTGGGCAGACCGTAACCGCAATTGTGCATGATTTTGATCCGTGCTCGCTGCTGGAGCACCCTGAGCCAGCTGCTTTCGGGGCTAAGCCACCCAGTAGAGGTGGTGAAGAAGGGGGAGACTGCCAGTAGGGTTGAGGAGAGCTGTATCTCTCCTCCTCAGCTGGCCATTACTCCCTTTCCCGAAGGTGGTTGCAGCGGTAGAGAAATGGCCACCTCAAAGAAAAACTCTACTGGAAAAGAATGTGCAGGAGGAAGATAAGAAGAAAAAGTCTTGGTTAACTGGGTTAAACTGCAAAAGGAACAACTAAGGTACCCTGGAATTTAAACTACCAAAAAAAAGTAACATTCCCAAAGAAGATTTTGAAGCCGCAAAAGAGAGAGAAGGGAAAGGATTTGGATTTTTTCTCTCTTTCTCCCTTTCCCTATATTGACAGCTAAGAGATTTAAGCAAGAAATTGGAAAAAAAATCAATTTTGACATAAATAGGCATTGAAGCTGAAAATAAAATGTCAAAGGGATAATAAAGATTTCTGGATACTTAAAAGCTTTTAAAAGCGGGAAAGGAGAGAAAAAGAATAAAAGGGAAAAAAGGGAGGAGACTGCCTGGAATTAAAAGGAATCTACAGTAAAACTTTAACAAGACTTCTAAAAGATACATTTTAACTGAAACTTGGCAACAAAATAGTAGAACCCCAAGAAGAGAATGTGGAAAAAAGAAGCAAAAAGAAACAGCTTGGGAGTATTTGGATTGCTTGGTGATCTCTGGATTTTTGGTTATTGCATTTGAATGACTAAAATCAATCAGGTGGTTGTTTAAAAGTTTTTAAAATGGCACCACTTTTAGAAGAATTGAAGATGGAACTTAAAAAGTATAAAGAAGATGCACAAGAAGGAAGAAGTTCTTTTGGCTTTGTATTTCAATTTTTAGAAGAGATTTGGAACTATGAGAAACAACAAGAAACTCCTGCAGAACAAGAAGATTGGGACAAAGAAGAAGCCATCTTTAATGAACAAGTAATTTTATGTGGGGAAGAAAAAGGAAAGGGGAAAAAGAGAATGAAAAGTTTAAGATTTAAAAAAACAACCAAAGAAAAGAAAAATAGTTTGAAAAACAAGTATAATATTGGAAAGCAACAGAAGAGGGGAATACAGAAGGGAGAAATAGAAGTAGAGAGACAAAGAGGTAAACAGGGGAGGGAGAAGAAGAGAGGAAGAAGGAAAGGAAAAGAAAGTTACAAAGGACAGAAACAAGATATAGAGAAACAGGGCCTATTTAGAGATAATGGGTGAAAATTTAATTGAAAAATTCTGTAAATGTACATAAGATTGTATTGTTATATTAGAAATAGAAATAATTTTAGAAAATTTGAAATAATGTATGATTAAAATGATGGATTAAATAGTTATTGTAACCCAGTGAAATGTTCGTTAATAAATAAATGAAATAAAACGAATGAGAGAATTGAATTAGGAAAGGATGAGAACATTTTAATTATTTAATGTTTTATAAAATATAAGTGAAGAGGAATAGGGGGAAAAAATTAATTATGGAAAGCTTATAACTGTTCCCAAAGAAGTATGATGTTTAATTGAAAAGTAATGTTAAAGAAGTTAAGATTTTAATGAACATTAATATTAATGATAGAACTGAATTGGAATGGAATGAGTGTTTTATTTACATATATTTATAATCTTTTTTTAAGAATATAGTGTGTATTTTAAGAATGTACCAAGCAGAATTCGAATGGAAGTTATGTATTATATTGAATGTTATAACTTTAAGGTATATATTGAAACTTAAATAAGGGTTAAATGGTGTCATACTCCAATTAGTAATTACAGGAGAAAATTTGTTTAATGAGAAAAGATAATATGAAATTGAAACAGGACAAACAAAAAGTATAAATATAATGGTTTGAATTGAGACGAGATAATTAAAGTAAAATTGAGAAAATTAAAAGAGGGGAAAAGCTATGTAGAAAATGTAAAATAGCAATAAGATATGGAACAGAACATAAAAATGAGCATGAAATTGAATTTGTGTCTGTATGAAGAAGTGTAACCCGGGACCATGCTACTTTCAAAAAAGATGTTTTATTTATATTATGGGTTGTTTTTTTTTGTGAAAATTCAAATAAAATTTAAAAAAAGAAGACTACGAAAGGGAAGCACAAAACAATCTGTAAACCAACCGACACACTGTATGTATATATATGGCAGATGGCTTGATGTTTTTAATGTTTTGTCTGTCTATGTTTGTCTTAAAAAACCAATAAATTTATCATCAAAATGATATATTTTTCTGTTTGAATTTCTCAGTAATGTTACTATTTTTGTCTGCCCAGTGTTCTAGTCAAGATTTGTTTAAGTACAATTACATTTGTATCATTAATGTTCAATCTGATAGCAAAATGTTGCTGCAAAATCTGATCTGTGGTTTTCTTTCTGGCAAAGTACAAGAATATTCCTTGATACATTTCTTAATTTTGCAAATCATTTATTGATTCATAAATTTCATTAATTTCTGCCTCCATAAGGCAGAAATTCATCTCATTCATCTTCATCTCATTCCAAATTTTTGTAAAAGACTGTACCACTTTTTCACTGGTATCTTATTCAGGATCCTGTAGAACTGCTCTGAGTCAGAAGTTGAGGCTGAGGCTGTTCCAGTATTCCTAATAAATTTATTTATGACCTGAAATAAATGAAGCACCTAGAAACCAACAGATTATGCCAGACAAACCTTATTGCCTTCTTTGTTGAAATATCTAAAATTAATGGATCAGAGAAATGCTGTGGACATAGTTTATTTAGATTTCAGTAAGGCATTTGACAAAGTAGACCACTTCTTGGTAAGATAGGGGGATAGACAGCATCACCACCAGATGGATTCACAATTGGCTGACCAACAACACTTAGTAACTCAACTGAACTACCTCTACATGGACGGAAGAATCCTGTGCTGTCCCAGCCAGTCTATGGGATTTGAATAGTTACTTAGGAATTATGAGCTCTCCCCTTAAGGGAATGCATCTTGGTAAATGTAGTTAAAGGTATCCTGGGAAATGTAGTCCATGTCACATGACCACATCTGTAATCCTGATTGGTAACTGGTTTGACCCTCGATGGGTTGGAGGAGTTTTCCTCATTCTTTGTTTGAACTCTCTTACTCATGGCAGCTTCTTTCTATCGCTACGAGATGGATTAGGAGATAACCATCTTTTACTACAAGGCAGATATAGAAAGGATTGGTCATAAAAGAAGAACTTCATCACAAATGTGAGTTATGAGGATACTTGATGAACCAATAAATGTTCTTTGTTATGGACGTCTTGTTGTGTTATCTCTCTGCATTTGTACAGTTTATAAATCCACCTCTGTACAGGATACAGAAAAGTAAAAGATGAAGTCCTAACCTATCTCTATAAAACTGTTAATTTAGATTGGTGATAAAGCAAAGTGATATTGAAGTCAGGAGTGAATATGCAATGTTAATCTAAACCTGCATTCCCATCGTCTCTCTCTGTGAGCATCAGAACTCTTTATATGCTGTGGATGGTGGGAGGGGTTGGAATTCCCTCACATGTTATAAACAAAGAGAACTACCACCCCCGCCCCTCTTCTCTGCTCAATTTGTCTTCCTGCTATCTCAGAGACTCCATTTGCCAAACCTCTGCCTTTAAATCTTCTACAAATGCAGTTGGAAAGTTTGGGAAATCTTGTTTATAGTCTTAAATGGAAATGAAAGCTGTGGGAGACAAAGCCATAAAAGAGACCCTTTCCAGCCAATTTACAACTGATAAAGACACAACGTACTTCCAGGAAAAGTGCTGTGTCTCAAATTACAACTCCTAACTGGGAAGAGTCCATTTGTAAAACAAAGGGAGGACCCAGGTTTTACCCATCTGCCCTGCTTCTTCCCAGTTACTACCTACAATTTTTTTTTCAAACGCATATGAAGCTACAATTCTCAGCAACTGAAGAGAATTTATTCCTTTTTTCTTCCTTCTGAGACAAGGACTGCATCTCACTGGCCATTCCAACCAAAAGCTTCCACGGGAAGTCAGTAATTAAAATACCTCGTCACCATAGAAATGGGCTGCCCACGAGATAGAAGCTCTTTACAAATGCTGATTTCTCTGCCTCCCTGTACAACTTTAAAAAGCCTGCTTGGCTGCTAGGAGAAAGTCCCCCCACCCATCGCTCTTTTTCTATCCAACCACAGAGGCAATAAGAGATGCCTCCAGCTATTTTCACAACTTGTCTGGCCGGTTTATTGGGGCTATAAATTAAAGCTCCAGTAAGTAAGCTATGTGAACAGAGAGCAATTCTCTTTCCCTCATGAAGCATAGAGTTAATCCATCTTATTTCTATGCTAGAAAAATTTAAGCATAACAAGGGCACACTGCAAATAACTCTTTGAACTGTTGTACTTGTTTGATGAATTTCTCTTCCATCATGTAAAGAATAAATACCTTTGGGACCCAACCACCCCTTTCCTAAAGGGCAACATCACATCTTGATAAAACAGCCTACATCCCCATCTGGTGGTCAAGAAAAATTTACAGTGAAGTTAAAGAATTCTTACCATTTCCTTCCTTTTTTCAAGAGTAGGCAGGAAATTCTCCTCCCTCTTTTTTTCTTCCACAAAGAAGTGAGAGCTAAGCAATGCTGCCCACAGCTACAGTTGGAGCTCAAGGAGAATTTTCCCAATCTTTCATTATTATTTTTTTTTACACAGTTTCTCAAATATTGACCAGAGTGTTTCTCCATTGATAATCCTTTTTTGAAACCATTGTGGACAATTTAATCAATTTAATTCAAACGTCCGAAGAGTGACTGCAACCTAACATGGGCGTAGCAACATGTACACCCTAAAAGGCCACCAGAGGTGACCAGAAGACTTGCACCAAGAGGCTGAACTTGAAGATTGAACCTCAAGCTTTGCATGCTTTGCTTTGTTTGATGCTTTATTAATGTTTACTGTTTTGTCTTAGTTATATAGTTATATGCTATTCATATTATATGCTAGTATTACTGTCTACTGCTTATCTTAGTTTATAGTTAATTTTTTTTCTCTTCTTTTAATAGTGGAATTTACAATTCCAGGTGGGGAGTGTGCTATCCCAGCCAGTCTATGGGAATTGGATAGTTACTTAGGAATTATGAGCTGTCCCCTTAAGGGAATGCATCTTGGTAAATGTAGTTAAAGGTATCCT
This sequence comes from Pseudonaja textilis, assembly GCF_049901715.1. Taxonomy (NCBI): domain Eukaryota; kingdom Metazoa; phylum Chordata; class Lepidosauria; order Squamata; family Elapidae; genus Pseudonaja; species Pseudonaja textilis. The sequence continues at coordinate 260,943,750 of NC_141990.1, read as the reverse complement.
GGAAAATGTAGTCCATGTCACATAATCACATCTGTAATCCTGATTGGTAACTAGTTTGACCCTCGATGGGTTGGGGGAATTTTCCTCACTTTTGCCTGAACTCACTAACTCATGGTAGCTGCTTTTTATCGCTACAAGATGGGTTAGGAGATAACCATCTTTTACTATAAGGCAGATATACAAAGGATTGGTCATAAAAGAAGAACTTCATCACAAATGTGAGTTATGAGGATACCTGATGAACCAATAAATGTTCTTTGTTATGGACGTCTTGTTGAGTTGTCTCTCTGCATCTGTACAGTTTATAAATCCACCTCTGTACAGGATACAGAAAACATCCACTGAGGCATCACAAGGTTCTGTCTTAAGCCCAGTACTCTTCAACATTTTCATAAATGACCTAAATGCAGAGCTAGAAGGAGAACTCATCAGGTTTGCAACTGACACCAAGCTGGGAAGAATTGCTAACACTTTGGAAAATAGATTCAAGATTCAGAACAATTGCCACAGACTTGAACATTGGGCCTTATCCAATAAGATGCAGTTCAGTAATGAGAAAAGTAAGGTTTTGCACTTAGTTAGGAAAAACCAAATGCCCAGATGCAGAAATAGATGGTACCTGGCTGAACAGTAGTAACTATGAGAGAGATCTAAGCATCCTAAGTGTATTTAAGTATGAGCCAGCAATATGCTGCAGCTGCCAAAAAAGCCAATGCAGTTCTCGGCTGCATCAACAGAGGGATAACATCAAGATCGTGAGAAGTGATAATGCTGTTTTATGCTGCCCAAGTGAGGTCACAGTTGGAATACTGAATATAGTTTAGGTCACCATAATACAAAAAAGATATTGAGATCCTAGGAATGTGCATCAAAATATGATAAAGGATCTGGAGGCTAAATCATATGAGGAATGGTTGAGGAAGCTAAGTATGTCTAGTCTATCAAAGAGATGAAGGTGGGACATAATAATGGTCTTCCAGTGCTTGAGGAGTTGCCACAGAGAAAGTGGGTTGATTTATTCTCCAAAGCATCAAAGGGCATGACATGAAGTAATGGGTGGAAGCTTGTTAAAGAGTGATCCAACCTAGAAATAAGGAAAAATTTTCCAATAGTGAGAAATATTAATCAGTGGAATAGTTTGCCTCCTGGAGTGTGGATGTTCCATCACTGGAGTTTTCAAAAATAGACTGGAAAACCATTTGACCAGCATAGTAGGAGCAAGGGATTGGACTTGAAGGCCTCCAAGGTCCATTCCAAATCTGTTATTCTATCTTCTATGAAGGAATGAGACTTCAGTGGATGGAAAACGATAGCTTATACACATAAATCCCTGTCAATGAATAGCAGTAATAAAAGTGTTAATATTTATTGCACTGTGTAATTGGGTTTTTTGTTGGATAATGGAAGAAAATACTGTATATTTTCAACTTTAGTGCTGGATTTCCCCTCTCTGCATTCATAACCATGAACTATATACTCAGTAAAAATCTGCAGATGATTTATTACATTAATATTTCTGACAGATTTGAAAAGCCACAGGGCTTCCTTTTCTTGTATTTTTTAGTTATTTACTGCTGGGTTTTTCCCCAGGAAGATCCTGGTAGAGATACTTGAATATCATAAATTCTGTTACAGTCTCTAAAGAGTTAGTCTCCTACAGATGGATCTGACAGAAAATCATTACAAAACTTTCATGAGCATTATGAAAAAAAAAAATCTCATTTTTTTCTGTAATCATTACTGCAGACTTTATCTGCTTTTCTGTGTTTATCCAAAAAGACTTGGAACTGAAGCAGGGCTCTTGAAAGCTATAGATGTCTTTAGTATTTCATAGCATGGGGTGGGTGGGTAGAGTTAGATCAATAAGTACTTTGGTTCATTTATTCTTGTTTACCTAAAGGCTTTTGTTCGCATCCATTTGTCAGTTGTGATCATTTGCGTTTACTATTCACAAAGCAAAAAGGGACTGAAATGGGAAGACTTTGATATAACTCATCTGCTGGTTCTTGTTTTCCCATCCTAAGCCTTATCCTGCCTCTAGGAATTTGTTCTTACTCCCTACCAATACCTGTGTTGCAGATATCTTTATGTGCTGCACATGCTAACTAAAGCATTTGGCTGATTCCTCTGGTTTTGCTATTTACCCCATGGACAACTAGAATATTTTAAAGTTGGTCAGTACTATAATACAATTGTTTTCCAGACAGCAATGTATGCCACCTTCTGGTCAAATTTAACTTGTGCATGTTAATATATTTATAATCATATCAACGGAAGAAAAAAAATAGAGAAAAATATGCTTTATTCTTCAGTGAGGAGCATTTATTTAATTGCAAAAGAGAGGTTACTGGAATTCTGCTCAGAAACATTTTCTGCTCTCAGTTTATCTCATTCTCTTTTGGTCTTAATGTTTTCCCAGTTAATGATTAAAATATTTCAATAGTATAAATATATCACTATAAGCTATTCCTTCGAGTCTAAAGTCTGCCTTTTCCACATCTGTTCTTATCTCTTGGTATGTTGTTTTGGGTGGATTGAAAAGCTTTACGTTTATGTACTGTATAGCTGATATTCTTTTTTTAAAAAAAATAGCAAATGATTACAAGTAGCTGCAATTTTCTCAAGTTTCACTGGGTGTCACTCTGTAATCTCAAATGTTATCTTAAACAACTAGGTTCCCCCTTTAAGAAAGTAAGGCAATTGGGTAGATACTGTTTACACTGTCCACATGTTACTATATTAGAAAACACTAGAATAGCTTTTACAATAATTTATACAGGTCTGTTTCTAATCAGTTGCAATATACATGCACTAAATATGTGCAAATATATACAAATTTACAATATGTGTGTGTGTGTATGTCATATATATTGAGCTTGAAAATCAATTCCAAACTGGAAGCCCATCTCAGGCTGTGATTGTTATTATTGTGAGGTAAGTTGGGTTGGGAGAGAGTGACTGGTCCAAGGTTACCCAGTCAACTTTTATGCCTTAAGGCAAGACTAGAACTTCTTACCCAGTCAACTTTTATGCCTTAAGGCAAGACTAGAACTTCCCATTTCCTGGTTTCTAGCTTGGTGATTTAATCACCAGGCCAAACTAGTTTTATCTATTTATTTATCTCTCTCGTTTTTGTCCTGCCTTTTAAGTAAGTGTTTTTGCAACGTACAATTAAGACAGTGTATTCTGTCAAAAAAACTATGTAATCATAAGCATACCTTGCATTCATTTTGAGATCTTATTCTAGTGATGAGCAGAAACAGAATGATATAACTTATGGTTATAAATCCTTTTTGTAAAGTCACATAATGAATTATAACAACTGATTGGTATTTATAGTAGAATGGTGTGACTAAAATGTTGGCCTTGCAAATGGGACTTTCGGGTTCACTGAGTTCAGTCAGCAAATGACTTTTGGCATACGTTTTCTGTTGGTCTAACCCACTAGGTTTAGAATTCCTATAACATATTACAATCAGACAGAACACACCCTCTGCTCACTGGCAGAATCCAGATTCCTACGGAGAATAGAATATTTTAAATTTTCCCTTTAAGAGTTCAGAAAGTGTCTATAGAGGATGGCAGCAGACCACATGATGAAAATTCTATATGCAAAAGGTGGTAAGGCATCAATCATGCAGTTGTTTTGACAATATCTCAATACCAGAATATCTATAAGAATGCTTCTAAAATAGGGGTGTCCAATCTTGGCAACTTTTAAGACTTATGAAGTTCAACTCCCAGAATTCCCCAGCTGTTCAAGAGTTGAAGTCCACAAGACTTAATGTTGTAAAAGTTGGACACCCATGTTCTAAAGCAACATTTTCCCTATTCCGAGACCTTCAAATAGATACAAGTACTAATCAGGTTTCAAATGAATAACATTTGGAGTCACATCTATGAAAGACATTAACCACTTTTGAAGAATGGTGTAGGCCTGTATAAAGCAAGAGCAATTTACAGTGATATTGTGTTGCCAGAAATTACCTCATAGCACCAGGAGACAATTTTCCATTATTAGAAATGCTGGAGGAGACAATCACTCAATGTGAAGTAAATTAGGGGTGAAAAAGGTTTTATTCCATTCTGGAAACTGGAAGACATGTTGCTTCATGATGCAGCTTCTAAAAGGTTCAAAAGCATTATTGAAATAATAAGTTTGACCCTGACCTAGAATGCTGAATATTTCCATGATTTACAAGCAAACATATATTGCAATTTCATATATTAATAAATTATCTTAAGAGAATGACCTGAATATAAAGAGTCTCACTCAAGCACTTTTGAAGTATATTTTAACAAGCCATCAGGAATTTATCATGAAGATGACCTATAGGGGGTGTGAAAGTCCACATTAAAAATGTACCACATTAATTTTGATCCTTCTAGGTTCTATTGATGCAGTTGTAGGCAAGATATGATATATATATTTTGTGGGGATGCACAATTTCTCATTTTGATTTAACATCTTTGAAAAAAATAACAAACTTTCATAATATATTCTACTATATTAGATATTGGTTCACTTCTTGGTGTTATATGCCAAACATTATACTATTATGAGATTCCTAGAATTTCAACATGTAGGAAATCACTTTTTCTATAAAAAAAAACCCATTAATATAACAAGGGATTTTGAAAAATCTTATGCTGAAGGAAATTGCTCTCATCATTTAATGTCTATACTGACAATGTAACAGATTAAACTGAAATATCATCCTGAATATTCTCATTAAGAAATATGATTAATATATTTATATTTTTATGTAAATGACTCATTATATGTTTGTATCTGTATTTATGTATAAATATATATTATAAACATAAATATATATATTCTTTACTAAGTTTTTTTTATTTTATTATAGTTTTATAGCATTTTGAATTCTGCATCTTTTTAGCTTGTGCCTTTTTAATTTTAAAATATAAAAATGAAGAAAAAGTTTGATCTCTATTTTCTTCTCTTTCACTGACTTCATAATATTGAGAATGAGGGACAGGATAGCTGCCCCAGATTGTGTGTCAATTAAAAAATGCCACACCTTCTACCTCACTTCATGCCGAAGGAAAAATAAATGGTTTGTAATCTTCTCTCAGTGCCTTCCATCTATATTCTCTGGTTCCGGTTCTATGCAAAGGTATTTGAGAAGCCACCTTGCCCATTGGAAACCTGCTATGGCTGCTGAAAACTGGGAGATTCAGTAAGGCAAGAAGACATCCAATAAAAGAGAGGAATGAACTAGATTTATTTGCTTCAATATTCTCACTTTTCATTCAACCATGTGCATTTGTTCAATATTTAGCCATTCACAGAAGACCAAAGTAAATGCTAAAAGTGCATTTACTAAAACAAGGAATTTGCATCATGACATGTTGAAATATTTCAAGCTTAGCTTCAAAGAAAGGTTGCCTTAAACATCTGAAAATTGTCCTGGTTTCAGGCTCTAGTAAAACCAAATAGTAGCAGACAGGGAAATTTTAAATGTGTTCAAACATTTAAACACAAACATTTCTCATTTCTGCTACTCGTTTTATCTTTTCAGGCAGGTAACCAGACATGGGTTGAGTGATAGATCTTTGGAGCAAATGTAACAGAAGAAATGTTAAGGGAGAATTGTGCCAATTAAGTAATGGTCCTGTTTTTCACCATGTGCTTATCTATGCTCTCAACTGATGTTGTCATATTCTGAAGTCAGATTTTTACTTGCTCAGTTTGAAACCCTTATGTTCTGACCTCCTAAGCCATTTATAATCAAGCAAGGACTTAATTGTCTAGAATTTCTGAGAATTGCCATTTCATTCAATCCATATGGAGCTATTTCTGACTCAGTGATATCAGGAATTTTATTTATTTGTTTCTTCGTTTGATTTTTCTAGCTGCCTATTCCATAACTCTGAGCAGCATACAATCATAAAAACATAAAACAAGTAAAACAAGTCAAAACAAGTAAAACTACTGCCATAGATCTTAATTTAGCAAGAAACAGAGCCCTTCATAGCCTTGGTCTCTCCAGGCTTGGGCACATAACCAAGTAGTTGCAGTCTTATGAAAAGACAACAGGGCCAGAGTCATCTACTCCCAGTTAGAGCCCTCTAAATACGTGGCTGTCAAAAGCTATACTCCAATGCAGAGTTAAAGGCATGGATCTATTAAAATCAAGGGACTTAAGTGGTCTAGCACAGGGGTGTCAAACTCAAGGTCCATGGGCTGGATCTGGCATGCAGGGTGCTTAGATGGGGCTGCCTTGGAACAGTGAACAACTGGCCTGCAGTGCCTCTGCCAGCTGGGGAAGAGCGTGCTCCAGTGGTGGGATTCAAAAAAAATTACTACTGGTTCTGTGGGCATGACTTGGTGGGCATAGCGTGGCTTGGTGTGCATGGCAGGGGAAGGATATCGCCATTCCCTCCCCACTCCAAGGGAAGGATACAGTAAAATTCCCATTCTCTCCCCACTGCACTAACCTGCTTTCCAGCTCCATTCTCCTGTGCAGGGCAAGAAAAGAAAACCCAGCCAATCATCTGGAACCCGCTACCAGTTTTCAACATTTCCGCTACCAGTTCTCTGAACTGCTCAAAATTTCTGCTACCAATTCTCCAGAACTAGTCAGAACCTGCTGAATAACACTCTGCTGTACACAGCCCGCCCAAGTTCCATTTCTGCTGGGAGAGTGCTCAGGCTGTCACAGGCACCCCCAACACAAGTGATGTCGAACTGGCCATGCCCCCCCACACATACCCCCAAGGTCAAACACAACCCTGATGCGGCCCTCAATGAAATCGAGTTTGACACCCCTGGTCTAGAGGGTGAGTTTCATTGTATTCCAGAATCCTTCCGCGAGATGGGCAGCATGCAAGTTTTATAAACAAACAAACAAACCTTCAAGGGGAGAGAGGTCAATTTTTTTCAGGAGAAACAAATAGCATTAGTACAATTACAATTACTCTTTTACTACTGTTACTACTATCTTGGCAATTGAAGGGTGCAGTGAATGTTACTATGGCATTACTATGAGGGAGGGAGATAATTTTGGGGATAGTATCTGAATCTATTGTAGACAGATGCATGTATTTCCTATTGAATACTGTTGAGAACGCATATTACCCTTGTTCAATGGCTTGCGTCAAATTTCAATCAATAATTTTAAGAAATTCACAGAACTGCAAAACAGCATAACCCACAGATTGCAAATTGCCAATCTTTGCTCTAGAATCAATAGATTCAACTGGATGTTTTCTAGCTATGTGGAATGGCAGCTTAGTGATCATCAGGGAATATGTTGACATGCCGTATTGGTATAGGTGGGATTTGAGCTAAACCCAGGTGAGAGAAACAGGTTCCAAGAAATTATTTATGGACTTTATCAACCAAAGTGAATGAAATTAATACTGGACTAATAATTATCTTAGAAGTTGATGCAGGGCATAAATACAGGTGCTTCTGTGTTGCTACTGTCATGCTCCTGTTGGAGTCTGAATCCGAGGAGGAAGACGAACAGCTGACAGGGAGCGGGAGTGTGACTCCATTGGATGTGGAGGAAACTGGGGAAGGGTCAGGCTGGGCAGAGCAGGGAAGAGGTAGAACAAGGGAGAGGGAGTTCAGAGGAAGACCCAGGCTCACCCCCTCTTCATCCTAGGGCATGCAGGGAAGAACGGAAAAGAGATCAATCTGGGTTGTGTGGCTTACGGGGGAGGAAAGGCCCTGATTCCCTTCACTAGGCACAGCTGAGAAGAGAGTTTAAAGGAGAGGCAGCTGAGAGCTGCGTTTGCTGGGAACAAATGTGAGTTTTTCTTGTACTGACTGTGGTTATCTGCGTTCCTGGCATCCTCCCAACTGGGTTGATTCACTGCCATGCTATTTCCCTTCTGGAACTCCTTATCTTGCCTTGCTGGATTAATTACCTCATCTTTCCTTGACTGGACTTATAGTTAAAGTTTTCTGTTGACAATGTTTTGTACTTGAATCTCTGCAACCAAAGGCTATTCCTGGGAGAGTTTTTCTCCAGCCCAAAAAGGTAATCAAGACCTTGGGAGAAAAGTTTGGAGCTCCTGAAGGGATTCCTACTTACTATCAGGCTGTGTTGCCTTTCTGCTACACCCTGGGTCATCACAGCTACAAGTCCCACTTGTTTATAAAAGCATTGAGATGAACTAAATTTGATGCTATAAGAAGGAAGTAGGAGTTCCAGAGGTAACTGTGATTGTCACCCTCCTGTACAGAATTTCTTCCCTCAATCCAGTCTCCAGACCTGCTTTTTTCCCCTTACACCACCTTGGTTTCGGTCATTTGGATCACCCTAAGGTTTTCTTTCCACCTCTCCTTCTTTTGCACTTCTATACCTCAAATATATCAAACAATTACAAACTGCTGTTAACCTTTTTGTTAACTCATTGTTCCAAGGCTGCTAAGGGATAGGTCTTTAGATGTGGTGAAACAGTTAGCAGCTCCCCACCCTCACACCATCCTCTTTGCCACCAGCAGAGGCCCCTGAGCAGATCAGCATTTATTGCATTTCACCCTGTTTCTACAAACCTTCTGCTCAGCTGGATCAGAACATTCCCATGTATCAATTCAAGAAGGATGAGAACCACCAGGAAGGCTCTCCCTCATCTTGCAAAATTCTGAGGCATTGACTCACTTGGGAACTATCACAATCTGGAGTCCAGGGATGGGTGATTCTTTAAAGTGGGGTGTTTAAAAATATAAATATAAAGGGACACTAAATTGTGGTCAGGAATTCTGGGAGTTGTTCTCCCATCTGGAGAGCACAAGGTTAGGGAAAATGCTGTAAATATTTATGGGTTGAATCGGGGAGGAGAAAAAAAAAACCCATATAAAACTTATCCCAGTCTGTGCAAAAAGAAAAGGAAAGGCTATTTTATTTCTCAGGATTCAGGCAGAGAAGTGAGTTCTTCCCATGTCATTTTTTTTTCTGATGAATTCTGCCCAAGATGTGTCTGGATGATTCTTGTCCTACAGCCTGCTCTCCATCTGTGATTCTTTAGGAAACTGTCACATGTTCGGCTGCCTTCATCCATCTCCCTAATTCCTTGGTTACAGTCAAAATAGTTTGAAAGGCTCAGTTCCCACAATGGAAAAGGAACTGGGATGATGCCTGGCAAGCACAACTCTGGTTAAAGAGCAACTGATGCTTGTGGAAACTTTGAAATGCAAGGCTTTCTCCCCCAGCTGAATCAGTTGTGCTGATGTAGCTCATGGTTTTGGATTTCCTTTCGTCTCCCATTACAGGCATAGTTACAGGGAAAGCCATCTTTAATCCTTCCATAAGATTTCGAAAGGAACAGCTAAAAGTGAGAGAACTTGCCCTTAGCTCTAATCACAGTAGTCTAAGGTCCCAGCAAATCCATCCATCATTGGTTCATCTTCCGAGTCCCAATCGTTCGATAGCATCACCAAGGTTTGTATTTAGCAAGGATCTTCAATTATTACTGAGCTGGATGTAAACAAATTGTGCAATTGTGTGGCTTCTGTAAAAACATCTAAAGGACCATAGGAAACACTGGATCCAAAAGTTGAGAGAGAATTTTTCCTTCAGGGAACCCAGTGTTAATTTCCACTGCCTGCCACCCCTGCTACACTGAAATGCCAGCTGCTGGGGCTACAGGAACCACATGAATATACTCTTTTAACAGTTTTGCCATAGTTTTGAACCAATGTTGAATATTGGCCTATTATACAAACATGATGTTGCCACAGCAGAGGCACTCCTGTACAGAAAATCTTAATCGTAGGAAAGAAAGTGAAGAAGGAAGCAACTTAGTGGGGAAGGCAGGAAAGAAGAATATTGGATTCGGGATGAATAAGCAATATTTCAGGCAAACTCTGCTCACTACCAGGAGTTCGATCCTGACTGGCTGAAGGTTGACTCAGTCTTCCATCCTTCCGAGGTCGGTAAAACTGTTGGGGACAATATGCTGATTCTGTAAACCATTTAGAGAAAGCTATAAAGCACTATGAGGGGGTGTATAAATCTAAGTGCTATTGCTAATAAGGATGCCACATAATCCAAATGCCACTTATGACTGGATGCCCCAGTTGTAATTGAGTGGATGATAACATCAGAAAATGGAAGGAGAACTAAGTCTATATTCGGTGCATCTCACATTGATGTCTTCCTAGGCTCTGTGTGTGTGTATGTGTGTGTGCACCTGATGGACACACACATGATTTTTGATTCCCCTTCAGTGTACTTCTTTATCCAACTTTCCATTCTTCTTTCTTCTGTTTTTCTTCTCTCTCTCTCTCTCTCTCTCTCTCTCTCTCTCTCCCTCCCTCCCTCCCTTTCTCTCTCTCTCAATATATATTCTGTCCCACAATTTGGGCAGGGGAGGAGGTGGAGACAGTATTTATTTGTTGTTTATTTAGAGGCCATCCAGTTCCAGATGATTCTGGACAGCTTCTAAATGAAAAGTAAGAGAGGTAAAACTGTTTTAAGAGTAAAAACTGAAAGGAACTATTACCCATACCCAGAAATAAAAGCATGCCCTATAACAAAACAGAACCAAGAGAGTCTCGTGAACCCATCCTTCTGCAAGGCCTGGGAGAACGTCATTAAAGTGGGAGCCATACAGATCTTTGGGGAGAATGGTGTTTCAGAGGGCAGGGATCACAACAGAGAAGGCCGAGGTTCCAATAAGTGACACAATTTAACCAAAAGGACCTGGAGCACATCCACTGTACTTAATCTCCCTGGGGATGAGCAGAAACAGATCAGAATTGCACATGCATGAAACTTTTTTTCATGCATGACTTCCCTTGTTCATTCTCACAGATAGTTCCTTAGTTTTCTTGTTTTTTTTAATGTGTGCATGTGTGTGTAAGGCTGCCCATGCATTCATAGTGTAATTGGAGAGAGTGAGAATTGAGCATACAACTCAAATTGTGCTAGCAGAAGATCACTGATTGGTTTTTGGAATGCTGTGCAAGATGAGACTGTGGCAGCCAAAATGTCATACTGCTTGAAACCGTCGAATTCTATGAACCTTGGCATAAATCATTCCCTCCTAATGTCCTGTAATATTCTTTTTATGTTCTGGGAGAAAAGAAAAAAAGAAAAAAAGTTACGGCTACTTGAATTCAAAGGAATGTGCATCAATTTAGCATCAATTGCTATGAAATTTTATCCTCTCAGTATTTAATCATCCTAGAAAATGGTGCCCACTTTTGGTTAAAAAAAAAAAAAAAGCTAAAGCACCATTAAAGACTTAAATCTTCCCTGTGCTAGAGAGCAGAGGGAGGCACTAAATTTTTTCAGATGCAGACTCTAGGGATCAGAATGGGTTGCTGCACTTCCAGAATAACACAGACCATGCCATGTAATTGGATGAGCAGCCCAGCAACTAATGAACAGCTGTTGGTAGAACTGCTACATAAGAGAAGTTTGCAGAGCTTCGAATGACCTTTCAAAGTATATTGACAAGGTGAATGGTCTTTCTCCTCTGAAAACTGGATGTTTTAACAGAGAAAAAGACTTTTCTGTGTGCAAAGTATACACAGAGAAACTTTGTTTACTGAGGGGACCAGTCATGATGAATCAATCTCACCTTTAATCCTTGGGTAAGGCAAAGTGCCACAGGACATCAGGAGGAAGAATCTTGGCAAGCTGGAATCGTGCCATTTTGCTCAACCTTCTACCTTTCCATATAATAAAAAGAATCACCTTAAACCAGGGTGGGATCCTACCAACATAACAACCAATTTGGTGAGCGCGCACTTTGCTGAGCACACGTGCGCAGTACTTGCAAATCAACTTCTCCTGCAAGCAATAACCATCTCCTGCTGATGCATGTCTCTCAGCTGTGCCGCGCAGGAAATAAAGGACCATCTAGAGCCCTGGCAGGCAGGTGGGCCCAACCAAAGCAAAGAAGATCTTCTGAGCAAACCGGTTCAGTGTCAACTGCTCTTCAGAGCTACCAGTTCTATAGAACTGGGCCGAACCGATAGAATCCCACTCCTGAGCTTAAATAAGAAAAGGTTTTCTTTGACAGATATACAGTTAAAGACATGGAACAAGGGTTTCAAATCTGTATTTCCAATCAGTCCACATTCTTTTTAATGGGATATGTGCTCTTTTGGATGGGGATTAAAATAATTACTATTGCTATCATTCATTGCCATCTCCAGTTTGGCTTCGATAGCTTTTATTTTAAATGCATAAACCACATTTCAGACATTTTGGCACAGCTTCCCCCAATTATATATGAAGTTAAAAACTAGAGTCAGTAACAACTGGAACACAGCAGAGGAGATGAGCCACTGAAGTTATACCTCATATCCTGTTCCATTCTGTACTCTAATTTCCTGATATATTTTTGTTTGTTTAATCTTTTCTTTGTTCCTTTTGTTTGTTTTGTTTGTTTTGCTTTTGGGCTTTCTACAAAATGAATTTTCAGTTAATTATTTCCTCATTAAAATGCATATGATAAAACTGCCAATTTATCATATTGAGAGGAAGAAGACAGTGGATGGCAGAAGAAAATTTTATTTATTTTAATTATTAGACAGCCCTCGTTGTACAGTGGTTATAATGTAGTATTGCAGGCTAACTCTGCCCACAGTCAGGAGTGCGATACTGACCAGCTCAAGATTAACTCAGCCTTCCATTCTTCCAAAGGTGGTAAAATGAGGACCCAGATTGTTTGGGGCAATATGCTGACATTGTACACCTCCCATAAAGCACAATGGTGCTGAATGTAAGTCTAAGTGCTATTATTATTGCTATTACTATTATTTATTTATTAAATTTATTTGCCACCAACTTGCTGCAAAGTCACTCTAGGCAGCTTACAACATCCAAATATAACCATAAATATATTTATTTTAATTATTATATAGCTCTGGTGGTGCAATGGTTATAATGTAGTATTACAGGCTAACTCTACCCACAGCCAGGAGTTTAATCCTGACCGGCTCAAGGTTAATTCAGTCTTCCATCCTTCCAATGAGGGCCCAGATTGTTGGGGGCAATATGCTGACATTGTATACCTCCAGAAAAAAATAAAGCACTATGGGGCAGCATGTAAGTCTAAGTGCTATTGCTTGTGCATTTGTTTGTATATATATGGATGGTGTAAGCTGCTAAAATCACAATAATATATATATATATATATATATATATATATATATATATATGTATGTATGTATGTATGTATGTATGTATGTATGTATGTGTATATATATATATACAGAAGCCTGATGATGGCAGATGAGATTCTGCTGAAACGTCGCTACAACTTTAAAAGCACAACTACTATGACGTGGGAAAATACCCGAGCAAAGCCGAATGCCATACATGTAAGTACCCGCGAAAACTTAAGAATATATATGTGTGTGTGTGTGTGTGTGTGTGTGTGTGTGTGTTTTGTGGCTCCGAGTCCTGAGTCTGCATTGTTAGAGGAAGAGGACTCAGAAGATGAGGAGGTGGAATTGGGAATGCCTTCCTCCCCAGGACCTTCCTCTTCGGCAATGCCTTCCTCCCTGATTATGCCTTAGGTTTCGGCAGATAACCGAGAGGGACAGCCTGAGGCTAATCAGGAGGAGGAGGGCATATCGGAGCAGCCTCTGACAGAGAATCAAGCAGACGAATGCTGGCTTGATGCTAGGCAGCGTCATAGGAAAAAGTGTGAGCTGCAGCATAGGAAGCATGGACAAATGAGAGAGTGAGCTGAGTCATGGAGACACACCCCACAGGGGATAAAAGTGGGTGTGTTTTCTCTGAGAACTCTGTACGGGACAAAGTGTGAATTTTCTGTCGATCTTCGGTGTATCTTGTTTCTTGAAAGCTTTCGTGATTGATGTTTCTGGTTATCTTGTCAGACTTGGCAGGCAGTGTGTGTGATACTGCCAAGAACATTGCCTGCTTAAAGGAATTAACTCTGTAAATACTGAATCTTCTTGCCTGCCTGTATTTGGTTGGAGTTTGGGACTTCTCATCTTCCTTGGAAAGGTGAGACATAATATAATATAATATATATATATATATATACATACATACACACACACACACAAATATAGTTACATATGTGCACACGCGCACATGCAACACACACACACACACACTCACACACAATGTGTACAATCAAAATAAAATTATAAAAATACAAATTATAACAAAAGCTAAAAGTTGGGGAGGAAAGGAGTAGAATGTGATGGGAGAAGGAGGTGAGAGCTGCTTTTGGACAATCAACCACCTCCAGTGTGGTACTCCCACATTGAGGCCCCAAGCAACAGGACAAGTAACAGTTGAAATTTCTTGTAAAACACCTGAAAAATAACCAAGAATGAGGAGATCAGAGACCACAATAGATATTATTCGTGCCAATGCTTCCTAAAGGCCACCCACATGAAATATTCTATTCATTTCAGCTGGCAAATTTATGTTAAACTTTGCATGGAGTATAAAGAGCTCATAAAAATGGTTTTCATTAAAAAAAAGTTATTTTCCTTAATTGAAGCTAATAATATTCTTACGTACAATCCTTACTGTCTTTGCCATAAATCATGGATATCTTTCATACAATGACATCCTCATTTATCAATTTCCCTACATTCCCGTCCTTATTGTCATGGTCCAAGCAACATTTTGTTTAGTTGACTGAATTCTTTTGCCAGCTGAAAAAGACTAATTGAAGCAAAGTCTGCATTTTTCCTCTTTTCCTTTAAAATATGATGGAGGGAGATTGAAAGAAATGCTTCATATTCTGCCAAAAAAGAAAAAGAAAGAATAGCTTGATTAGGAACATTTTCAGAAAGCTGAAATGGGAGGTTCATTTTGAAGCAGAAAAAGCAATTCATCTAAGAAAAAGAAAGAATAAATATGTGACCTAAAGAAGAAGAAACATGTGAAACATTTGATAAGTAAACCAAGAGACTAAAACAATTGCAGGGAATCTTATAAGAAAATAAGGTTCATAAAAAAGAAAACTGCAGAGCATTGTAGTATCTTATGTCTAAGAAATATTGATGGCACAAATTTTTATGGCCTAGATTGACAAATACCTATGCAGAAGGGTAGAGTATGGTTAGGGACTCTGAAATGCCAAACTTCATATACTGATAATTTTATGACAAATATATTTAAAGCTGAAATGCCTTGAAAATAAACTACAGTAGTCTTTGACTTACAATCAATTGTTTAGTGACCATTCAAAGTTACAACAGCACATGAAAAAGTAACTTGTAACTGTTTTTCACATTTACAACCATTGTAGGAGTCACATCCCATAGTCACATAATCAAAATTTGGGCATCTAGCGACTGTCATGTATTTATGACTCTTGCAGTGATCAACTTTTGTGACCTTCTGACAAGCAAAATCAATGGGAAAAGCCAGATTCGTTTAACGATGAAATGATTTACTTAATAACTGCAGTGATTCACTTTATATCTGTGGCAAGAAAGGTCATAAAATGGTAGAAAACAGACTTAGCAACTTTTTTGCTTAGCAGTTGAAAGTTTGGACTCAATTGTGGCTGTCCTCAACTACTTGTATTCAGCCGCTGACTCGTACATTGACAAATTTGGCTTTTGCAGTAACCTGCTTTTTCTGGAGTAGATCCAGCCCAGAGAGACAGATCTAGAAAGCCTGTACTCCAATGTTGCACTGCTTGAGAATGTTGCTCTTTTACATAGGCAACTTAATATGAAAATGACCATACAAAAATCAGCTTGTTGATAATAAGCATTATTTGAAAGAAGCTCAAATTGAGAAGGATAATCATTGTGTCGGCAATTTCCTTGGCACGTAGAAAACTGTTGCAACACCTCAAGGCCAAAGGTTTAACAAGTGTTTCCTTTCATGGGCATGCTGCCAGAAGATCTATGGGTGCCAAGGCAGGGCAATGCAAAAGAACCACAGAAATATGGAATCAACTATGTAGGAAATTTCAGCAGAAAATTAGCAGAGCACATCCATGAACATCAACAAACAGTCAACAGAGATAAAGAAAACTCCTTCAATCTCACAACACATTGTTAAGAATTGATAGTCACCTAACAGTTGGGTTGGAAATATATAAACCAGGACAGATGTTTAATACTGTATCTTTAAGGGAATGCCAAAAATGGTAATTGGGTGTGGTTCCTCAAATGGCCATAAGATGGAGCCAGAAACCTGGGTTGTTATGTTCTGTTGTTGGTAGTTGCTTGTTGGATGTTTTTGGTTCCTGCATTTTTCCCTATTGACTGTTGCTGATTGTCGTTCTTCTTGGATTTGATGTGAGTCTATTTACTGAACTGTTTATGATACTGGACTTTGATTTTGGATTATCCTTGGACTGAATGCTGACTGCTTTAACCGTGTATGACTTGGACTGCTTGTTGGACTTTACTTAACCTTTTACTGGAAGTAAAACCTACATTTTACTATTCAGTGTATCTGTGTGCTGGTTGTGTGTTATTCCTCACCACTCTCATTATGTCTCCCTGTGTGCACTCATTCTCCTAACAGGGAATTACCTCAACACACATGGACAGACTCAATCAAAGTTTCAACTGGGAAACCGAGCATCCTAGGCATTCAGAACAATCAGCCATCAACAGGCACATAACATTTACATACCATTAGAAAATACAATAGAAAATCTAAAAAGGAAACAAGAAAACCAAAATACCTCCTTACCAGCAATCAAGATAAGCAGGGATTAATACCAGGCAAACAAGCAGAAAAAAATATCCCAATCAAAGAATGATCAAGGAAAAAATTATGCCCATATGATATTACCTAGTCAGGTAATGAAATGTCTGCAAGTAAATAACAGCAAAATGAATTAACTGGAATTAACAGCAAAATGAATTAATAGGACAGCATCAAACAACGAAGTGCTTTTTGAACACCCAACATGTTGCATCTGACATAATGTGAAGTATGAGAAGCTGAAACTCACTGCTATAAAACCAATAACTAGTGGCCAAAATCTGAAATATACAAAGAATAGCTGTTAACAGTTGGATATCTATGCCTTAATCCAGAAAATATTGATGGTTTGGAAATATTTCCTTGCTTTCTTTTTCATGTAATATTAATCAGCTGAACTCTATATCAATATGTTTCAGTCAGCTTCTGGAGAAATGGAGAAATTAACATGAAGAAGCAGACAATTTCCCTGTATGGTTGATGGATCCCAGATAGGATTGCTCAGTCCAATTGCTAAAAGTTGGAAGTCAAAACAGTAGGGCACAGAGCTGACACTTCTATCTCTACTCACTGTACAATTAACTGTCTAGGAGGGGCAGTTTGCAAGTACTCTGGTCAACAGAAGTACTTCAAGCTGTTGGTGCAGAGTGCCAATTGAAGCATTCATATTTCTGCTCCCAGAAGGGATTTATGGTTTGGCTAGGATCTGCAATGAAGTGTTAAATATGCAGATAATGGTACAAACCGAAAGGAGTCGAGGCTCAGTGCCAGCATTTTGGGTGTAACACACTGGAGGTCTCCCTAAATTATGGTGTGTGTGGTAAATTGATGGCTGGAGATTCGTTGCCATCAATGTGGGTGTCGTTCTTTGCAGCTAGAGCATCTGCAGCATGAGGTAAATGTTAGCTCAGGAACTGTTAAAGCACTCAGAACCATTTGATAAGAATGTTAAAACCACTAAATAAAAGTAATCTTTCAGAATTGATGGGGGTCCTGATTCATGTTGCTTTTTATGGAGCTTGTTTGTTTTGTCTCTGAGTCTCTGGTCTTGGCTGTTTTAGTGCAGACATTTCATTACCTGGCTAAGTAACATCTTCAATGTTAGAAGGGAATAGGGTTTGCTCTGTTTACATACAGTAGTTTGCCTGTCTAAGTTGGTGGAGGTGTTATTTTCTCATTGATAGTTCCTTCACTAGGCTGTTGTTTATGGCTTAATTGTCTGAGTTGGCAACTCCTTGTTTAGGGTATTATTTATTGCTTGATTGACATGTGTTTGTCATTACCTGATTGTTGATTGCTGGTATTGAGATGTTGTAGTCTTTCCTGTTTAGTTTTTTTATTATTGTATTTTTATTTATTGTAACATTCTCAAGGGAAAAAGAAAATAATACAAGGTATATAAAAACGTTATTCAGATGAGCACAAATACACTGTAGCAAACTAGAAAACCAGTAAAAAACAGATCACCTATACAACATCTCCCAACAAAATGAACATCCACACAACTTTATCAAAAAGTGCCTGTTTATAGCAAGAGCAAGAGCACTTCGACTTATATACGCTTTGCAGTGCTTTATGGTCCTCTAAGCCAGGGGTCGCCAACCTTTTGGACCTCAGGGACCACCAAACTCATAATTTTAGATCCCAGGGACCACTAACTGGTTCTGTGGGCATGGCCTAATTTGTGGGTGTGGCTTGGTGGTCATGTGACTGCCTGGGCATGGCTTGTATGTAAATATTATAAATATTAATATAAATATTGATTTTTTTTGTAAAAAAGAACAACTTTTACCTAAAGCCAGGCAAAGCAGGCAGGCAGATTGAGTTGCTCACAGAATCACAGATTCATTCAGAAATCTATCTGCCATTGGCTAGCTCATTCTGTCACATAAAATTTGTTTGCAAGCAAACTCACAAAATTAACTCACAACACATCATGTATGTAAATATTGAATCTTTTTATAAAAAAGCAACTTTTATCCAAAATCAGGCAAAGCAGGCAGATTGAGTTGCTCACAGAATCATTCAGTGATCCATCTATCTGCCATCGGCTAGCTCAGTCTCTCAAATTTGCTTGCCATGAGTCTGCACTGAATTTGCTTGCAAGCAAACCTTCAGTCCTAAGGGAGTTTCAGCTGTGCTTAGCTAGAAAGCAAGAAATCCAACCATTTCCTGCTTCCTAGCTAATCTAAATCTCCCTGCACAGCAGAATAGATGATGGTCAATAAAAGGAAAAATAGCAACTTAGCAGACAAGTTTGCCGGGTAAGGAGTGGGTGGGCGGGTGGGGAGGATTGCCGCAGGCCATGTGGGCTGAGCAGCCTTGTGTTTCTGCGCAGCCTGGATTAATTGCTTGGAGGGGGGTGCTCTGGGGGTGAGATTTCTCTGCGGCCCACCAAAATTTTCTCGCGGCCTACCGGTTGGTGACTGCTGCTCTAAGCAGTTTACAGAGTCAGCCTTTTGCCCCCAACAATCTGAGTCCTCATTTTATTAACCTTGGAAGGCTGGAAGGCTTATCCAACTCATTAATACAACCAACACAAGCTATGAAAAAGATAACACTGCCATACATCAGAAACCACCAACAGATTATTACAAATACAGTGCATGACTATAGCACAAAAACCAACTAAAGCCTTCCAAAGCATCTTAAGTAAACATCTTTGGAATCCTCTACATACAATTTAAGGACTGTAACAGGCACTATGTAGGACAAAAAAGCAGAAGACTAGCAGAATATATCAATGAACACCTATTGGCAGTCAGAATTGGGGCTGCAGTGGCTCATGTGGTAAGACTCTTGGCCTGCGCACCATTGAGGCCACCAGCTCACCAGTTCGATTCCCATGAGCAAATAAACTGTGGAGGGACAAGAAAGGAGCCTCCCCTGATTGCCTACCAGCATTCAGGTGTCCCACGGGTAAAGATAACACTGCCCGAAAAAATTCCTTTCATAGAGGCAGGCAGCCACCTCTGTGATCCCTGGATAACAAGTGCCATATGCTAAATAAATAAAATAAGCAGTCAGAAGATATAATAAAAACATTAATTTCACAACATATGGACATACTTAACCATAGTTTCAGCTGGGAAACTGAATAGACCATAGTAAATCCAAAGCCAATTCCTGGAAGCTTGGAAATTCAGACAAATCACCAATCAACAAGCACGTATATAACAGTATAAATTTACAGGTATGTAAACAACATTTATGTACCAGTCAACTGAAACAATCAAAAAGCTAAAAAGGAAACAAAAGACTAGAGCACCTTATCGCCAGCAATCAACAACCAGATAAGCAGGGGTTGGCAGCAGGCTAAACACCCAAGAAAAATGAAACAATATCCTAAATCAAGGAATTACCCACTCAGACAAACAACCAACCAGTAAACAGCCTAATCAAGGAACTACCAAGGAGAAAAAAACACTTCCACACCAGGTCTGATAGGGCAACCTTCTATAAATAAACAGAGAGTAAGCCCCATCCCCTTCTAGCACTGAAGATGTTGGGTAATGAAATGTCTGCATGAGCCAAGCAAGTTTAGAAAGAACCAAGGACTCCACAATTAAGCCCTGAGCTACACATATTCTCTTCTATGTTTTTGTCAGCTAGTGCCAATGTCTTATAGTGCACATATAGCCACCTTTTGGCAGCCTCATAATATTCCCCAGCCACAATATGCCTACAAAACGGCTGTGGGCCCCTGGTGGAGACTGATTCTGAGGGAGAGGAGGAACAGCTGACAGGGAGTGGAGGTGTGGCTCCGGAGGTTGTGGAGGAGGCTGGGGAAGGGCAGAGGCCAGCTGAGCAGAGAAGGACCCAGGCCCATCCCCTAACCATCCTAGGACACGCAGGGAGGAGAGGATAAGGGAGAGATGTGGTCTACTCAGGAGGAGAGGGCCTTGATCCTCTTCATGGGCTGCAGCTGTGACAACTGAATAAGAGTACGGACCTGCATATGGGTGAACGCTGGAAACAAAGCGTGGAAATATCTCTAGTTGATGGTTCCTCTCTGAGCTAACAGATAACAAATAATCAGAGTTGGGTGTCCTACCCAGTGTGTGTTATCTGTGGACGTCCTCCATCCCTTATCTTGCCTGGTTTGTGTTGCTTTTTATCTTCTTCTTGTAACTGTTTATGTGGGAGTTTTTTGGCTTCCGTCAAGAATATTCAGAGCTTGGAAGCAAAGTGAAGGAATAAAAGGAGCTTTACCTGTTTTCTGTGACTGTGTTCATTTTGTATCCCACCCTGGGTCATCACAGTAACTAAGCCCCCAAAGTAGAAGCTGTAATGTAAAAGTAGCTCCAAATATCTGCAACAAATAAAGGATGAGCAGCAGAAAACAGAAATGGAAAGACATGTGAATAATTTTATCATTATAAGTCATCCACTTCCAAGAGAATAATCCTGTTTCATTCCAAAATGGAAATGAAAAAAATTGAAAGCACCTTCACTGCAACAGAGGGAATAAACATAGGCTTCCAGTTGATGGAATTATTTCAGTCAACAGAAAGAGGTTATTACTCCAATATCATCAAATTTGTTTCTCTGTGTTCTGGAGAGCAAACTTTGAAGAAAAGTAAGGAAGGACAAATAACATCTTTCTACCTCTATTAACGATGGAAAACCAACACTGGGTTTTATTCAATCAGTTAAGCTATAAAAGATATTTATCAAAAAATTTAAATGGCTAACCTACTAAAATATTGACTCCAATATATGTATTCATTGGTTGTTTTCAAATAATTTTCATATCCCAAATATAAATTACTTATAAATATAACATAAATTTAAGTTATTCCACCACCATAATATGCTAGGAGGACCATTTCATCCTCCATAAAATGAAAATAAAATATATACTATTCAACATTTTTAAACTAAGAACAAAGAAAGTATATAAGGGTTTTAAAAAGATTCAAACTGAAGAATTCCGAAGCAACTTCTACAAATGTTGCTATTACGCACCACTTTGGAATGGCACAATCCAGGAACAGATGATATTGTCTACTAGCGGATACACTTCAAATAGCTAAAATACTGCTTGCTGAATTTTACTTGGCAACTTGTGACAGAAAGAAAAAATGGAAAAATAAAGAAGTTTATGTTTACTCTGAAATTATCCCTTGATACTAGTCCAAACAGACTCTTGATTGTTCTAGCCTCTAAGAATATAGTAGGCTTTATCTGCAAAAATGTAATTGCTTTGTTTAACTGAAAAAGGGGCTATTCCTATCAAGCCCCAAATAAGGATTGAATTGTCTTAGATTGGCTGGCAGTGGAAATGCAAGCCTTTTTTCCTGTCTAACTTTCCTTTGGCAGTTGGAGAAAAGATGGTAATCTTACATTTAGAGACCTATTCGGTATAACTATATGCAATTATAAATATAGGTAGATAGATATATAGATGATATAGATATAAATGATATAGATGATATAGATAATATAGAGGTCGATATATATATATAAATATATAATCATACATGCAACTAAACTTAATATAACCTCTGATTTATTCCATTGCCCTCGGCCTCAATTATAATTTGAAAGTTATACTTTATGGCTTAGCATTTTGGTAAGTCAGATCATTACAGTTTTATTCACCAAACTATGGCTAAGACAAATAATGGCTTGACGTGATGAGTAAAGCCAGATATTAGCATACTAAGAAAAAAAAATCCCAACTCCGAATTTAGCTTTGGTGTTTCTTCTTATTCTAAACGTAGTCACAAGCTACGATTGTTACAGCATCTCACTGTAACAAATTAGAATCCAAAAACAAACTGCCCTCTTTCCTCCCAATCAGTACCAAATTTCAGGTGACTGGGAACTAACCCATTTAGGGCTTCAGAGATACGTTAGAGAAAAGGATATTCTGTAAAGCTATATTAGAGAATTGTGTCCAGCAAAATAATGTTCACATATTATTAATATAGAATAATGATACATGCCTGTAGCCAGCTAACCACATAATTCAAAGGCTGTCAGCCGAACTGTCTTATATAATAAGGAATATATTAAAAATGCTGGCAGCAAGATTTTTTCACTATTCTTGAATTCTTCCTCTTAAAACAGAACACTCTTGGGACTGCCTATATTGCTTAAAAAAGAGAAGGAGAAATAAAGAAAGAATCTTTTTGACTGCATATATAATCTGTACATACACACATCAAATGATAATGGAAACAAAACCTCAGAACAGTTGTTTTTTTATTTTTTAAATTGCAGACGCTCACAATTTTTCTCATCCAAAGAGCTTGTTTGTTAAAATGTTACATTTCTTCAGATGTAGATCAGATTAAGATGCAATGCTAAATACCAATTTATACAGCTGAAGTCTGTTCCTGTCAAAATTCATTCTTGCTAGCAAAACAGGATCTGAACCCGTCGTCTGAATATATTTTGCAAATATTGGCCTGCATTAAATTATAATTTCTTGTTACATCTAAAATCTGCATTCCACCTTTGTGTGACTGTTACTTCACTCAGCCGATGCTGCCTGACTTAGAGAATACTACGAGGCTTTGAACAAGTTTAAAGAGGCCAAGGGGAATTTATAAAGACTAAGCAGACATTTGGCTTCTAGCAACTTGTATTGATAGTTCAGTGTATCTGATTTATTTAAATCTTTCCTTAACCACTACACTTTCACGTTCTGCAAAATTCTAGACCTCCAATGTTATTCAGAATCTACTAATATCTGTCATGCTTATCTTTCTAAGATCAACCAAGGCTACATAGGTCACCATCGAAGACCAGTTTTCCTAAGGCATCTATCAGCTTAGCCAATGTTCCAGGTGGTGTACAGCAGCAAGTTGAATGCACTGGGGAGAGGAGAGGAGATAAATCTGCTACTCCCATCATTGAGTTTCTAGAATAACCCCTTTGAATACTGATATAATGTAGTTACAGTATACGTAACATTTCAAGTTTCTCCTTTCTCCATGGAAATAAAACATATTGCCAAAAGATACAGAGGTGAGTAGTCATTGAAAATTTCAGATATCATCTACAGACATCAATGCATGCAATTCTAAAGTATGCTTATAAAATACATGTATTATCATCATGCAGTATAAATAGTATATATTTTCCAAAATTTGTGATTTAACTGAAGTACTCTTGCTGTAAGCATTTCAAGTAGGTGCTGAAATATTAAAAAAAGAAGGATTTACTGACATGTCTATTCCTATAACAAGGCATAAATAACTCAAGAGCCAATATTATTAACATGACTGTGAGGGATTATGGGAGCTGTAATCCAAGTCCTTCCAGAAGGCAGCAAGTTGGAGAAAGCAAAGCTGCACTAACCAGCTAGATGGATGAACCAATTTATCATAACACAAGTTCCTGTGGGGGTTCCTCCCCTTCAAATTTCCGGTTCATAGAAAATATTTTTCTAAAACAGTATTTTTTCAACTTTGGCTGGGAATTCTGAGAGTTGAAATCCACACATCTTAAAGTTGTCAACAGTGAAAAATATTTCACTAGGATTAAAAAAAAAAATCAAGAGTCACCCTATGTTCTCTTCCTAGTTGTCCAATAAATCCTGTCCAAAAAGTGAAGCTGTAGCTTACATCTCTCTGCAGGTCACCATGGAAGTTCCTTCAGGCAGAAGGAAGCTTGGGATCCATACATTGAGCACCATTTAATACAGAAACAGAACAAAAATAAATACATCAGTGGTCTGTTTAATTGGAATGACATATATAAGATCTATATGTAAGCATCATAAGAAAGAAGTTTATCTCCTCTAATTCATTAATGCAATATGGCTGTAAGTGAAAGAAAGCCATTAATCTTCTAACATCTTTGAAAATCTGGCAGTAGCCTGAAGTATAATCCAATACTGCCAGGAAAAACTAAGGAATGTTCTACCAACCTCCTCACAAACCTGCAATACCCATCTAGAGCAGCAAATCCCAAGGGAAGCAGAGGAGTTGAGTGAAGGTTGCCTTCATTAATATCACAGGAGTGGCAGATTATAATTCGATGACTCTCCAAACTTTTTTTCTTCCTTCCTTTGATGATTGCAGGGGAAGGGAAGAAATGAAAGACCAAGAGGAGAAAGATAAGAGTGTGATGGGAGCAGGAGGGAAAGGGGTGTTTTGAAATCTGCTTCCTTTTGGCCACGCTTGAACTTTCAAGGATCTGCATTTGACTGACATCTTTAGGAAACAGGGGAGAAACTCCATGCTGAGCCAGTTCTTGGCTGGGTTTAGAAAGGAGGAGGCATCTGGATGCAAGGAGTCACAATCAAAGCCTTTAATATGTCTGTCATTCTACCCTGCAGAGGTGCATTTAACTTTGGAGGGATTCTTCTAATGGAATGTTCTATTCCAGAGGCTATTCAAGATATTTCACCCTGGAGGGAGATTAGGTTACCAGGGTATATCCATTAAAAATGTGCTTTGTGTGATTTGCACAAAACCAATGTTAAGAACGCTGTTATAATT
Organism: Pseudonaja textilis; assembly: GCF_049901715.1. NCBI lineage: Eukaryota > Metazoa > Chordata > Lepidosauria > Squamata > Elapidae > Pseudonaja > Pseudonaja textilis. The sequence continues at coordinate 260,918,642 of NC_141990.1, read as the reverse complement.
AGCATTGAACTGGATCTTTAGGATAGTCTTAATAGTCCCAGACCTCTGGAGATGAAAAGAGGTAGATGAGGCCAAATAATAGGAGTATGACAGGAACATTCAAGTTCTTGGTGCATTAAACCCAAACTGATATATAAACTATTCCAAGACATGACTGAAGACATCTTTGCATGCCACACATCTGTCTCTCTGGGATGCAATCCTAGGGATTTAGCACATGTGTAGGACATATGACATTGCTATGAATAGCAGAGGATGCTGTTGAAAATAGAAAATAACTCTTCTGAAAAAGCTAAGAGGCTATGCAGCAAATCCATCATTAAACAAGAACATTAGTTCTGGTAAAATCATTTATACTCAAAGAATCTTCCCTTGTAGATTCATTGAAGGTTGCTTTCCAAATGGTAGACAGCCCCTATTTGTTCTGCACTGATAAGAGTCTCTAGAGCACAATCTAATTTCTGCCAATGAGACAAGATTTGTAGAAAACATTTATCTGTTTAGCTGGTACTCATGAAGAAATATTATAGTGCTTACCGTTCCAAATTTCAGATTGTATTATAGATGAAGTTCTTTAACATAGAAAATTAATTCCCCAAACAGCAGAATGTCAATATTGGAAGGAGGCTGGCCTAGTTAATAGGGACCATAAATATAGATACAAGGAGATAAAATAGAATAAACCCTAAAAGGACACATTATAAGTCAAAACTTAATAAAATTATGGAAAATAATAAGCTCAACAATTTCACCACTAGCCTCTTCTCTAAACGCTTCTCCGGTTAGAGAATAACAAAAGTGCAGTTTACATATGCAAACATGGTCCACCCAAACACTATGAACAGATTAATGTCACAGCAAGAATTACTTAGCAAAGCCCAGGTCAGACCATGGCTGATGTATCTACAAATTGTTGAAAAAGTAGTCCAACCTCTACAATGAGTAAGGGACATTAAGGGGGGGGAAAAATCAGAATTTGAATTTGCAATGCTTATGAACCATCAAGACCCCATATATTTTTTTAAAAACCCTCTAGTTAGATATGGTACCAAAACAGAATAAAAAACATGTACAATAAATTGGATGCAAAACTTCAAAGAATAGTTTTAATACAACAATGGGAAGAACAACTCTGGAGTAAAAGTATAAACGTAACCCAAGCTATGGGTTAAATTTAAAGAAACTGGTATGTTTTACAGATGGTATACAACTATGTTCATAATTGTCAAAATAGATAACTCGTATGGTATAATATATGCTGGAAATCCTACGAGACAGAAGAATCATTCTGCCGTATTTGGTGGACATGCAAACCCCCCCTCCTGCTGCAAATATTAGAACTATACAATCTGCACTATTTCAAGATTCTCAGGAATCAAATTTGAACTGAAACCACTTTTTAAAAAAAATTTAGGTATAATTCCAAAATATATCAATAAATAAACTTTGCATATCATAAGAGAAAAAAAAGCTAGTACTAAAAATATCTGACTGGGTACTGAAACTTAGAGAATATGCAGTAATGGTTAAATTAATAATATATATACATAATAGAAACTTAAATTCAAGCAAGAATGGCTTCTGTATATATTACATATTAGGTAGCAAGGTAAATACAAACACTTAGAGAACGATTTCTTAAATTTACACCAATAGATCTATAAATAAGTTGAAGAACAAGTAAAGGTGGAAAGCAAAAATTAAATCCATATTGGGAGGGTGGAAGGTCTTTTCTTTTTTCACCTTGTCTTCTATTTTGGAAAATTATAAATAATACATTTCTGGAGATTTTGTTATTAAACTCAAAAATGCATATGTTTCTGTTAATATTATGAAAACATATCCTTTGCTTAGTATCTCTTATTAATGTTATATTGAGTATTCCTCACATAACTTTAGTAATTATCTATTCATCTATAGATATTACCTTTTTTGGAAATATTTCTCTATTATAAACCAAAAAAAAACAAACAAAAAAATGTTATAGTGCTAACACACTATTTGGTTTTCAAAAAATCTTTTTGTTTTGTTTGGGAATCAGTTTATTTTTTACAATTTTGTCCCAATAATAAGGTAATTGAACCTTTCCAAACTCGGAAACTTTCAAAAACCCAGAGAAGGTTCCACCTAAATTAACATATTTGCTCCTTCTTTCACCACCTTTTCCAACCCAACAGAGCTCCAACTGGGATATTTTTCAGTTTGGAATACTTAGTGATGTATTTGGGGGTATCCAGTTGTGCTTGTCAGCATCACTGCCAAATCCTTGGAATAAGTTGTCATGAACTTGAGTGGCTTCTTACCATATTTAGAATGTACTGAATTTATAGCCCTGTTGTATTGGCTTTTGCTTAAAGTAGAACTCAGTCAAACTTACCCAGTAGTTTCTTAATGACTTAATAGATATAGGTTAAACAATAATTTTTTTCACTCTTTTTCACAACTGTTTTACTGATAATAAATGGTTTGAAAACATTATTCTTTTTCTCAACATGCTTACATAAATAATTACACGATAACACTAAAAATTTCAAATATTAAAAATGAGGCGTGTGGGGTGAGTGGGGCTCCGCCCTTTCCTCCCTCCCCTCACTACTTCGTTTTGTTTGCAATGCAAGTGATGCAAGCCTTGTGTTCCCGCGGGCCATGTGGGCAGTGGAGCCTTGTGTTCCCACGCAGCCTGAATTAATTGCTTTGGGAGGTGCTTTGGGGTGACATTTCTTTGCAGACCACCAAAAATTTCTCATGGACCACCAGTGGTTCCTGGCCCACTGGTCGGTGACCACTGATCTAACACCTGCTTTTCAGGAAATCTGATTTGCAGAGGTCAAAGTGTATTTCATCAGCTTTCATTAGTGGAAGCTTATAAAATCCCCCTTGATATCTTAGTTAAGGCGTTGTTACTTCAGAAATTTTGAATAAAAGAATACTTCTTACAAAAGATGGTGATGCTGAGACATTTAATGATGCTGAGATATTTAATGATGCTGAGACATTTAAATTGTCTTCTGTGATAATGTCCTGAGAAGTGAACTTTGCTTTGCTGTGTTTGGCATCTTTTTTCAACCATAGTGGCTCTTGCCAATAGTTTGTCTGAACTCTTTCAGTTCAGACAACAAAGCGAACTTGCTATCAGTTGGCAAAGTTATTGAAATTAGAAGCTTGCCTCCTTGGGATGTCATCCTTAGGGATAAAATAGAGCAATCAAACTTTATTTATTCCTTGCCTGTGGCCAGTCTCCAGGTCAACATCCTTTCTGGCAGAAGGCAGACAGGATGGGGCAAATCACAAGTCTCCAACTTCCCATGTTTCAAAGCCAATGAAAGCATGTTCTGGTTGTTAAAAGATGGTAAGCTTATACTTATCCAGAACCTACAATGACAGATATAATCCATAAAAATCAAAGTTGTTCCAAGAAACAGAGTATGATTTATCCTTCTCTAGACAGTTTAGTTGCTTGGAGCAAAGAGCAAGAATCCTACAGGAGCTGGGGAGCACACATCAAAACTCTGTCACCCTATGCATATTGCCCAGAGTTCCAGTTCAAAGACATTCATGTGCAAGATTTGGAGACTTTTGATGAAGCCAAGTTAATAAGCAAGAGAAACAATAAATTACACAGAAACCATCATTACATGTTTTCTAGCCATGGAGCTGGTGCACATTGCATCTTGTTGTGAGCAAACATTTCTAGCACCCAATTACTCATATGTAACCCCTTGTAAGAGAATCCAACAGCGCTCAAGCAAAGCATTCATCTTTGTGGTAGAGAAGCCTTTTAAAGTCCCTGTTCCACAGCTGTTCTTTTTATTGTAACAATGAACACATCAGTTAAGTTGTTTTATTTATTTTCAACATTTTAGGGCACTAGAGTAGAGGAGGAAGAGTATTTGGCTGGCATTTCCCAAAGCTGTTTTTACCAAATTGTTCTTATTTATATCTTCAAGATTCTATCATTCCGTCTTCTAGGTGGTCACAGCAGGTTCTTTCCAAAGTCTGGGATTCTCTTGCTATCACACGAAAGTGAGAATGGAAGAACAGCAAAGCCCTTGGGAGAAAGAATCAGGATTCAGGTGTCACAAGATGAAATCTGAATTTTTGTGTTTTCAAAGAGGATATAAGGCAACAGAAGGCAGCTGGAGCATCTTAAATGTGGAAGAACTAAATGTGTGTTGGAAGAAATACACCAAGCAGTGATGGATAGAATTCCATGCTGTCTTGCTTGATATTAAACTGCCCTCTGCTAGAATTTTCAGTGGTGGGTGCATTTTCTGCAGAGTATTAATGGTAAATATTTTATCCCTCCTGATTTTCCCAATCCTTATCTTTTTTTTGCTTTTAATTAGAAACATGTTTTGAGGTCCCTGAAGGGAAAAACAGTGAATACCATAAATACCAAGCTCACATACTCTTTTCTAGTTTGCTCTTATAGGTGATAATTCCCAAGTGTCTCTAATATTTGCAAAGACCCATTGTTTTCTCATGGTGTATTTTTTCTGCCTTTAAAAGGAATGACAAATGAAAGACAAAAGATGGAGTTGTCATTCAGCCAGAATTTGATAACCCAACCAGTGTCACATTGCCTTGAACAATCATTTATCAGACCAACTAGATTAGAGGTAGAATGAAATATTCAGTTTCAGCTTCTTGCCCCATGAAAGATTTTACTGACAGTTTAGGCAGTCAACAGAATTTAGTTAACAGTGGTGCAATTTAAACAGATTTACTGGAATAGCCTTTTCTTCTACTGGGATCTTTCCAAGTGGTTTAAGTAACAACTTGTCAGCCAAGTATGTAGGGATACAACAATAGGAGCTGAAAGCTGAGAAGGATCCAGATTAGGAAAGGCTTATTTGATTGCTCTGGAACATTTATTCCTGAACAAATAAGTTTAAGATTGGGCTGCATAAGCTTGATTATCATTCAATTAATGTTTATCAGTTGGCAATTGTAAAATAATTTATCCCACACTCTTCTTGGATAGTGTTTTTTTCCCTCCACATCTTCAGAGGTCATCTTGGCAAATATTTATTCTTATTTTTTAGAAATAGTTGCTTCCCAATAGTGTCAGTTATACATGCTTAGAGTTACCATCTTTGGGTCAATTTTAAACATAGAAGTTGTTTTACACATTGAACAAAGAAAAGGGCTTCCTTTTATCACAAGCAGCGTAAACAAAATTAACTTCAGCAGACAATGTCGTAGGCATGTTCAGTGGCACTCGCCTTCCAAAACTCAGATTAATATTCCCATTAATTGAAAACAAATAAACACTTTTTAACACTTCCTACTCATGTGGAGACTCTGGTCTCTGATTGCACAAAAGTATTTACTTTCATTTGTGGGATGTCCCTCTTCCTAGATCAGAACTTCAAAAAAGTGTGATTTCCAGTGCTATTTGGGTTTTGCTGATGGGGAGGAAGTCTGTGCCCTTCATTCCAGCCCAGCCTGTTCAAATGCAGCTCCTTCAGTTCAGAAGAGTAAGGAGATAATCATTAGGCAGGGCATTAAATTTGAATGTAAGGATCAGACCACCTGCTCTCCAGCCAGAGCATCATCCATCTTGGCGAGTGATACACTCATTGGGTGGTCTTCCTTCTTGCCATGATTAGCACACAATGAATTCATAAAACTAAGAACAAATCAAATATATAATAAAAATGACAGCTCAAATACTCAACTCTGCCTAGCACATATTCAAGAAAGTAGCTGGTAGTTGGTTTTCCTGCCAGTTGGTGATGCTGAGAGGGAGGAGAAGGGACAGCAGAGAATCCATCAATTGCCACCTTGAAACTGCTCCATGTCACTTTAAGGGCAGCAACTTTGTGTGAAG